>NC_048226.1:34996305-35300334 GCF_002007445.2 Ailuropoda melanoleuca
GGAGACCTATGAAGTATTCACCATTTCTGTGCTAGGCCTTGGATTGTGTTACATTTGTGGTGGTTTCTGTTTCTCCCGCCCAGAGTAGCAATAGGTTCTGTTGGCCCCTCTCGGTTTCTCTTCTATCAGAAGTACTTCAGGGATAGGAGCGTCTCATGGTCAGGAGTGCAGTCTGAGTACCTGTATATGCTTTTTGGAAAGCTAACACATGTGAAAACATAATTCAAGTCTTGTATAAACACTCAGGCTAATTTCCAAGCGTTTATGAAGCAATGGAGGTACATCAAAAGTGTGTTCCGTTCACATCAGTCCACCTCTGTGCCCTCGGGGTGTGTTTGTGTGCATGCACGCGCCTGCGTGCATCTGTGTAAGCACGTTGCCTCAAATACATGGTCCTTAGATGCAAACCTACTGTTTGCTCCGGTGCTTTTCCTAAGAGGTAGAATGCTGTCTACCGAACTGGGGCAAAGAACGGACTGTGTTAGATTCCTTGAAATATAGTAGATTGAATGTTTAAAAATCATATGAACTGTTCTTTTTAAGTGGTTTTTGGGAGAATTTTCAGGGCAGGGCAGAAAGTGGGCTTATTTGCTTCCAGTTCTGGAAAACTGCATTCACTCCCTGGGACCACGCCGATTGACTGACTTGAATTCAGCTTCTATCAGACGGGGCGGTTCTCATATTCAAACAGGGTCATGTTTGTGAGCAGTAATCTAAATGCCAGTTCCTATCCACGTTTTTATCTTTGGGAGAAAAGTTAGTGATTTTTCACAGCGTTAGTGTGGAGTTAAACTAGAGTTCTCCTCTAATCCTTTGAAGACAGAAGTCCCAAATTTATAGCAAATTAAGAGCCATTTTAACCTGTAGCTTAGGGTTAGGGTCTTAAAACTGAGGCCTTTAAGGTTTTTTGGAGAAAGACAGCAAGCAGCTTCCCAGGTGTGGAGAAGCCCTCCTCACCCACTGGGTGAGCCCGATCACGTCACACTGGCTTGTAGCTGCCACATTGGGATTACGATCCAAGGTTGGCCCTTTTCTAGCTGTGTCACTAAAGCCTCAGTTTCCTCATTTATAAAAGAGCAAGACTGTCACCCACCTTGGCAACCTCATGTGGTTATTACAGGCACTGAAGGAGAAGAGGGTTGTGAAATGCACATGTAACTGTACAGTATGTGGTTTGAAAACCTCATTCAGTGTTGTGTCCTGGAATGGCTTCAGGACTTCCTGTCAGGGAAGTTGTCTTGCTGGGGACAACTTGCTCTTGTCTCTCCCCTAACTCCAGGGCTGTTCCCCGACGCTCTTCCCCATCACTCTGAGTGGGGCCGGCTGGAGGCAGCCTTGCAGGTACCCAGCACGGTTCCAGCCTGCACACCTGTGTCTTCCTGAGGCCACCTCCCACATCTGCAGGTAGCTCCCAGCCCTGTGTGACTGCCTGCTCCGAATGGAGACAGGGAAGGGGAGATGGCCAGAAGGGCAGCGATGGGGTGGCCGGGAGTGAGGTATGGTGGACAGATACCCTGTTCTCCACTGGGAGGGAGTCTACTGCACTCAGGGTCTCTCAGACCCTTGGAAAAGGTTTAGCGGTAGTGCAGTTTCATTGCTGTGCTATTCTAGTTCAAGTGACTGTAGAAACACCACAGCTGAGTGCTTTACACATTAAAAACGCTGTTTGACTCTTTCTGTGGCATAGTTTTACTCATACATAGATGGGCAGTATTCAGTATCCAATGTAAACTATTTAATATTAAATGTAACATGATTGCTTGGCTCATTATTTTCATTATTTTGGACTCTACTTAAATTCAAAATGTGTTTATAATTTAGATGCCATTAAAGTGGTTCATGCTAATTTGTAGCTATTTAAGATTTTGTTTGTATGGCACATCTATTCTAAGGATGGATTAAAAACACAAGCAGAAAAACCAAAGTTTCGGAAATGCCTTCGGATGATTTTTAAATGAGATATTTCAACAGTAATTAAAATTTTCAGTTCTAAAATTTAATGGTTCTGAGGCACTCATAAAGATTACTTATTGCATTATGATATTTCAACATTCATTATATTTAACTTGGTAATTATCTTGACTGTATGTAACAAAAATTATACAAGTCATCCTTATATGATTTTACCAGTATTCCTATTTTATTCCTACCAGTGACTTAAATTGAGCATAAAAGAAACTGCCAACTCAGTGAGCCACTTGAGCACATTTTATATAAAGTTAGGTTTGTTCATAGAGTCACATGCTGTATTGTAAAACATTTGATAACCAGTCTTTGAGACACATAGACAGGCCCGTGCACACACACACTTTCTCCACTCTGGAGAAGCAGATGAATTTGCCCCGCTTTAGCTATATTGGTATAATCCAAAGTAATGTCCTGAAGAACATTTTTATTCAAGATATTCTTAGAAAAAAGGGATGGAGTGATTAAGTACATTTAGGACACGCTGTGCATTATCCCCCACTCAACGTAGTAAGGTCTTCGAGTTTTGTAGTAAAGAAAACTATTTGGTTAGCCCAGAATTCTCTAAACTCATGTGACCCGAGTCATCTTTTCATGTAACACTTTTTAATATCCAAAACTTTAGAAAATGTTGTTTTACACATTTTGCCTTCTCAATTCATATGACTACCGAGCTTGATAATTATTCATTTGGGTGTTTCTGTTCATAAATGTACTCATTCAATAAATCATTGTTCCTGGAAGTTAAGAATGAGCTGAGTAAAACTAACTGGCTTTTAAAGGCTTACACTTGAAGCCCTGACTCTAATACCAAATTTAGCCAAGGAGAAAATAGTCCAACCTTTGATTGTCTTCTGAGGAATATTTTTATACTTATTTTTTATTTTGATTTTTTAAAGATTTTACTTATTTACTTGAGAGAGAGCGAGAGCAAGAGAGAGAGAGCAGCAGAGGCAGAGGGAGAAGCAGGGTCCCCGCTGAGCAGGGAGCCCGACATGGGACTCTGTCCCAGGACCCCGAGATCGTGACCTGAGCCGAAGGCAGACCGTCTGCTTAACTGACTGAGCCACCCAGGCACCCCATACTTATTTTATATCAAATAGTCATAGTTAAGAAGTATATCACTTGACCATTGAAATTAATATCTGTTCCTCCATAAACAGGGCTTCACAAGCTTGCTTGTCATACATTTTTATGCTTCCAGTCACCTGATCTCAGGCATGAGTCATTGTTCAGGTCCATGGAGGAAGTGACCTCTGGCCAGCCCCAGGCTGACTTTTTTCGGGAAGCCTCCTTAGTGTCAGCCTAGGTCAGGTTCTCTGCTTCCCCCCCGCCCCCCCGGCAGGTACTGTGGCTGGCTTGTTTACTGTTACATCCCCAAATATCTGTTGAATGAATGAATGAATTGGGCACCAAATATTGAGTGTGTCTTCTTTTTATCAGTGTCACTGACAAGAAAAGGGTGTTAGAGCCTCAATAGGACTTACGGAGGGAGCCTTTGCTAAATGCACTTCTGAACCCTGTACTCTCTTTTGGCTGAAGATTGAGCTTCAGTTTCCATACTGGAATTCCTTTTTAAAAGAGTGTCAAGGGATCAAGAATCTGGGGAATACTGGAAAAATAAAAGTGAAGAGCATCAATATAAGATGTGTTCCTAAAGCCACACACACAAAAAAATGAAGCAAATAGTACTTTGCAATCTTAAGTGAGCACTTAATGTTTGCATTTTTACAAATCATTGGAATCATAGTTTAGCGTGTTTTAAGCTTGTATTTGTTGTTCCTTCAGCCTTAGGTGGCCTACTAGTCTCTGCTGGAATCTCAGTTTCTGAGAGCACAAGCATCTCCCTTTAGCTTGCTGTGCAAAGGGATATGTCTCCCAGGAGTGCTGTGTTACTCTTGCTCAGTTGGTAGTATCTTTTCTTTATTATAAAGTAGCATTTTGATTTTAGACTTGTTTGTATCTCTCAGTAAATAAAATGTTTGTCCGTAGGTGTCCTACATTACAGAGTGTTGTTAGTTTGCAGAGATTATGTGTGTTGGAAACACTGCACGGTGTTAATATCACCTGGCTCACTCCTGTTACTTGACATCACTAACAGGTTGAGGCTTTAAGAATATAATTAAGGCAAAACATGAGTAAATAAGATAGCTTTGAAGCCAGACAAAGCTGATGAATGTTGGATGAAAAGCATACCTGAGGTAAATGAAAAGTTTCCTCTCCTGCACTTTTTCCTTTTCTTGTGAATGCTTCTGAGCATTTTGGGTTTCATTTGCTTAAAGGTGAGAGAAGGATTGCCTTCACTTCTTCATCTCTGCTCTCCTTTGGTTAACTTTGCATCCTATCTATTCTGCTGTTTTACATAAGGTGACTTGCTTTTGTGTTTGTTGACTTTATACATTTTAAACAATGGAATTAAGGATAAAAGTGATTATCTTTAGTTTATGGTAATTTTCTTGATAAGACACACATACACACCTTGGATCATTTTTGTTTAATTATCAGTCATCCTGTTCTGGTTCCAAAAGTCCATGGCACCGTCCTTACATATTCCATAATATTCCAACAGACACATGGAATTATGATAGAAAATGTGTCAAGTGGAAGGTCCTATAGTGTGTATTTAAAAATACCTTTGGTATCTAACATTCTCCACGTTTGCTCTAATAAATGAGGGGTTTTAGCAATGCCGTATATGGTAATATCAGATGTTAATGGCATTGATTACCTGTCAGGCAGTGGGAATTGATGGGAAAATGTCCGCTGTAAAATTAAATAGCATTAGAGAAGACTGTACCATGGCGCGGGGGGGGGGGGGNCCCGGGGGGGGGGGGGGGGGGGGCATGGCTGGGCCTGGGAGACTTTGTCAGGGTATTACTGTGAGCTCCAGGTTTTTTCCCCCACATGATTAAGGCAGGCCATCTGTTCTTTGTTAAATGTTTACAAAAACAGCTTTTCTCTAAAAGATTTAAGGAGATGTGGGTCTGGTAAACACTATAATATTTCTGAGCACCTTTTTCACCCTATTTCATATAGTACCAAAACATAATTCTGCTGCATAGCAAACAGGATTAGTACCTTTTTTTGTATTTAATCTTTATGTTTTTTCCTTCTTATGGAAGATTAAAAATTTTAAGGGATACTAATTTATGGCTTCATTTATAACTGAAAGGAGCATCTAAAATCATTTGTATGCTCAAACGTGTAGATAAATTTTCAGTCTCTTTGTATGAGATGTTCTGTGCTTTTTCTAGTTCATAAATGTGTACAAGGTATTTCTTATAAGAAGGGGGCACTTTGTTATTGGGGTTAATGCCATGCAGATTAAAGCAAGGTACACATACATACCTGGGATTAATTCACCTTTCTGAGCTTTAAGCTTTGTTTACTGGTAGACTTTTCTCTTTCCTTCCCTTTCCAGGAAATACTTTTTCTGAAAATAGTTTGTCCCAAATAAGTTTGATCTCTAAGTCTCTTAAAAAAAAAAAAAGGTACGGCTTTTTCCTTTTTATTTACATTCAAAATAATAGGTAACAATTAACTCGACTTCAGCAACTGAATTTTCATCACACAGTTAAGTCAGATGCTGTTAATTCTCAGGTAATGATAACGTGGACAGCACCTCGCTTGACATTTATTGAGCATGTGTTTGAGGGAGAACTGCAGGGCAGAGGTGGCTTTTTTCAGGGTTTGGCTCACTGTGCTATTCCTGTGTGGAAACCTGCTCATGTGGACTCCTCTCCATGTGCTCTTCCTCAGACTTCTGCTCTCGCTTCTTTCTCTCTCTGTATAGCTTTATTCCTTTTCAGGTTCATCCTTTTTCAGCGGTGACGAGGAAAGGGCAATAAGTATTTTAAGATTTTCTAATACCATTGGATTTTGAAAGACACTTTGGAAATTAACCCAGCCCCTTCATTTTGCAGATGAAGAAAATGAACTGTGGATGAGTGAAATGGTTTTTCACTGATAATATCGCTAACAGCAGGACCCAGACTAGAATTTGGGTCTCTTACCTCGTAATTCTCTTGCACCAGTGCAGAGAATTGAATGCGTTTTCTTTAGTGACCATAGTAAGGTTTAGTGGGGATAGCATGACCACTTTCTTTTCAGGCAGTGACGTCTTAAAAAAAATTTTTTTTGGGGGGGTGGTCACTGACCCCTTTGGAAATCAAATGAAACCCATGGGGTATTTCCCAGAAGGATGCCCATATGTAAGATCTCAGGAGAAGCACTGGTTTAGAAAACCTAGATTCTCTGTCTCCTGCTGTGTGACCTTGGTGATCACATAACCTCCTCAAACTTTGCCTCCTTTCTGAAAGATGGGGGCAGATTACCACATTTTTGTTGTGAGAATCCGGAGAGCTAACTCCTGAAAGCACCCAGCTCAGTACATGGAGTACTGCTCTGCTAGTCATACTGGAGTCTAATTTATAGCTCCTTGCTGACGGTCAGCCATAGCTTTTGGGTTCCTCGGGTGTCCTCTGCAGACCTGGACCTGGGCTCTCCTGCCTCCGCCTTTTTTGGAGGTGGTGTGGTCAGGAGGGTGGTCCTGTATCTCCGTGGGCACGGCACCGCATCCTCGAATGTCAGCGTCCATACCAGCTCCTAATGAGGGCTGCTGTGGGGCTTGAACGGTGTCATGGGTGTAAAGTGCTCAGCACGTGCCTGGCACATAGTAAAACTGTTCAGTAAACACTAGCAGCCATTATTGTTGCTGTTTCTGTTATACTTACTGTTAAGTATCTGGAGAAGCAGATGAAAAAGACAAAAAAAACCCACAAAAAAATCCCCAAAACAAAAAAACAACCCCAAGTGACATTTGCAGATATAACATTTTAAAGTATTTCGCTGAAATACAAAGCTTCATCAGATGTCATAATTGACAGTGGAGATGATACTCTGCCCCTGTCCTGGTTTGGAGCAGACTCTGATCTCGACTGACCAGTCCGCACCCCATCCTAATTGTTGGTATTCTCTACTGTATTAAGCCCATCTCTGGATGCACTCCTGTGAATGTCAAAAATCTCCTGCAGGGCTTAAAAGCTCGACTATTTGGATTTTCTCTTCCTCAGTGAAATGTGAAAATGTAAAGCTTTAGTAATTTCGGACAAACACTCTGCATTTCATATCAGTACTAGAAATTTAACGAATCCGAAGTCACGAAGTTTGGATATGTGCTTTTAATGTGGCATTTTCATTTCAGTTCAGTCAGAAATGGCCTGTACCGTGTAAGATTTGTATGTGATACTTGGATTTCAGAATTTCACAGTACCTGAAACGTGCAGTGCTCAGTACGCTTGTTTTTGTTAAAAGTGGCTTAATTATATATCTTTAATTTGAGTTCTCATTCCCACATGGGGGAAAAGAATTCCATTTAAATTCGTTCTTTGGTTTAGCTTCTGCCGCTGTTTTTGTCATTCACCAAGTCCCACACACTTAGGGGCTGCTAAGAAAATGGACAGTGTCTTCAGCTGAATGAGAATTATTTTTCTTCCTGAACTGAAATTTTTACTGTATTGCTAAGTTACCCTTTCTTTCTTTTAACTGTTTATGTAAAAGCTTTCTTGTTTTTTGGATGAGAGAAAAAGATAGATTTTACAACTGTATAGTTGGTAAAATATTTGCTTCTTTGAGTGTAAAGTTTCAGAAGCATCAGCTACTAACTTTCAGTTCCTTTCTTCAATACGAAGAATGATAAACTAATTTCAATTCCCATTTGTGTCTCTTAGCATTCTCCATCGGAGCCCTTTCTAGAGAAACCAGTGCCGGATATGACTCAGGTTAGTGGACCGAACGCTCAGCTAGTGAAGAGTGATGATTACCTGCCGTCCGTAGAGCAGCAGTCACAGCAGAAGAAGAAGAAAAAGAAAAACAACCACATTGTTGCAGAGGATTCCAGTAAAAGTTTTGGTAAAGATGACTTCTCTGGTGGGGTTGATAACCAGGAACTAAATAGGAACTCCCTAGATGGGTCCCAAGAAGAGAAAAAGAAAAAGAAAAGGCCGAAGGTAAAAAAAGATCCGAAGGAACCGAAAGAACCCAAGGAGAAAAAAGAGCCCAAGGAACCCAAGACCCCGAAAGCCCCTAAGATTCCCAAAGAGCCAAAGGAAAAGAAAGCAAAAACTGCCACGCCAAAACCCAAATCCAGCAAAAAGTCAAGGTAGGCTGTGGGCAGAAACCACCACCACCAAACACAGTGTAGAAATGAGCACGACAGTGAAGGCCCTGGAAAGAAGGGGGTGGGGTCTGGGGACGGGGGAGGGGCAGCACTTCGATTTTTGCCATCGGGTTCCTTTCTCTGATACCCAAACTAAAAAGTTAAGAGTTTTATACATTCTGAAATTTAGGACTCGATTACCATGAACTGTTTATTTGGATGGTACATTTTAGACCTCACTGGGTAAAAATTCTGTGTTTCTTTAAAATAATTCGCTTGTTATTTTTGTGAAAGTTCGTCATTGACCACATAGAACCAAATTACCAGCTTCATTATTTGTAAGCCTAGACCAGCAACCTCATTTTCAAGGACAATGCAAAACGGGAAGAAGGATTACAGAATCAAGATAGGTCACTATATTTCACTAAGCATTTCAGCCCTTTTTCCCAGAAGTCGAAACAGGAGAATTAATTCTCTCCACTTGGCGGAGTAAGCCTTCCAGGGGCAGGGTTGAAATGCTAGTGGGCAACGTGGGAGAAATCAAGTAGCAGTTATCCATTAGATATGCATGCAAGAATAGCATGCACTTTAGCTTCTAGGAAATACCCTCCCCCACTCCATACTTCCCTCTGTACTTCCCCTGCCAACTCTGACCCCCCAGAAGGCATATTTACTCAGTAAGAAAAGCTGAGAGGAGAAGACATTGAAGACTAATTTTTTTCATTTGTACTGAACATTTCTTACAACCGTTCTGAACCAATTCCAAACATCTGAATCTATTTTTCAGTATATGGCTCATGTTAGAAAATATAGTTTCCAGATGGAAGTATGGTCAGACTTGGTTAATCTGAACCTGTTTGCAAACTTCATTAGAAAACACGCTCCCCCTCCGACCCCCATGTGCATATGTATATGCACATGTGTGTGCACACATGCATGCTCAGGTCTGCGACAGACATGCTTGACGGGAACTTCTTGAGCTCGCTGGCCTGTAAACCTTTGACTTGTGGGCTTTCCTGTGTGTGTGCATGTGCAGTTACAGAGCGGAGATGATTTCTGTGACTACAGAGATGTCCCAGCAAAGGAAAAGAGCAAAGTTGGATTTTCAGCTTCTGCTAAAAATATCTATACAGCCCCAAATACATTATCCTGTAGTGTTTTGAAATTTTGTTTCATAGTCATTTAAAAAATTTTTGTCATCGATACTTTTTATGGTGCCAAAATAACGGAATTCTATTCAATAACTCAATCTTACAGGTAACTTAATATTGGTATTTACTTAGGAACGTTCTTTGATGCCTCAGTATGCGGTTTCTGAATTGAAAACCATGATTTTTTTCCTGTATGAACACTCTTTTAAACCCACAATCCATTATAAATTTTGTTTTCATTTACTTAAGAAATATTTCATTAAGTACTTATTCTTTGTAGGTACTATGTTAAGTGTTAGGATGTGAGCAAGGAGGATATGGTTAGAATTTCAGTCTGACTGAAGAGTTTTTTAGAAATATAGTTGCCTAAAAACTAAGTATTGTGCTTTTGATAGGAGGAGACGTGCTAATTTTTCCCAAGGAGAAATTGCAGCAAAATTTTAAAAGAACGTATTATTATTATTTTTACAACTTGAAATGTAAGAGCCTGTGTTCTAAAGAAGCTTCCTAGAACTCAGAAAGTATATCACCAAGGCTAGCTTTAGCTTCAAGGTCTGGCTGTCTTTAGTTTGTATCTTTAATTTTTTGAATCTAGCACCTAATGATAAACATTGGTTAAAAAAAGAAAAAAAAGGGGCGCCTGGGTGGCACAGCGGTTAAGCGTCTGCCTTCGGCTCGGGGCGTGATCCCGACGTTACGGGATCGAGCCCCACGTCAGGCTCCTCCGCTGTGAGCCTGCTTCTTCCTCTCCCACTCCCCCTGCTTGTGTTCCCTCTCTCACTGGCTGTCTCTGTCTCTGTCCAATAAATAAATAAAATCTTAAAAAAAAAAAAAAAGAAAAAGAAAAAAAAAACATCCCACTGTGTCTTGGATCTTGTCATAAATTTCCAACTATGTTGCCTTCAGGTTCTGAGTCTGCATTGACCTAGTCCTGTCTTCAGAAACATACTTTAGCTTACCCTTGTCTCTTGTGGGATATGTTAGGGCACATAGTAAAATGCTGTATTTAACAGTGAAACGTTGAAATTTTCCTAACAGCTGTAAACAAGTGTTAGGATCTTGGAGCATCAGATCCAGTCAGTTCTGGGCACCTGTGCTGCCTTGGTACAGAGAGAGGCCTTGTCTTTACCCACGAGAGAAAATTCCAGTGCATGCTCTTAGCTGCTCATCCTCAAGTTTGAATTGTCTGTGCAGGGGAAATTTTTGGCATTGCTGAATCCGAGTAATGGCTTTGCATTAGAGTCACATGTTTTTGATAGGCGAGAGGGCATGTGATTATTTTCTCCCAAGAAGAGGATTGGGTACTTTCCCTCCTCTGTTGCTTTAGACTAATAATCTCAGTGGATGCCTCCTGGAGGCGATAGTTGTTTTTTCCCAAGTAGTGTGCAAATAATCGAATGGAATATTTCCGTTGAGCGTAGGGATGTGCATGCAGAATGGGGGCTGATGTAATGGGGCCCAGAGACCTGGGCCATGCCGAGGGGTGCCGGGAGTGTTTGGAGTACCTGTTGGCCCTGGTGACTTGACCACTTGTTGGGCCAGCTGCTGAGTCACAACAGAGTGTGGTGAGGACATTTCTGGGAGGCTTTCCTGTTGTTGCTGATCAGATGGGGGTGGCTGTGCAAGAAAATGGTAATGAAATGGAGATTTTCAGTAAATTAACAAACCAATCCACTATGTTGTTGAGCCACAGTTTCTACTGGCCAGATGAATTGAGTATGTCAAGTTGTGGTCTTGTGTTCTGTTGAATCTAGGAAGGAAATCACATCCCTGAAGCACAGATAAGTAGAATGCATACAACTACATGTAAATTTTGAATAGCATAGCAGAATAATTATGTAAATTGAATATGCAGTGATGAAGGTAATAGGGGGTTTGGGTTATGTTAGCACTGGGGTTGAATTGCCATAGCAGTTTGCTTTTAAGCACTGGAATACAGCAGTGGCAATTTTGTTTTGCAAAATGTTATCTGATACCAGTTATTTCCATCCTTGAATAAGTTAACTTGATGAATTTGTTTATACAGAAAATAATTTTCCTACAGAGGGCTGAAATAGAAGAGAATAAACAGAAGTGAAATGAAAAATTTAGTGCAGAACTACTCACATCTTTCCTGTGCAGCCCTGTATGCTGGATCGTTGGTGACGTCCCACAAACAAATGCACTGTCCTCTGAGCCGGTGGTGACGGAAGTGACCACTGGTGGTCTGACTGGCTCTGCATTATGTCCGTGGCAGGGAGAGAGCTCGTTTTACATCATTCACACACTCGGTACTACAGGACATTTAGCAAGGGTGGCTGTCTTCAGGGGGCTGATTTTGTGTGCCTTGAGGATGTCTGTCTCACTACCTGACATTCTGCATTCCGGAACGTGGCTGAATCTGTGGCCATTCCCAGCTAACTGGCCCTTTTGGCAACCAAAATATAATGATATTGTCTTCCCTGTGCAGGAGAACTCAAAGGATCTGCCCAGAAGCTGTGCCCTAGACTGGTAGGGAAACGGAAAAAGGTATTCATTTCAGGAAAAGACATTTAAAATCTTAATAATGAGAAAAATGGGCCGCATTCCACTTTTCTATTAGAAATGTATCTTCCTCTCCTTTTTCCCATTTTTTTCCTAGTGCTCTCCCCAGGTGTCCTTATAGCCTTCAAATATGGGCAGTAAATATTGAAAATAAAAGCTAAGACATTTGTGGGCTGGAGGGGATGCCATTTTGCATATGGAAGGACTCAAGGAGCTGAAATAGGAGGATTTGCATTCTTCTCTTCAATGCGTTTTCTGTTGTGTATGCACGGGCCTTGTGAAATGAGAGAGAATTTGGAGGAAGCGCTCCCTTTGAATGACTCTTGAAGGATTTAGTGGTCCATTTAGCTATATAAAGATTCTTTGAATGGACATAAAGAAGGGAACTGGGCCAAAGATTGTGACTTGACTAGTGAAGCGCCAGTTAAATGGAGCCCTGGGATCGCTGCTGGTGCAGCTCCCTTGCTGTTCCCCACCCCCAGCATTAAAGTTAGCAGGACACTAAACACTGTTTCTCAGGGAAGAGAGATGAAATATTTTATTTTCAAATGGACAGTAAACATACTGCTCTTATTTTTCAAAAACACAAAGTTCCAAAAGTATGTCTATTTTTTGCAGACCACACTATTCGTTATCATTAATATTTATGTAGCAACTTTCTTCTGGAGGAACTTTGCTTTTCAGATGTTGTTTTCTCAGTTATGATCTAAGAAAGTAGCAGCATTTTACCTGAGGAATATTTTAATCCAGTCAACAAGCACAGCAGTGGTATATTTTGGTAACCCAATATGTAGTTTACGGTGTGCTCTTATACATGCGAAATTTCTCAGAGAAATTAGACACAAAAGCAAACCATTAAACTAGTTTTGCTTACTAAGTACAGAAAACCCAGAGAGTCAGATACCTCTCCATCAGGTACATAGATAATAAGATGAATCACATCCACAGCTTTTCTTCTGTTTTCTTGTTCTTTCTTTTACATCCTATGATTTAGCTTTGACTCACGGCATTGGATAATTGGAAATACTGAATTCGGTATTTTGGACAGTGTGCCTGCAGAAGAGGGTACAGATTTTTTTAACGTATGGCCACAAAATGGACTTTTGAGCCCTTTCCGTATTGGAGAGGAACAGGGGAGAGAGAAGGTGTGTGTGGGCATTGCGCATCTCTGCCCCCCCCCACCCCGCCCCGGCCTGCCCTGCCAGGTGTCTGGTTCATTAAATCCAAGCTCCAGGTCAGGGATGGGACCAGGTAGGTGTCCCCTTCCCTGGTGGTCTCAAAGGTTATCTTCTCTTTGAAAGGGGGCCATTGCGTCTNTTTTTTTTTTTTTTTTTTTTTTAAGATTCATTTATTTATTTGAGAGAGAGAGTGAGCATGCGAGCCGGGGGAGGGGCAGAGGGAGAGGGAGGGGGAGAATCTTAAGCAGACTCCCCACTGAGCGTGGAGCCCTGTCTTGGAGCTCCATCCCAGATCATGACCTGAGCCAAAATCAAGAGTCAGATGCCTAACTGACTGAGCCACCCCACCATTGGGTCTTTTTAATCCCATTCCTTTTTTTCCTTCAGGATGACCATCTCAGAGTCTTTCTCTTGCCAGTGACAGGCCACATTATCACCCTTCCTCTATCCAGAGGAATTGAGCAGGGAGAGAGTAGTTGTCAGCCACTTTTTAGTACAGACTGTGCTAGCTTTAGCAACCTGTGGTTTGGTTCATAGTCCTTGGGGGAAGAGAGTGCCTAACAACACTGATCCCTAAAAAGCAGGTTCTGCTAACTCCTGCTCTAGGATGCAGGAATGGACCACACTGGGCCCTGCTTAAGTTTGTTTCTGCCTGTCCAGGGAGCTGGAGTGGACTTGAAAGTGGTGGCCTGCTGCCACTTTGGTTTCTGTGAAAGAGGGTGGCATAGACCCCGCCTCCAACTCTCACTGCACCTATCAGATGAAAGTTGAGAGGGGAGGAAGCCGTGGGTGGCAGTGGGATGTTAAAGGTGGATTTTTCTGGAGACACGTTCCTTTGAAGACTTTCTTAAGTGGAATTTTAGGGCGAAACACATGTTGCCATTGTAGATGTGGTGGTGGTGTTAGAATTGGAAGATAAAGAGCAGAAAGAGTCATAGGCTGATTTTTTAAAATGATTAAAAATGTTTATATGTGAAAATGCTTTTGAAAAGTATAAAAATCTGTACGAATGCAAAATTTGTCACATGATGTACAAAGATCTTTCTGCTAGTTGTCTTCTGCCTAGGTAAGGGCCCCTCTTCAAGTCCAGGTGCTGTGCAAAGCCACCCTGAGAGCATCATCAGCCATCTGAAACACCAACCCTCCCTTCAGCTTCTCAGAGAAGTCTGTGTGGCCCAGCTTTAAAATGTTCACTAGGAAGGGGCGCCTGGGTGGCTCGGTCAGTTAAGCATCTGCCTTCAGCTCAGGTCATGATCTCAGGGTCCTGGGATCGAGCCCTGCATCGGGCTCCTTCCCAGTGGGGAATGTACTTGTCCGTCTTCCTCCTCCTCTCCCCCACCAATAAAAAAAAAAAGTTAACTAGGAAAGTAGTGTGAAGAAAAAAGACACCATTCTTCTTTATTTTGATGTTAGCAAGATAACATCCTTTTTTTTTTTTTTTAAGATTTTATTTATTTATTTGACGGAGAGAGACAGCCAGCGAGAGAGGGAACACAGGCAGGGGGAGTGGGAGAGGAAGAAGCAGGCTCCCAGCGGAGGAGCCTGATGTGGGGCTCGATCCCAGGACTCTGGGATCACGCCCTGAGCCGAAGGCAGATGCTTAACGACTGAGCCACCCAGGCGCCCGGAGAGATAACATCCTTGAACTTCCATTAGAATAGTGATTGTATATGTAGCCCTGATATCTGTATGAACAGTTTAATATCTTGGTCCTTTGGCTTCTCCTGTTAGGGTGGGTGGTAATATTTTCTGCATGTGGGTTTTACCATTTGCTCTGCCTAATTCTGTACCTGCCTCTAGGACCTGATTAAAATGTGGATGAGCAGCATGTCTCATTTGTTGTATTGGCCATGCTGGCAGATCGGAGAAGATCATTATGAATCTAGGAGTGGGGTTCTAATTGCCAAAGTTAGCCCCGTGTCCCCCATCCGGGGTCATGGGAATGCTGTGCCTGAAAATAAGAGTGGCATCTGAGAATTGGGCACAAGCAGCCACATCTGTGCCCTACTGTTCAGCACTTAGGAGAATATGCTATAGGAAAAGGATGTACTTTTTCCATCAGTTTTGTAATGTCTGATTTCTTCAATTCTTTATGCTGCGTTACAGTGCCAGGTGGTGCCATTTAGCCAGCGTGGCTAGTGTTTATGTGGAGCTTCTGTGAGGAGAGAACGCATAAGCTAACTGGATTTCTTTTCCATGTTACTGGCAGATCTTAATTCAGTCCATAAAACTCAGTAACCCTTAGATTTTCACTGATAATTCTTGACTGCATGATGAGGTGCCCCCCCCCCAGAATATATTTCCTATATTAAAAATGGATTTGGCTCATTCAGGAGGCTTTCTATTGTACTTTTCCTCCCTCCCTCAATCCCCTCCCTCCCTACCTCCCTTCCTCCCTTCTTCCCTCCCTCCCTTCCTCTCTTCCTTCCTTCTCCTTCCTTCCTCCCTCCCTTCCTCCCTTCCTCTCTTCCTTCCTTCTCCTTCCTTCCTTCCTCCATCCGTTCCTTCCTCTCCTTTAAATAAAGGGCAATCTTGTAGTTATCCTCAGGACAAGGTTCTGATGTTACTGGAAGGCTGCCCACCCAGAGATGGTCCCAGTTAACAGAAAACCTTCACCAGGACAGGTCCCCGAGGCCTGAAGGGCACCCCAAAAGGCCAAGAGCACACTGGACTTTTAGGGAGATCTCTGTGAGGAGGTTAGATGCCTTCAGGCCAGGTCCAGGACTCAGGCGTGGGCCCTGGAACTGGACAGATTGGCTCCAGTCTTTTTAATGCCACTGCTTCGGCTGAGCATGCAGCCTGTCTGACCCTCAGTTTCTTCATCCTTGGGAAGTTTGACTGTAAAATGTAAAGGTGGGGCATGTTGAGTTGAAATATGCTTTCATTTTAAATGAAAGCAAATTAGGTTTTTGTATCTTTTCTAACTTTCTTTGTTCTTTCCTAAAAATTTAGCATAGTTAATGTACTTAAGGAGTACTTGATGCTAGAAGAGCTATTTAAGGTAACAATTTAGATGAAATTAAATGTCGTAGAGGTTCCATCCAGTGACTTTCAGAGAACTTAAAAAAAAGAAAGCCTGTTAATTGGTCATTGAAATCCTATGTGTGTTGTTCAGAAATAAAATAGAATCCCCTCCTCTTCTCTGCCTTTCTCTCTTCTCAATTCTTCTTTCTCTTTCTTAACCAGAAGAGTGGGGTGAAGAATTTATGGGTGGAGTTAGGAGCTGGGGAGGTAAGGCACCCCCTTGGAGCGAAGCATGAGGCCCCAGGCCAGCGGCTCAGCATCTGCAGGCTGACTGGCCTGGGGCCCGAGGGCACAGGGGGCAGGTCAAGGCTCTTGCTCCCATCCCGCTATCTCGCCCAGATGCTGTCTGCCCAGGGTCACCCCGTGGAGCATCTCCGGCGTTGGGGCAGTCTCCTGAGTGCTCCCAGGCCTTCGCCTTCACCTGGGCAGCTCTGATTGCCTTCTTGGGAAGGAGTTGGCCTTTGTGTTTACTGTCTGCTGTGCAGTTTGTCTCTTTCATCATTAGTTTATTCTGTCATCAGGCATTTTATTATATTCTAGTTTAGCCTTTACATATATTTTAGTCTAAGGACTTTCTTTAAAAGTTTTATTTTGTTTTGTTGGGTTAATTTACTTGATGTATCACATTATATATTGCCTTAATTGGCACTTTTGAGCTCTTAGTACTTTATCTTGTCTCTTTTTTCTTTTGCTTCTTTCTCTTTTAAGTTTCTTTTTCATGGTTTAAAAACTTAGAGGAAAATCCTATACTCAAGTTGAGAGGCTTGATGCTTTTCTCTCTACCACCATTGGGCCCTTGACCCTAAGAGCTTCTTATAGTTTTTATAATGGCAGCCTGGATCTTTAGAATTGCAGTACATCACAAACGTCCTGTGCCAGGACCGTCTCTCTCGCTTCCCGTCCATTAGTTTTGATTCGTTATTAAAAAAAAACCTTTTGAGCATATAAAATATAAGGATATCTTTCAATATCTTTTACTCTTCTTCTAAAAGATTATAGTATGACATCTTGGCTTGAGTCCCTGAAAACAAATCTGATTAATTTTCATGACCTAAGCCTCAAGGTTGATTTTCCCCAGTGTGAGGAGAATCTTCACGAACTTATCCCATCTGAAGTGTCTGTCTGATTGAGGACTCCCTCCCATGGTCCAGACCTTCACTAACCATATTCTCATCACATGTAGTTCCTTTTCAAACTGCCTTTCTTTTGAGGACTTAGATCCTTAGGCTGATGCTCATCAGTGTTTAACTGCATTCTGTTTTGCAATAAATCAGGGCAGCTAGCTGGATTTCTAATAAATTCTGGCCCTTGGCTTGTTTAAAAAGCTTGTACTCTTTCTCGCCAAAACGAACTCGTTATCTCTGTGCTGTGTCTTAGGTGGAATGAGTTCATGCTCCTCCATTTTAGGTACTGCTATGTAGCCCTTCGTTGTAGACTCCTAGAGTCAGAAGCCGACTACGAACCCTTCCATAGAGGGACTGGAATGTCCTTAGCATGTCCCTCCATATAACATGTCTTCTCTGAAGACAGCGTTTGGGTTCTCAGAGTTCTCATGAAGATGACCTGTGCTTTGACCACACTGGGGGCAGCTACAGCACTTTAGAGCCTGGTCTAGCAGTGGTGACCTCATGTCACTAAGCTATGGACTCTGAGCACATCCAGCTGCCCACTAGTGTGACTCTGGTCTCATGCTAAAACGTGAAGTGGGAATAGAGCTGGTGGAGGGACAACGGCCCTTCACACTGCTAGTACTGTCCCCAGAAAAATGTGCTGCTTCCGAGGTTGTAAGGGCTGGTCTCGCTTCAGGAGAAGGTGTCTCTGTATCTCGGTCACACCAGCAATGATGGGAGATAAGGCTGAGGAAATGAAAGAACTTGGTGAGGAGGGAGGAGGGGAAATATAGAGATGTACTGGTTTTGAAAACTTGCTAAGTCTCACTCTATTTTGGTGGCACGCTGGTCCTATTTTACTGAGCTTCATAGGTCTTTCATCATAAAGATAGAATCTCTGTGGGGCTTTCTTAAATGAGTTAATGAGAAAAGCACTTTAGAGTAGTGCCTGGCACATCGTAAGGGCTGTATATTTGTGTTGTCGTCGTCCCTGTTACTCGCACTCTTTAGTTAAATCGATCTGCTAAAATTGATAAGGAACGTACCTGACCAGGCACCAGGAAAACAAAGATAAATAGGACACACTTCTTCCTCTCTCTGAGCTTAAGGGATCATTGGAGAAAGACATACACACACACACACTCAGGTACACACGCACAGCTTTGGTTTTGGTTCTTCGCGGTAGTGCGACGCCATGTTTGGTGTAAATATCCCTTGTGTGGGGTCCACCGTGTGACACGTAGGTGGTGCGATCCAGTCTGTGTTGGCCAGGAAAGGCTTCCCCCAATGCGTGACGGCAGTAGATGGAACGGGGACGGGAATGGAGGTGGAGGAGATAGGCGGACCTGTTAGGGAGTAGTTCTCTGTGTGTCTGCAGCATAAAGGGTGGGTGGAGGGTTTGGGGCGTGAGAAAAGTAGAACACTGTTGCCGGTTGCAAAAGTTGGCAGAAGGCCTTATATGCCGGTGCAGCCCTCAGACGTTATTACACACGGGCTTGTACTTCAGGCAGAACAGCGCAGTCGGCGTTACGCGTTAGCTGGTCACTGCGGTGATGTGGGGAGCGTGGGTGGGTTTGGGCTTTGGTTCTGGTGGCTGCACCACGTCCCTGAAATAGGAAATGTGGGAGGCCAAGCAGGCTCAGGAGAGCAGTGGGGGCAGACACGATTTCTCCGGAGTGGAGGCCAGGCAGGGCCAGAGTGAGAAGGCCTTCCCCACATAGCCCTGGTCTCTCTCGGGATCCTGGCCGGCAGGTCACCGCGCCGGGGCCCCATCGCCTACCCCCGGAAGCAGCCTCCACGGCCGCTGGTGAAGGTTCCGTATCTGTGCCAGGCCTCTCCGAGGCCTCATTCTCAACACCGTACCGTCAGCTCAAGGGGTGTTTCTTATTAGTAACATTCTCTTACCCCCAATGGAAGGAGCTGCTGTGTTTGTGCCTTCCAGCTTCCCAAGTTAGAATTTGGGGGAGGAATATTTGTATGGCTGTGTTTGGGCTCTGACTTTAGAAAAGACTAGCTTTGAACCGGAGAGGTTTAAATCATGACGAAGGAGGTGGACTGTGTGCCCTTTCCCCAGTGGCCTGGCAGGCGGTCACCCTGCCTTTGGGTCCCGAGGGTGACGAGGCAGCAGTCGTGACGGGTGAGGTGGGAGACGACACCTGCCTGGACTAGAGCAGTGGTCCTGGGCTTGGAGAGGAGTGGCCTTTGGGGTTGTCTGGTAGTTCTTCCAGCATGTGTCGGGGATGTGGATAAAGGACCTTCCTTGTCCTCGTGTTGCTTAGAGAAAATGATCTGTGAGGTTCTGTCTCTGAGTCTGCAGTTGATTTGGCCTGAGCGTGTCTGAGCCACGCCTGAAGATTTGTTCCCAGACATTCAAGAACACGTTCCCAGCTGCTGTCTTCTGGGTGTGAGTGCATCCTGGCTGCTCGTGTCATACACCGCCAAGGTCTTTGTCCACTATCTCACTTAAACCTCCTGACGAATCTTGGAGAAAGATAGAATTACTAACCTCATTTTACAGATGAGGAAACAGGCTCTGGGAAATGGAGTGGCTTGTCCAGGCTCCCAGACAGACAAGGTTCTACTTGACAGAACTTGAACTAAGATGTGTCTGACCCACATCAGTGCTCTAACCACACCATTCTGTATTACACCTCATTTGTTAGAAATTCTGACTTTGGCACTTTGGCTTTTTTGGGACAATCAGTTCTAATAGAACACTTAGTTGAAAATGCAAATGAACTTGTTGCAAAACAGTAGCAAAGGCAATTTAATAATTAAAGTAACTTTATCTTGTCCTTGATTGTAATGTCTTTGGGCAGACACTGAGGATTTTGTAGCTTTTTTGACTTCTTGACGTGTTTTTGATTTGTGTATTGATGTCATGAGAAGATGTCAGCATGGAAATGCTTAGCTGTCTCTGAGCAACGTTAATAGTGCAAGGTCTAATGAGTTTAGAAATCTTTCAGTAATCAGATCTGGGATGAGTGCTTCCCTTGGCTACAGGCTTTTTTTCCCTAAGCATTTGGAGAGGTCTTGTCTGACTTCTAGCAGCCTTGGACGTTCCACATAGTTCATTCATGGGAAGGGCAGATGGAAAATCATTAGCACTTCTCTCCTTCAGCAAATTGATATTTCATCAAACCTGGGCTCTGGTGGCTTTAAGACAGTAAGCCTTTTTACTCCTATAGGACAGTTCACACAGGGTGCAGTAACCCCACTAAATTAAATTGTGGACTTCGCTCTGGTGCAGAGAGGTCACCGTGAAAAGCACTGGCTGCCGACTTTCTTTACCTGGCAGTGGTTCAACTCTGTGACAGGCCTACCTCTGATTTAAACAAATTTGAGAAATATGTAAAGTTTTGGAAGCAGTTTTGCACTGATTTGATAAAAGAAACCACAAAACACTGCAGCGCAGGTGTTGAGAATGTTTGAAAGCTGATTGAGGGAAGCAGATGGCTTTAGTCAGTGGCATCCAGCCAAAAGAGCAGGTGCTGGTCATGTGACCGCTGGTTACCAGGGTAATCTGATTGCTCTTGGCGTGCAGATGAAAGGAAAGGGGCCCAGCGTTCAGCTGTAGTATTGTATAATTTGTGGCAGTTAGAGCGGAAATAAATGCTGGAAATGGAGCCTCATAGTAGGGGAGACTTCTGTCCATGTGTAGCGTAAACACTAGGACAGTTGGATGAGAAACTGTTGTATGGATTTTTTTTTTTAAATTTAAAAAATATTATCCTTTCCATGGATCTTTTGGGGGACTTAGAGTTTTTAGGACATTGCCTTTTAAAAAAATTTTAAATAAAAAGAACTCTTTAAACCTAGCTGCCGTTTGCTATAATCTTGAATTCTTGTAAGTTACTTCCTTATGTGGCTATTTACTATGGTAAAATGTTCACAAAATAAAAACAAGCTCTGAGTATTTAGAAATAACTAGTTTAGGATGACCAGATATTTTATTTCCTCATGACGAAAATACGTTTTAGGTGGGTGATGGGTCCTTTATTATACCAACATACTTTCGAAGTATTTTACGTGACGTGCTTTATTGAAATAAAAGCATAGAGATGCCTTGGTGTCTGTTGTAGTAGCTGAGGCTGAAAAAAAATGCTGTTTGATGCATCCTGTCAGCATACTTTTCTGGAATTTATAAACTGCAATAAATAAACTTTTTAAAGGTTTTTGAAATACATCTTTTTTTCAAATTTGTTAGAATTTTAGGCTTTCTGGAAATAGTACATATAATCGTTACCGAGGTTAGATGAATTTAAATGTTGGATGACATGATAATGTTAGAAAACCTTGGGACTGGTTTGGAAATTGGAATGGAAGGTAGCATTAAACGTACATTCTAAAAGAATGTCAAATAAAGGTTCTAAAAGTAATGGTAAACTTATATCAAAAAAATTTTTTTTTCTTAGAGTTCATTCATGTCTTTTGACTTATGTAACATTCAAATCCTATTAACGTTTGACAGAAACATAGTATGGAGCATGCACTTTAATTATTGGGGTTGCTTTGCTATATTTTTGTATTTCAGAGACCTAGCTTTTGAAAGAGAGGCTATTGTGACTATGTCAAAAAAAAAAAAAAAGGGCTAGCACCAAAATAAAGCTTATTTTAAATGAAGAAGACAGCATTAAGTAAAATTGCCGTATATTCTGTTATATTTTAGAATGCTGTCATTGAATAATAATGTAGCTGGATGACATAATAGAGGACACCTAGTAGTGTTGGTTATGAAAAGAACTTAAATAGTATTTCAAACTCTCTGCAAGAGACACAAAGAAATGGTTATTATAGTCTAGTTTCCCTTGACATTAAAAAAAAAAAAATCCCAACCATTCTGCACCTTAAAAACTTGATAGCAAAACTACTTCTTGATCTGATTTTTCATTATGGCTTGGTGTATTGGCAGGGATTTTGCATTGTCTCGAAGAACAAATGTACTCCGCGTGGTGTTAGGAGTTTTTGCATGAAATTTCTTTTTAATTAGGTCAGATATTTGCCAAAGGTCATCAGTGTGGGGTTTTGCCATAGAAACTTAATCGAGAGTGCCATTTAACTATAAGTGGCCAACATGCATCGATTTATCAGTTGTCATTGATACTTTCGGGATATTAATGTGGGAAATATAAGGCATGGGGCATGTGGAAAACCTCATTAAAAAGTGAACACTAAGTGATCCACTTTGAATTCTAGTAATAAGAAACCTGATTCAGAAGCAAGCGCTTTGAAGAAAAAGGTCAACAAGGGAAAAACAGAAGGTTCTGAAAATTCAGACTTAGACAAAACGCCCCCACCATCTCCTCCTGAAGAAGATGAGGACCCAGGTGTTCAGGTAATACCGTCATTCTGATCTCGAGCCTCGGTTATTTAGCATGGGTAACTTTAGCCGCACATCAGATACACTAGACCTCCCCTGTCTTTGTTATAGAGCCGCTTTAAAGGTGGCTTTATTGTTGTCTGGAACACTATATCCATAATGGTAAGAGCTGGGGACCAGCACGAAATTAAACCCCTGACTTCCTGGTTTTGTCATCTCTGACCCTGTGATAAAGAAAACTGAGAATCTTCATTTACTTCTGCAAATGTGTCTTTTGATATTGATGTATATATTAGTGTTAACATATTGTTGATACATTGGTTCATGTAAAGCTGCCTTCACATTTCTGATTTTGTCTGGAGTTTGGTTGCTTGTCAATTCTTTTGCAGAACAAAAAACCAACGTGTAATCTGTAGCTTGTCTTAAGGTTTCTGACATTTGATGGCCAGAGTTGAGATGTATAGTCATGTAATAATAACGTTTCCATGAACAAGTTAGTGACTTTCTGGATGGCAATAGTGCAGAACTTTTCAGTGTTAGATTCTCCTGACTTTTGGAGAATTTTGTAGGAAGCAGTTGAAGAACTGAAATAAACATTAGGAATTTAGATTCTTGTGTGTAAAGCACACTGCCTTCACTGATTGGACTATAAGGTAAGAGGCCCTTCCACGTGACCGTTAAAAATTATTTCCTTGTTACAGTCTCTGGAAGCATGCCAATATGTTCCACTGGGATGGCTAAGAATGTCACTTCAGTGAATGACATCTAAGTTATCAAGGAGCAGTTACTGGGGAGTCCTGCTCGAATCGGAAGTCAGCCCCTAACAGCCCGCTTGCCTTTTTCTGAGTGTTCGGTCCACACTAAGTACTTGCTCCCTATACCCCTACCAATTTGCTTAGAAGTCAGGAGAAAAAAAAAGTGCCATTTGCAGCTCTCTTCTGAAGAATTTCAAATAGGTTTGGTTTTTGTTTTGTTTGTTTTAAAGATTTTATTTTTAAATTATCTCTGCACCCAATGTGGGGCCCGAACCCACAATCCTGAGATCAAGAGTCACATGCTCTTCGGCTGAGCCAGCCGGGTGCCCGTTTGTTTGTTTTTTAGTAGAACTCCCTGATGTCTATAATGTCATGGAATGGCTTAAGCTAAGAGGGCCCGAAAGGGAGAGGAAAGATAGAGTACATGTGAATGAATGTGGTTTGGTTTGGTTCCGTAACTAACTTGTGATTCCTCTGGCCGTTAGGGTGAATTTTGTTATTTCCTTTTACAAGTTACTGAAAAGATAGGAAAGGTAAGTAGACATCTTTTTTTTAATTGCTTAGGGACTTTAAAGTATTTAAATGATTTTAAATTTTATTTTATGCACAAACCCTGTTTTTCCTGCATCGTGTTTGCTTAAACTAGGGCCTTTATGGCAGTAGTATTTGGATAACATTAAACAGATTTTTTCACACAGGTCAAGAAAATTCCATTGTTCCCTCACAAATAATGCTGCTGTTTCTTAAAAGTATTTGTATTAATAGAAACTCACTTGGACTTTATGAAATACTATTTTTTTTCCTTCTGCATTTCAGTTATAGAAAGAGGCTAATCTATTCAAATGAACATCAGTGCATCCTTTCTAATTAGCTAGTGCATAACTGTTATGGGTTCAGTAGCTCATACAAACAGCCACACAAGGAGATCTGACTTTGCAGGCAGGTCTTCTCTGTGTCCCTGACACAGGAAGTGATGCTGACTGCTGTTTGTTGTTTCTTCCTGTAGCACATGCATAAAGGGCTTACAGTTCTTGAATTCTGTGATTGATTTGTTTAAACTAGTAAATGCCATATAATGTAAACTCAAAATTGTATCTCAAAGTATTACAACAGAGAGATAGTGGAAACATGTTTAAATCTTCTCTTTGGTATAGCCGTGTTAATTATATGCAACTTTTCTAAAGCAATCCAAGTTTAGCAAGTTGACCTGTTATTTTAGTATCAGTTCAGAAGTTTTGAGTTATGGTTTATTTTATTGTATTTTATTTTTAGATTTTATTTATTTGAGAGCGAGTGAGAGAACGAGCTGGGGGAGGGGCGGAGGGAAAGAGAGAAGCAGGCTCCCCATTGAGTAGGGAGCCTGATGGGGGACTTCATCCGAAGCCTCTGAGATCATGACCTGAGCTGAAGGCAGACACTTAACCGACTGAGCCACCCAGGCGCCCCTTGAGTTACGGTTTAAGTGGAATGCTTACACTTTGTTCTGTTTCACAAAAATCCTTCAAATAATAAGAGTTTAACAGACCATGATAGAAGAGTATTATGTAATAAATTTTATGTAGGGAAATTGTAAAAGGAATCTCAGTACCGCAAGTAAATGAACTTTGATCAGTTATTATTTAGAAGGCAGAAAGCCATAATAATATGTTAAATTTTCAGGAAAAATTGAATTCTAATTGTATTTTGGGGTTTTTTTGCTCCTATGAAATGACCTTGTACCCACTGCTGACTAACCTCATCACTGTTGCATAGATTTGTAACGCCAAGTTGATGTGAGGACAAACTTCCATACTCCATAATTAAAAAAGTTATATCCACCAATCATAAATTTCTGTTCAAAAAAAAGAGAAGCTTCCTGTTTTATGTACTGTAACATTTCTTCAGTAGTGAGATTTAGTGTAGAGTGGGTTTGTCTTTGACTCTGTCTGAGGGTGTTTAGTTACTGGGCTGGGACGGATACTGGGACATGGCCCCAGCCAGGGAAACCCGATGGAACATCACAGATACATCACTGGGAGCACATCCCTCCTAATGGTAGTGACAGCGAAGATGAAAATACAGATTAGTCCCGGGGCGCCTGGGTGGTGCAGTCGTTAAGCGTCTGTCTTTGGCTCAGGGCATGATCCCAGCGTTCTGGGATCAAGCCCCACATCAGGCTTCTCCACTGGGAGCTTGCTTCTTCCTCTCCCACTCCCCCTGCTTGTGTTCCCTCTCTCGCTGGCTGTCTCTCTCTGTGTCAAATAAATAAATAAAATCTTTAAAAAAAATACAGATTAGTCCCTTTCAGTGTAGTTAAATTGATATATTAAATGAAATACAGATAATATGCTAAATTTCACAAAATTAAAATATTGTTCCTGATAACAGCCTTTTGTATCTTAAAGAAATTGACAGTTGAGAAGTGAGGGATGGTTAAATGGGCACAGGAGCAGGAGTTATTCTAGATCAGCTTTAGGAAGAGAGAAGGGAAGCTGTGCTAGGTAGCCTGGTCTTGTAGCCTCAGTGCTTTCTGATTTTTTTGGAGGGTGGGTTAAGGTGGAGCTAATTAATAATGACTTTAATCCTACTAATTTCATTTGGCACTCGTATGTACGGTGCACCATTCTAAATGCTTTAAATGAATTCCGTTACATGATCTAATTCCCTTTTGTGATCTTCACAGTATACTTAGGAGGTAGCTTACTGTCATTAACCCCATTCTGCAGACCAGGAAGCTGAGGTCCACAAGATAACATGTCCAAGGTCACATAGTGAGAACCTGGGCTAATTCAAGTAGTCAGCGCTCAACTCCAGGGCCCACAAGGTCAAACCACCCTAAGTGGTGTGGGGAAGGGTCACTGATGGCAGAACCCCTGCTGGTTTCTGCCTCACCCTGACCTGGAGCTGGTTCTGGGCGGGGCTGACAAGGAGGGTCGGAGGAGGAACCTCAGGTCCACGCTGCTGCTCCGGCTGGTCTAAGCCTCTAGGAAGCCTATTAATAAGATGTTATCCCACATACCTCTATTATCCCACATACCTCGAGCCAGAAAGGTGCTTTGCACCTCTGCAGGCACAACGGTGTGGGACTAAGAGCTCACAGTCTCCAGCAACTCATCTGATGGTCATATTATACCAAGTGTGTGTTGTGAGCTGCCTCACATCCCCTCTTGAGAGCAGAGACTCTGAGCAGAAATGTCATAAAACAAAACTCAACCCGTCTTACCCTCTGAAGCAAGGTGCTGGCTTCCTTGGTCTTGACTTGAGCCACAGATGTCCTTGCTTGTTCTTCCTCAGCTCTGCATGGTGGGGTGACTTGCCTTTCTGCCTTATTGACCAATTTTAAAATTCAGAGTCTCTTTAAGAAGGTTTATTTTGTAATTCTTAGAAAAAAGTTCACTACTGTTTTCTCAGTATTTTTATTCATTTGTGTGCTTCATGAACTCACCTACAAGTTTTAATCTTACACTTACCAGTGATTTAAAAGTTACACGTGTCATTGTATAGTTACGTTAGGTTTTGTCGAATACACATATTATTAATGAAAGTTTATTTCTCCTCATTTTTAATTAACTGACAAATCTAACTCTCCATCAGAAAGGTCTACCAATACAGAATTATTTTGAACAAAAAGTGTAAAACTCCTCCTCCATTCACTTCACTCCCTAAAATTAATAGCTATTTACAATTTGTTGTGTGTCTTTTCAGGGTTGTTTTTTTTTTTTTATGATTGAAAACGTATACGTTCATTTTTTAGGACATACTCATTGAGTCCTAGAGAAGTAAACAAAGCAGCGTCCTTGTCTTGAGTTTATGTGTTGATGAACCACACATACAAAGAGATGCACAGGCGTTTCTGTTATCTTAAATAGAATTATAAGCTACTTACTATGTGACTTGCTTTTCTTTGTGTTTTACAGTTTGTCTTGCAGATATTCTGAAGATCCAAAAGTGTGGGTCTAAAAAACAATAGCGGTATCTTGCAGATATTCTTCTTACTAGAAGTACAATTGCAGGGTCAGAGGGTGGGCATGTTTTAAATTTTAATAGACATGACCACGCTGTCCTGCAAAGGTGGATTGGGTTCTCTTTTGACACCAGGGTGGGAGGGGACCTGTTTTACCAATAATCTTACTAATACCAGCTATTACCAGGATTTTACATTTTAATCAGTGTGGTAAAAAATTTAACGGAAAAAAATAAAATAATAAAATTTTGTAGTCATTCGTTATAAATTCTGCCATTCAGTCCTTCATCTCTTCAGAAATTTTCAGACTCTCACCAAGATTAAAATGCAAACCTTTTATTTAAATGGCCCTCTGAAGTACTGTTTCAGTATTTATATAGAACTTTAAAATTTGTAGATTATCTTCTAATGCCTTCACTTTTTTGGACCTTTTATTAGAGGAAAAATTTTACAGCATACTAAAGTAGAGAGAATAGTAAAACGGACTCCTGTATACCTGTCATCCAGCCTCCATGTTGGTTTCACTTCTGAGCGATGCGCCGCTGAGTAAGGAATCAGTTCTGTCGTTCTTCCGGTTCCCCAGCTGAAGGTCTGGTAGCTGGGAGCACGGAGCCTTGGCGGTCCCTGGCGGCTGACTCCAGACTCCCCCCATCTCCATTACGTTCATTGCCACTGTGGTTTTATTAGGTGATCTACAGAGTTAAACTCATCAGCTTTTCTTTAAGATTAATTTAAAAAATACATATACATATATCTTACCATCTGAAAAGTTACAAAGAGCATCAGTGATGGCTTTTTAAACTTGCTTTGTTGGGTTTTTCGTTTGTTTGTTTTTGTTTTAGAAGAGACGTTCCAGCAGGCAGGTGAAGAGAAAGCGATACACGGAAGACTTGGAGTTCAAGATTTCTGATGAGGAGGCAGATGATGCAGACACTGCTGGGCGAGACTCCCCCTCCAACACCTCGCAGTCGGAGCAGCAGGTCAGCGGCCCTTCCGTGTGGTCCTCACGTGCCTTGGAGAAGGTGGGCCGGAGAGTTCATAGCTGGAAGCCTTGGACTCCGAGCCGGAGAACATTCAGTCGCTGTCGGCTAACGTGCTATGGGATAGTAGCTGTTCAGCAGTGTCTTTCAGAAAGCCCTGGTTGCTGAAATTTATTTTTATATAAGCCTATGATATGTAATTTGATACAGTTTTGGAGAATTAATGGTCTATGTTGAGGAAGAGTCAGAGCTAGGACGCAAGGAGGCTGAATTTACCTCTGAAGAATTCAGGGCTGTAGCATCTGGGACTTTAATAAACCACTCAAGCTTGTCTCCTGCTGTTAGGCACCATCAGAACCCCTTTATGAAATTACTGCCTTGTAGTACCCAGCAGGGCATACTTCATTCTCTGTGCAATGTAAATGATGGATAAAATAGTTTGTATAAAATATGGGTAGTGATGTAGGATTGATTATTGTAAAGATCTTTTTTTTTTTTAAATGCCCTTTTGTTACCATTACCATACGTTAGTTAACAAACTGGTAACCCATTGAAAAGTATATTAAATGCAGTTTTTTACTCTATTTGGTAATTTGTGCTATGTTAAGTTGTTATGTAACGTTTTATGTGACCAACATAGATAAAAGCTGCCTACAATAACAGAATGATGAGTATATTTACCCCATGGGTATAGATGAGGAAAAGTTATATTTTGACTGCTATCATGCGGAGATTATTTTCTCTTGGCAGCTGGAGTTTCTGAATGTTCTCTGGCTTTAGGGACCCATGCTAGTCCACGTAATTAAACCACATAATCGTGAAGTAATAAACACAGATCTTCCTTTTGCCTTTCTGGAGAGGGAGAGTCTTGTTCCTTTCAGTCACATTTCCCACTGGTGACTTTGTACCCAGTGATTTAAAGGGTATGAATTTAAAGGAGATGGATGTGCAAAGGGAATGATTTCTTATTTTTATAGCGTGGAATGAAATGGTTTCCATTTGGACTGATTTATTCTACTTTTTTTGTTTGTTTGGTTTTGGTTTTTTTGTTTGTTTTCTTTTTTTAGGAATCTGTTGATGCAGAAGGTCCAGTGGTAGAAAAAATCATGAGCAGTCGTTCAGTAAAAAAACAGGTAAGCACCATCTGGAGTGATCCAAACCCATGGTGTGTGTCTGACTCTTGAATTATTTTTTGCTTTATAATTTCCTTTAAAAAATTCACTATTGTAAAACAAAACTTCTGGTGATATTTCTAAACCTGTCTGATTTGTTAGCCAAATATAAAACTTTGGGATATTTAGCCCCAAATGAAATTGAAATATAGCAATCAGTGCTTTATTACCCTATTTAGAGTAGGCAAGAAACTCAAAAGTCGCCAAAGAAACGTATAGGGCTCTTAGAGTTATAGGCTGCCTCTTCCATAAATATTATTCATAAAAATCATAAACATGAATTTACCTCTCATCTCCCTTAGGAAAGTTCCCTGCCTGCCCCTGCCCCTGGACCCCACCCCAGGATGGAGGTTTATTATTTTAGTGAGTAGGTGTTTTCTCATATTTTTCATAATATTCTTCATATCCAGTTAAAATATTCTTTAGTATCTTTTTTTTTTTTTGGTCAGTGCAAAGATGAAATACAAAACTGTTTCCAGTGTAATTTTTTTTTTTTAAGAATTTTTAAGTAATCTCTACACCCAACATGGGGCTTGAACTCACAACCCTGAGATCAAGAATCACATGCTCCACCAGCTGAGTCAGCCGGGTGCCCCTTCAGTGTAGTTTTTGAAGATAATATGACTTTCTTCAGTATCATTTCTTCAAAATTAGTCAAAATTTATATTGATCCGCAAAGGTACCTGTCACTAGTCTGATAACTTTGTTACTGAGGAACACATATCCTGTGTGACAAAGCAGTCCAGTAACACTGTATTTTCTTCTACTGATCGAGATTCCCCGTTTCATCGCAACCATCTCCCTCTTGCCAATTTGGAGAAAATCCTGTATTTTGTTTGAAGAATTACATAGTCATCAAGATGCATCTCTGTATTCCAGCATGCAGTTTCCAGTGTCCCTAGAAAGTGGCGTCCTCTAGATACAGGGTGTCTGTCTTTCAGCTTGAATCAATGTCAAACGCGGTTCTTTCTTTATATTTGCTTTCCAGGTAGGTGGAAGTACAACCTCATTGTTTTGATATGTAAAATCAGCCTTTTTTTTTTTTTTTGAAATGTGAGATGTATGCAAAGTATAACTTCCCATTGAGAGAGTGGAGGCACAGAGGAATCCGTGAGACCCCAGACTTATCAAGTAGGGGAACCTTTGGTCTTCAAATGCTACTGCCTAGAGACCCTTCAAAATGGTATTAGACCAGCAGGGCACTTCTCTTTCTTTACCTTTGTTGCCGTACTGTTTGCTTTTCTATTGTGTTATTCAGAGTGTGGATTTTTATCAGAATATACATCTCTGGTTCACATGAAAATAATCAAGAATGACATGTCAAGATATTTTCAAATTGAGTGTGGGGGATGGAGGGGGAGAAATGGAGTGGCTATCTGTTGACTCTTTGGACACGACGACTTCCTCTCTGATGAATTAAATGATAAAATGTCAACCAAATTTCCCACCTGTTCAAGCAGAAATGAGCACTATTTAACTCATTAGAAAGGTTGTATTTTTGTCCTGTAATGACTCTGGAACTGTTAATTTGTGAATTGTAGGTATATGGTAAGATTTAAATACTTGACATGCCTTAAAGAATAATCCCCTTCACAGAATTGAAGTGACTTGTTGGAGTAAATAGCATGTGGTTTGGATGGGATGTATTAATTTTCATCCAGTTGATAATGCTTCAGCAGGCATGCTTGGCAGGTTTGGGGGGTGCACATTACAATTAGCTCTGTTATTCAGAGCGACTTAGACGAGGCATTATGTAGGACATTGCTTTTTCTCTCTGCTTTGCTCACTTTACTCTTTTTCTTTTCTCATGACCCTTAAGAGGTAGGTACCACAGTTAAGAGTAGGTATTATTACCATTTACAGACAACCCGGGTTGTTTTAATATAGGAGACTAAAAATCACCCTATTTTTATATGAGGGTGGAGTATTTGTGGAGTTGGCAGTGAATTTTCGGATGGAAAAGATGAACGGAAAAATTGTTCTGGAAGGGGAGGTACGTGTTGAGGTGTGATTTAAAGGAAGGGCAAGATGTAGAGCTCATTGAAGTGCTTGTACTTACTGGTACTTCGTAGAGTACAGTTAAAAAAAACCCATCAGAACATTGTAAACACGAGCAGGTAGTAACTTTTTAAACTGGTAATGTTCTTGAAATAGTTACTTTAGTTATCAGCTTTATTAGCATTGGAGAAAAGTGCGGCAAATAGAAACAAAAGGAAATTCGAGATTTTCCTGTGGATTCTAGCTATGCCTGCTGGTCTGCGTCCTATTACCATGAATAATTGAAGAAGTAGCTGTGAGAAGGTGCCTTTATCTCCCTCTGGCAGCACTAGAGAAACTCACTGTGAGCTCTCAGAGCCTCCCCTACGCGGTGCTGACACATAGTGGGGACTCAGATAATGGCTTTCAGAGTCTGTTGACCTCATCACTGTAGCCTGAGAAGCATTTCCCAGTGTGATGGAGTCATGCAGACACAGAGCTCATCTGGCAGAGCCTCCGTAATTCAGCGCCTCATGTTACATAGTGACGGCACAGGCCCGTTTGTCGTTCTAAACTCACATTCGTGTGTGTGAGACCCAGGGGAAGGGATGGGATGTGGATGACGCTTGTATTTGAAATTTGAGGTAGATTTAAGAATGGACTTAGGATTGTACAATGGTTAATTCTTTTGTTTTCCACATTTAGCCAGTCATGTAGCCCTTTCTGCTTGGAGCCATCTGTCCTTCGGGAATAAGAATTCAAATCCTTTTTGTAACAGAAGGTCAAACATGGTTTTAAAAGTGAATTCTAACTGTATTCCCTGGAATTCTTTAAGTTATCCCATATATTTTCTTAAGAGCTAATTTTAAATTCCAGGGTATTTGTTTTAATCCTCTTCAGCCGAACCCTCTAATAACAACAACAAATAGTATGTGAAGCATGCAGAACTTTTCATCGTGTTTATTATGTCCTCTTTTCTCCATGAGTGAACTATGTTTTGGTGTTTCTGGTAGAGTATAGAGTAGGCTGGATCAGAAGTAGGAAGTGATTTGTACCTTTGCTTTAGTGATACCTTTATCAAGGTGCTTTCTCTTTCTGTTGTAAATTATTTAACAACATTTTTCCTTTTGGCACTATAGTTCAGCTTTGTTTCTTCAATGTGGCTGCTTAATTTAGTAAGAGAACGCTTAGGAAAGGTCATGCATTATATTAGGCTACAGGATTATCATTTACTGCATTGCTGTTGTAGCATCCAGGTGGCCAAAGGAGTCGATTTATTGTCTGGTTGAGGTTTCTGGTTCCTGTGAATGATGGGGACAAGTACAGCTTAATATGTTTGAAACTTTAAATTTCATATGAATAATAAGGATTTTCATAGACTAACTTTGGAGTCTGATGAAGAGATACACACATCTCTTTAAAATATTCTATTGAACACATAAAATTACTTTAGAGGGCTCTCATAGTAGTTGTCCAGAAAATAAATTTGCTTGTTCTTCATGTATGTGTGCTCATACGTGTGCATGTACGTGCATGCATGTGTGTGCATGCGTGTCCAGAAGTAGTGCTTTGAGTCAGTTATTCATTGGTTATGCCCATTGTAGAATGGTGCCTGAAAGTTGGGATGTGGGCGTAGTTGTTGGGGCTGTTTCCCACTATTACAGAGGCTGGTTGAACTGCCATTTCGTGAATAATCAAAATGGTGTTCCTGAAGGCTTATGAATTCACATACTTTTATTAATTCTTTTGCTGTTAATAAAGCAGAAGAGGTCAGCAGGATCGTATTTGTATGAAATAAAAGGTATAATAAAACAGCTCTACTTACAGTTCTAGGGGCAAGAAGGTGATCCAGTATGTGTGGTCACTTAATCAAAGAACAGGCTTATAATTTGGGACATCCAAAAAGAAACAGGCCCTGGTAGAATTCTCCACCAGCTCCCAGTGCTACCGTAGGAAGCCTTGGAACCTAATTGCTTCCCTTCAGACAGTACTAGACCCTCTTGTTAGGCATCTCCACAGCAGGTTCCTAGATAAATAGCTGATCGTGACAAGAAAATGGGTATTGATGATAATCAGGGACAGACAGTTGATGGCTGTGAGTTAGAGCTTTCTGGCAACAGGACTGAGACAGAATGAAAGCTATCCCTATTGTTCCAGAGTTGATCCTGTGTGCCTTGGTACCCACTTAGAAATTAATGGCCCGGTGAGACTAGAATGAGATGGAAAAGACAGTATAGGAGGAAAGATCGGGAAGAAGGAAATCAGGAAATAATAGAGCATAGAAATGATAAAGCTTGTTTGTTTGTTCGTTTGTTTTTACTACCTCAAAGATAATGTAATTTTGAAACACTGTTTCCGAACTGAAAGAAATATAGTTAGCATCAAAAGAGTAAAAGCGGTAGACCAGACATTTGAATTCCATTCTAGGATTGAATTTCATGATAATGCTATGACAGGTGTCAAAAGATCTAGGCTCATCCTGGTTTTCCCTTTACCCTGGTTGTCTTCTGTCTTGTCTTGGCCTTTCTACTGGAATATCCAGTTCTGTGCAGAGATAATGCATTTCAAAATGACTGCTGAAACGTGTGAGTAGAAGGGGTAACATTGGGGCTTGAAAAAAGTAAGGTGGGGGCTGGATAGATTGTCACTTGAATTGACTAGAATATATCTCTAAATTAATTCCGGGTTTATGTTGCTGGCTCTTGAGGGTATCTGGCAAACATTTCTTTTCATTTTGAACAACTGAAGGTTTGGGATATTGATGGTGTTCTGTATATATTGGTTAAAAAGCTGTTTATGGTTATGACCATTTATAGGTCATTAGGTTAGAACCAGCTCTTAATGGGCTTTGACTACACTCTTGAATATACTGTCTTCTAATTGCTGATCTCTACGCAGGTAGAAAAAACAGTTTAAAATTTAGGTTTAACAGATACATGTGAGAGTTTTAAAGGAAAGTTTAAGTTCACAATCTTTGATAGTAGTTTGAAGATTAGGGATCGAGGGAAATTGTAGCCTCTTTGAGCAGAGCCTGTGCCAGCCTGTCATCCAGTCTAGAAGTCTTTGCTCCTTTGTTTGTCCTCTGCCATGTTCCTACTTGCCTTAATTTTCTCTGCAGCATCTCTGAGGCGGCTTAGCCAAGTGTGACCCTCAAGGCAGGCTTGGGTGCTCTTGTAAGAGTATGAAAGCAATCCCTAAACATCTGTAAGTGGTGTTTACGTTTTACATCCCTGATTTATCTGATCAAATGTTCCAGGAGAAAATTATGTATTATGACTTGTTTAACAGTCTAAAACCAGAAGGAAAAAAATATTGAAAGAGATACTTAAAATATCATTTGAGTGGTATCTTCTGCACGAACAGCAGTAGGTGGGATCAAGGGAGATGGTGTAGATAATCTTACCACCGAACTCTTGATTTGGCTGATGCGTATCACGATTTTAACCTTACCTAAATGTAGTAGTTGGAGTGTTAATTTTATTTGGCTGCTATGTGTGTGAGACATCTTGTCTGAGAGATTTTAATTGTACCATTGAGTAAAACTAAAACTGTGAATTGTGATGCACTGATATTACAGCATAAGAACAAGGTTTAGTTTTATCTGGTTTCTTGTTTAGAGTTATTAACTATATGGAGGAATAAATGTCTTTTAAATATTTTAAAACATTACAAAACCCACAATGTAAAGTTGCCACGAGGCAGCCAAAAATAATACATATGGCATTCAGGAGAGCAGTTGCTAATTGGCTGCTGCCTGAGAAAATGGTACACTTGGCGTCTACTTAACACTGTGGGTTTGGCAGAGAGCCAGATTTGGGGTCAGGTTGTTGTGAATGAAGCTGCATGTGGTTAGGGAGGAGTTAACATGATTCATGTCTTAGAAGCTGTAGCACATCGAGTAGTGTGCATGGGCCTAAGCGTGTTAGCCTCCATCTCCCCGGTCTCTTACCGCTCGCAGCGTGCTCATCCTTACAACAACGTCCGGCACTGCCCTTTCCGTTCCTGTTTTGTGTTCCTGTGGGACTAAATCATTGCTTTTGGAATATTCTAGTAGTTGGTTTTAAGCCTGAAATTTTCTTTTGTTGCAGAAGGACTCTGGAGAGGAGGTAGAAGTTGAGGAATTCTATGTGAAATACAAAACCTTGTAAGTAAGCTGTGATTTGTGTGTGTGTGTTTTAATCGGGATGCCCAGTTACCTAAACAAGGATTTAAAATGTACTTGGAAAAATGAAAAAGTAAGTGGGAATTGGGAAATTTTGGTATGGTTTTTTTGAGCGCTTTGGAGGCCATTGTCTATACTAATTTTTGTATCTGAAATTCCATGAATTTAATTTTTCTGGAAAATGTGTAACTGGCATAAAAGTTGACTAGCTTTCATGTATAACCAAGAAATTCTTTTTGGAAGGGATAAAACCTCATACGATAATAGAAAAGTGAGTAAAGTAATATCTGCCCGTCCTCTGAGAGTGCGTTTTACTCTGTGAGGCTGCCCTCCCTCCTCTGCCAGACACTTGAGATGAGATCGCTATCAGGTGAAGGCTCTAGAAAACCGTGACATCATTCACATTTTGAAATGCAGTCAGCTGTGATTTTGTTTGTCTGTTTTGTTTAGTAGATTTGAATTGCGTAACTTTTAGAACACTGAATTGAAGAGCACAGCGAGTCGTTGTCCCTTATTGTAGATGTAGGACCAGGTACATTTTGACAAGGCAGCATGGTTGTGAGGGTCAGTAGTCCTCCTGCTGAAGAAGTCTGCGGCCTTTTTCTAGTCTAAGCAGTAATCACAGAACAAGGACAAAAATCTTCATGGATGATGTAAAAATTGAAAATGTTCAAGGCAAGGAACTCAAGTACCATACTAATAGGTTCTAGAGTTTAAAGAGAGACTTTTGGGAGTTGCTATCAAAACAGCCTAAGAGAATTTACCCTACTCTTAGAAGGTGAAAGCATCGGGCCCATGGTTTCTGTCATTCCCCCTTGTTGCAACTGGCAGTGGGTTCATAAACTAATAAAGTTCTAAAGTTCATTGAGCAAGACCCTTACCAAGTGAAAAGATGAAGAAGTCTCTTGTCAGCGTTATTGTGGGAGTTCAGTGAAATACAGAATACAGTGAAAAAAATGCTTGGTCTGTATTAGCTGGGTGTTGTCATTGTTTTGTACTTAGGGCACGGTGAGCATACCCATGTGGCAGTTACACATAGGATGTAGTTTCATATACAGTCGTCTGAGGGAAGTGTCAGGATTGGTAAGGAGGAGATAACTACGTAAGCCAGAGAGAGTTCTCTGGTAGATTTATCCAGTCAGACATGAAGCAAAGAAGTTTAAGTATTGATTCCCACAAAGCAGCACCACTAGGCAGACACCCATCCAGATCAGCATGTGGAAGTGGGGCTTCAGGGGCTTGATTGAGTCGTGACAGGTCAGGGGAAACCAGTCATCCTTCGTCGGTCATGTGAGATGAGGCAAACGGAGTTCTCCAAAAGAGCTTTTCTCTCTGATATTACCAAGTTCTAAGGGAAATTAAAATTTCCATAAAATTAATAGTTTCTGTTAATCTTCAATTTTGACATAATTTCAGATTTACAGAAAAAAGTGCAAAACGATATAAAGAATTCCTGTTTTCTTTTTTGTAATTAAAAAAGTATCTTTTGGAAAGATATTTTTGAGACTATTAAATGTGATAATGGTTGCTAAGTAGTAATTTACTAATTCCATCACCCATTCTAAATGTATTAGTTGGGTTTCCACCGTAAGGGAGAATTTGACCTAAATTTGCTTCCTTGTAGCTGTGTAGACTTGCAGAGTCTTATTTTATTCAATGGGCCATAATTCTTTATTATCATATCATTATTTACTTTACTCACATTATCCAAGATTTGGCCAGTGGAAGCCTCTTCAGGCTGGATCCTGTCTGCTTTTGCCTTGTCCCCATCCTTCTTTGAGCACTTCCTTACTTTCTGGAACCAAAGAATATTCCAGACTTACCTTGTCATTTCCCTGTTTAAGTCCTGGAATAAGTTCTCTATCCAAAGAGCCTTCATTGTTTCTATTGGAGAATGGCATTTAGAAACCACAATTTGCATACTAGGTGTGCTCATTGCTTCAGGGGAGTCAGAGCTCCCAGGGCTTCTCTAGGTGGACCCCCTGCATATGTCTCTGCATGTGCATGCACGTGTGCATGATACATGTTACATGTACACACATATGTTACACATGCACACATACCTCTGTGTACCTACCTATCTACTTAACAGTGATGAAAATCAGTGCCTTTATAGCAGTAGTTTGGGTTTTATTTCAACAGCACCACAGGGTTCATTCAGTCCTTTCCCCTTCCGATAGTAATGACTCCCTTTTTCAACCATGAGAAACCTGGCTCTTATTATCCCTAATATATTTGCTTATTTGTCAGTCCTAGAATATACAGGAAGTGTTTTCCAATTTACTAGACCATATTTTTGTGAAAGAGAAGCCTACCAACCTTAAAGTTCATTCAGCATGTAGAATTTTTTGTATTTACCCAAAGGGTTTTTAGAAGCTAAATACTTGGTTCAGAATTTCCTTGGGTTAGTTCTTCTCCCCCTGCCCCCTTTCAGGGTAGTTATGTTATTTATTTGATACTCACTTTGGTCTTTAGTTTCCATCTGTATTTGTATTCCATTTTAGCACCCCACCATTCATTCTTTCTTTCTTCCTCCTCTTCCCCTCCTCCCTCCCTCCTTTCTTTCTTTCTCTTTCTTTCTCTTTCTTTCTTTCTTTCTTTCTTTCTTTCTTTCTTTCTTTCTCTTTCTTTCTCTTTTTCTTTTTTTAAGATTGTATATGTTTATTTGAGAGTGAGAGAGAGAGAGCACAAGCAGGGTTGGGCCAGAGGGAACGGGACAAGCAGACTCCCTGCTGAGCAGAGAGCCAGACATGGGGCTCCATTCTAGGACCCTGAGATCATGACCTGAGCTGAAGTCAGACACTTAACTGACTGAGCCATCCAGGCATCTCAGCTACCCACCATTCTTGTTAATCTTACTTATTTTCTTTCTTTTTTTTTTTTTTTCAAATTCATGAAATATTCACATGGTTCAAAAGTCAGAACTTTACATAAGGGTACTCAAAGACACATCATTTTCCCTTCCCTTCCACCCCATTCCTACTTAGCTTCTCGTTAATCCCAGATTTATCCTTTCTGTAATTTTTGGCATGAACATGCAGATAACATACATGAGTATATTTTTGGTGAGCTTGTGTAAATGTATATACATAAAAATATTTTATGTATATAAAATATATATTATTTTCCCCTTCTTTCTTACATATAAAAATAGCAACTGTCAGTACACATTTATACTTTGCTTTTTAATAATACTATATTTTGGAAGTTATTCAATATCAATCCATAAGGTTGTCTTCTTTCTTTGTTACTGCTGTGTAGTACTCCACTGCATGACTGTACCATCACTCATCCATCCAGTCTCCTATGTATGTGGGCATGTAAATGGCTTCTGATATTTTATAGCTACAGACAGTGTGACACTATATATTCTCAAGCCTATATATTTTCAAATTGTTGGAGGCACAGTTTGAGGGTGAATTCCTAGGAGAGGGATTGCTGTATTCAACAGCAAACATATCTGTAGTTCTGTTAGGTATCGCCACATCCCCTTCCGTAAGGGGATGGTTCTTTGCATTCCTACCAACAATGTAAGAGACTACCTCTTTCCCTACAATCTTTCCAACATAGTGTGGTAGTTTTACTTTTTGTAAGAAATTGTATTTTGCTTTAGTTTTTTTTAAATTTGTGAATAAGAACATCTTTTCATAAATTTAATGACCATTTTTGTTTTCCTTTGTCAGTTGTGTGTTCATGTCTTCCGCCCATTTTTCTGTTGTGCTTCCTTCAATTTTTAAGAGTGAGACAATTTTACCTGTGGGATATTAGTCCTTTTTCTGTGTTTTATGTTGCAAGTATGTTTTCCAAGTTTCAATTGTCCTTTGGCTTTATATTTTTATCGCACTGCAAATTAAAGAAATTTTTATGTAGTTAGATTTATTAATCTTTTCTCTTATTGGATATGGCTTTTGAGCCATAGCTAGAAAGCTTTTCTCTACCCCCAGGTTAAAGAGGAATTTGCTATGTTTTCCTCTAGTACCTGCATGGTCTCATTTTCTGTGTACAGGTGCTTAATCCACTTGTGATTCTTGGGTATGGTATAAAGTACAATAATATTTGGTTGTTCCAATTTTATACTTTTGCAAATATTGTTGTTCTAGTACCATTATTAAAAAGTCCATCTTTGTCCCAATGATTTGAGATGTAACCCTTATCATGTTCTAAATTTACATATTTGTTTGGAAATATATTTGTACCTTTTTTTTTTTTTGAGAGAGAGAGAGCAGGGGAGGGGCAGAGGGAGAGAGAGAATTTCAAGCAGGCTCCACACTGGGCTTGATCTCATGACCCTGAGATCCTGACCTATGCTGAAATTAAGAGTTGGCACTCAGCTCAGGTACCCCTGTACCATATTTTAATCCTTTGGTCTGCCTGTCTGTTCATGAGCCAGTAGCACACTATTTTGCTTTTATAAAGGCTTTATAGTGTATTTTAATTTCTGGTATCTCTAGTTTCCCCTAAAAACTTTCCCTTTTTAATCTTTTCTTGGATGTTCTTCCATGTTTATTTTTATATATAAGTCGGTATTAACTTGCCTAGCACTGTAAAAATGCCTGTTTATATTTTATTTATATTTATATTGTGTTACATTTATGAATTTATGATTTATGACATTGAGTCATGCTATCTAAAAATAAGGATGTCTTTCAGGTTGGTTTAACTCTATTTTTGTGTCTTTTAGAAGGGTTTTAAATATTTCCTTATATAAATTTCACACATTTTTTTGTTAAATTTATTGCTAAACATTTAATCTTTGTTGATAACATTAAAGGGGTTTTCTCTATTGTTGTATCTTCTAACTGGTTACTGTTTGTGTAAATGGAAGCTATTGACTTCTGTATGTTAATTTTATACCCTGCTACACTACTAAAATATTTCATTTTATTATTTGAATTAGTTTTCTAATTGATTCTCTAGGATTTTCCAGTTATGCTGTCATATCATTCGCGAATACAGTTTTATTTCTTACTTTCCAAGTATTGCTCCCTTTGTTGTTTTCTCTTGTCTAATAGTATTGGCTAATCCCTCAAATACAATATTGAATAATACTGGAGGCAGTGGGCATCCTTGCCTTCTTTCTGATCTTAGTGGAAGAGTCTGTGGCTTTTCTCCATTTAGTAAAGCAGAGTCACTATCCAAAAATTTCAGCCCAGTTTACAACGAGAACAGTGAGACTGATGCTGGTGTCTGCCTCACAGCCACGCCGGTGGTGCTTTAAAGGCATGTGGACCTCGGCAGAGACAGAGTGTTGCCTTGCACCCCTGCCTTTTTCTGTCCAATAAGTAGACTAGACTAGGTTATTTTTATAATTTTGTTTCACGATAATACGCAGTAACAGTATTGCATATTACTTACTGGAAATTGGGAAGGTACTTGAAAATAGAAAAGAAAATACTTGCAAAATCTTACCAACGAAAAAATATCATTATTAACATATTGATGTATTTTCATCTAGTCTCTTTTCTCTGTGTGCATCTGTGTACAGGGTTTATATCAATTCCTGTCCTATCAAGGCATATGTATTTAAAGTCCTTATGTCCCTCAGTCAGTTGTAAAAGGACTAAATCAGTCCTACCTTTTGCATATTAGACTTTACATAAATATAAATGATATACTTAATATCATAAGCCTCTCCCCTGTCATTAATCATTTTTGACAGATTTTAGAATGGCTTCATAATTTCCAGGAGTAGTAGTACCTTGATTTTGAAATAGGTACGTATTTCTTTTTAATGTCATCACCAGAAAGAGAAATAAGAGACAGTTCAGGTTATCTGGGGCAGGGAGAAAATGATGGTACAAAAGAATATTGAAATAGCAAACCAAAGAATGTCAAAGTTACTGTAAAATATTAACCATATACCTGTGAGTCTCAGGGAAGTAAAAGGGAGCGTGAGAGTGTTCACGTTGAGGTTAAAGAGAACACCTGTGCTTGGAGCAGGCATGGTGAGTCTGAAGAGGAGGGGACTTGCCCAGTGCGAGGACCAGATAGACAGTAGGGAGTGACAAATTCACAGGGATCCAAGAGACGTCATTTCAGAGCTCCTGGAGGAATGAGGCTGGAAGGGCAGAAACTGACCAGGGACTGGTTGGGGCATGGGTGTTCAGAGAGCAGGTGAGGGTTCTTTTCTCTCGGATTGCTCTAGAAGAACTAAGTCATGTTTACCTTTGCTGTTTTAAATCTGAATTCTCTTAACTTGATGAAAACCTTTTATTTCTCAATTAATGATAAAAGGCTCAAAATGTAAATTCATAATTAAGGCCACCCTGTAGTGCTAATTGTTTTGTATTGAAGTGTAATCCATTCACTTATGAAAACAGCTTGTTAGTAGGTCCTTTTCTTTTTTTAATGGGAGATAAATAAGAGAGCTGGAGGCTCAGGACGGAAGACAAATTTCAGGCACAATTGATTTTTTTTCTTATTCTCAAACATAAATAATTGTATCGGGTGTTGGTCAGCAGCCTCTATCAGTAGGTAAACTGCTTATTTCGTTAATTATTTAGTTGATTTGGAGGGAATATTAAAAGATTATTTTCTACATGTTTCAAATATATTATTTTATTCTTTTAGCTCTTATCTTCATTGTCAATGGGCATCTGTAGAAGATCTGGAAAAAGATAAGAGAATTCAGCAAAAGATCAAACGGTTTAAGGCAAAGCAGGGCCAGAACAAATTCCTTTCAGAGGTATGAAATACCCAGTTAATTTTCTTAAGTAGTAACCTTGTTAAAGTGTTCTGAGTTTTGAATTTTAGTTTAGCAAATTACAAAGAAAACTAGTTTCCCTCATTTGGTGCTGTTACTTGCATATCGGTAACTGGTTATTGCTAAAAAAAATTTGTAAACAGGAAATTTCTCATTCTTCCTGTTGCTTAGTCTAGAAGACACTGGTCCTTATGATATTATGTGGAAATACGATGTTATCATTAAAATCTTATAATGAAAGTACAGTTAGCAGATGGTGAAAAAAGTCTGTGGATAAAAGTTCTATTAAGATCTAGTGTGGTAAAGGCTCTACAGTAAGTATTAATACAATTTCTAGAATCTAAGGTACTTGTATTAAGGAAAGTGTGTGGCAGATTTCTTTTGTTCAAGTCAATGTCCGATTACAGAGTTTACTAAACTCATTTTTACAAATGATGTGCTGTGGTATAGAAGTTGGTATAATGTCTTTGCCTGTGCCCCTTTGTCCTAAGTTATTGATGATAAAGGTAACCATACCTAGGGCAGGGAAGGAAATCTGCATTTTTTAAAAGAAATGCCAAGTGCCCCTCCAATGTACTGGATTGCATTAAAAATGCTTTTGCAGACTGCTTAGTGGGGCCTCTGGACTTTTGCTCACCAATTTGGTTTCACTTACAGCCTCAAGAAGATAAAAGAGAAACCTTCACATTGAAAGATTAAACTTGCTGATTTATTACTTTCCCTCTCCATAAAGGAGTTAACAGAATGTAAACTGCAAAGAAGTGTGAAATTTGATGCAAAATAATACCTGTTTAACAACCTACTTCACACTTCTACCCATTTTTGGACATGGGGTAGTGGGGACGGAAGAGTGTTCAGTACTTTATGTCATAAAAATCCTTATAATCTCAGGTGACAAACTGTGTTCTCCTAGAATCTCATTTCCATGCTCCCAACAGGCAGACTGTAAAGTTTGTATTAGATTGGTGATTGGGTGGTGGTGGTTTTATTGGACATATGTCTGCATCACCACCTTTCCTGATCTGAGTATTTAGCTTCTTTGCAGTGCAGTAATTAACACTGAGGGGAATGGAGTTACTCACATGTGACTCACTCACCTCTCAGAGAATATTTAAGTGATTTTTTTTTTTGAAAGGGCAGTTTCTAAGAAATACCATAAAATCCTATTTTTTGTGCCCTTGTTAATGAAACTAAAGTTAAATGTTAGTGACATTAGGCAAGTTGAAATCATTAGCTTTTTTTTAGAAAGAGACACCATATGTTCTGTTGACCTTTTCTCTGTGGATCAGTGTAGGGAGAAGGAAAGAGTGCAGTGGTAGCCCCCCCCCCCATCCTTAAGTTCTGGTTCTGTTTATGAAATTTATTTGGACTCTGTTTGCTGGTGTCAGGTGCAGTTTAGGGATTTGTCCCTGGCCGTAGCTATGTAGCCGTATCTATTTGGGTCTACGTATGTGAATAACATATATCACAATTGAAATACATTATCTTGAGTGGTAACTTGGCAACTAGAAATCTTAAGTTTTGTCCCAAGTGGAAGTAGCCTAAGCTCCAGCCTGAAAAGATGATCTGAGGGCAAGCACAAAATGATAGCAACTTCCTTTTTCTCTTTCTCTTTTACACACACAGGCACACACAGACAGGCACACAGATACACAGTCACGCGCACACGCACACACACCCTGTTCCATAGACGGTCCTGGTTTCAGGTGTTCCATGGTTCTGCTTCTCTGGGGTTTTTAATTATGACGGCTTTTGCATTCTTTGTTTCACCTTAGGCGCCCTTATATGTCCACTGCAACTGAAATCTTTGTTTAAATTGGAAATTGCATCACATGCGTGATGGCACAGATTACTCACCAGAGTATGGTGAGGATGGAAGTGTTTAGGAGTAAGGTTAAGGATTTTAATTCATCAATGAAAGCTGCCGTTTAAGAACAAGGTGTCTTAAAAGGAGCTTCTGTCATCAAAATCTAGCTTATGGAAAGTTTTCAGTGTTCCTACTGTATATGAATAATGCATACATATTGTGTACCTAAACCTAGAAGCTTTGACAAAGCCAGTGCTTTTTAACATTTTAAATGAACTAAACATTTCAATGAATTTTTTCCTTACTAATCAACGCTGTGTTAGGGCCCGAGGCATTTAAAACTCATTTTTGTATTTCTGATTTTTTTTCATAATTCAGAGTTCAAAGGACCCAAACCAGACGTTTTCTTTTATTTATTTTATTTTATTTTATTTTATTTTATTTTATTTTATTTTATTTTATTTTTTAAGATTTTTTATTTATTTATTCGACAGAGATAGAGACAGCCAGCAAGAGAGGGAACACAAGCAGGGGGAGTGGGAGAGGAAGAAGCAGGCTCATAGCGGGAGGAACCTGATGTGGGGCTTGATCCCACAATGCCGGGATCACGCCCTGAGCCGAAGGCAGACGCTCAATCGCTGTGCCACCCAGGTGCCCCCAAACCAGACGTTTTAAATGAACACAGTAGCCCAGAGGATGTCTGCTATCCTTGAGCTGACTGTGACCAAACAGCTTATCTTTTCAACCTGCAATTTAGAGGATATGAACGGTGTCTAAGTGACTTCGAATATGTCTTGCAAAAGCCTTTTAATGCAGTTACATTACTGATAAATTCATCTCTAGGAGCACATAAGAATGTGTCTTCTGTTTTCTGACTTGCCTGACTCTGACTTCTTTAAAGTGTGGCATAATCTGTAATTTCTCTTTGAGCCATATTCTATTACTCTATTCTTTTATAGGAATTAACTTTGCAAGCAAGTTAGTATTATTTTACTTTCATAAAGATTGTTGATACATTGGCTAAGTAACCCAGTTATTTAAGCCTCATTTCTTTATCCTTAATATTTTTAGCCAGATGCTCTATATTCAGTACAAATAAATCATTAGAGCACTTAGATTAACGATAAGACTATATTCAAATGAGATACTAATATTGATTGGTGAAGATGACCAGACACCTAAACTATTCTTACAAATAGGAAATTCACTGGTTTCAGTGTTTTTAGCTTTGGAATAGCATTCTGTAAATGATGCTATAAGGCCTCAGACAACTCCAGTAGTTATGAGACTCCAGTAGCACTTACTGTGCACGGCTCTGAGTCTTTATTGCAAGCTGTAGTTTCGAGAATGCTAAATGTGTTGCATGCCATAAGCCTTTTGGATTGCTCATTAGTGAATTGTAATTTCACACTTCATTTAAAATATTCTTAAACATTCTCTCACAGTAAAAAGGTTTCACACAGTAATTAAAAGACCCAGTTAACAAAGTCTGAGAAGTCTGATTTCCTCATGGGGAATGATTTTGCTAAATTGTAGCATTTCAATTAATATAATAGAATTTGCCAAATATAAATTTTATTTTGCTATGACCCAAAATATTATTGCCTGGTGAAAAGTGAAATAACGTTTACTCTCGGGAATTAAATAAACATTTTAACTTTTTTTTCCTTTGGTACAGATTGAAGATGAGCTTTTTAATCCAGATTATGTGGAGGTTGACCGGATAATGGACTTTGCACGTAGCACAGATGAACGGGGAGAGGTAACAGAAGATCGTTTGTATTATGGGGCAGTGACTCAGACGGCTTATGTGTGTTTACGGAGAATGATTATGGAATCCTAGATCTGGTCCTGGTCAGAGCCTTGGGTTGTGACACGATTGGTCTAAATTTAACTGAAACTTATTGACTGACTGTTAGTTTTAGGACCTAAAAATAGCGCTAAATGTGCTCTTTGTTTATTGTGAGAGCTTTTTAAAAGAAGTCCGTTTTCAATATGAAACAAATACATTGGCATTTTACACAATTTCTGAATATGATCAATAAAGAAGTATTCAATCCAGTTTGGTATAAACCCAGTATGAAGCACAAATTTCCCGTATAGAATTAAGAGTGCTCTTGTAGCAGAATGGAATTTAATGTTACTTAACATTGTACATCCTTAGTGAAGTTGACAAACCTCATTTAATGTAGTGCACAGAGGACAATGTAAAATAATTCTCTTTATGAGATCTTGGCATTTCTCATGTTGCTTTGCAAAACTCTGTGAGGTTGTAAAGGCCCAATTGATTAGGGCAGTGAGAGTGAAGACAAGGCTAGTGCCTTCCTGAGCATATTGTCTCAGTAATGATGTATGCACCCACCATAAGTTCTTTCATTCCTGGCTGCTTTGTGTAAATTAAATTTTATATAAAATGTTTAGACTTGCTTATCTAGTGAGAGTCTGCAGTGAACTCCCATTTTTTTCCAAACGCTGTCCATGAAGTCCATGATGTTTCAAGGACCACATCTGTAATGTGATGTTCACTTTTCTAGCTTTACTTAGCTGTACTTAAAAAAAATTGTTTTATCGCATATTTATGTAGTACAGTGAATGTTTTTAACATCACAACCAGGTCAGTGTACCTTAGTCTTGAAGGTGAAGGTTGGCAACCCAAGTTTTTTCTAGAAGAAAGACAAAGGAAACCCTATTGATCTGCATTACTCAAAATATTTTGTTCTCTGGGGCGCCTGGGTGGCTCAGTCGTTGGGCGTCTGCCTTCGGCTCAGGGCGTGATCCCGGAGGCCTGGGATTGAGCCCCACATCGGGCTCCTCTGCTAGGAGCCTGCTTCTTCCTCTCACACTCCCCCTGCTTGTGTTCCCTCTCTTGCTGGCTGTCTCTCTCTCTGTCAAGTAAATAAATAAAAATCTAAAACAAAAAAAAATTTTTTTTTTGTTCTCCAATCTATGAGAGCTCACTTTATTTTTTATTTATTTATTTTTTTAAAGTTTTAATTAAGTAATCTCTACACCCAACATGGTGGGCCCCAAATTTATGACCCTGAGATGAAGAGTTGCATGCTCTTCCGACTGAGCCAGCCAGGCACCCCCAAACACTTTATTTTAATGTGATTGGGTACAAACAATACGTCTCTCTTTAAGAAAAAGGCAGAAATACTAATAAATTGAAGCTTGTTTCTCGTTCTTTAAGAAACTAGCTGATAATGTAAATATACTATGGTGATTTACCATATAAGTCTGAATCAGACACCTGATAAATGATTTGATCAGATAATAAGGCTTAAATTAAGCTGTGTTATTTACAGACTGTTTCTTTACATTTTTTGGCTTTTGAACATAGCAGTGAATTAGATAAAAATTAGCTTGTTCTGATGTACCCAGTAACATTATTTCCAGTTTACGCTTGATACTATTAACTAGGGATGACTGTGTAACAGTTGCAGTTTTAAATAAGCTTCTATCAACTCATTCTTACTGTTGCTGGGGTAGTGTCTATCAATAAGTAATGTGTATGTGTGTGTTTTGATCAAATGAATCCAATTCTAATTTATTTAAACCTGGCCCAGCCTGTGACTCACTACCTGGTGAAATGGTGCTCCCTGCCTTATGAGGACAGCACATGGGAGCTAAGGCAGGACATAGATCAAGCGAAGATCGAAGAGTTTGAGAAACTCATGTCCAGGGAGCCAGAAACAGAGCGTGTGGTAAGACTTGGCTAATGGTGAAGGATTTAATTTGAAAATAGCATGGTGGTGTGGTCTTGGAGAAACCACTAATGGGATTTACTATATTTGAAACAGGAGAGACCTCCTGCTGTTGATTGGAAGAAATCGGAGAGTTCCAGGGAGTACAAAAACAATAACAAACTCAGGGAATACCAGTTGGAGGGAGTAAACTGGCTACTTTTCAATTGGTACAACATGTATGTAAAGCATGTTTTTCTTCACTTTTAAGAAGCCTATGGCTGTTTTCCTTTGTAGTCATTGAAAATATTAATCAAATAATGTCATACTTTAATCTCTAATAAGAACTATGAAAAACAGCCAGGATTGGAAGTATGCTTAATATTTATCCAACAGACATTAATACAGAGATATTGATAGAAGTATGTAGAAGTAATTTTTATGCCTTAGAGGATTTTGTTTGAAAATGTATTTTGTTGAACTAAGAGAGAACATTTGAGATCCGCATTTGTGATTATAATAATATATGTTCTAAAAGAAAGCAGTGTGTAATATCTGTACTTATTAAACTTTTCATGTTTTATTTCCTTCTTACAGGCGAAACTGCATTTTAGCAGATGAAATGGGTTTGGGAAAAACTATCCAGTCCATTACATTTCTCTATGAGATATATTTGAAAGGAATCCATGGCCCTTTTTTAGTAATTGCCCCATTGTCCACAATCCCCAACTGGGAAAGGGAATTCCGTACCTGGACAGAGTTGAACGTGGTTGTGTATCATGGGAGTCAAGCTAGTCGTCGGACCATTCAGTTGTATGAAATGTACTTCAAAGATCCCCAGGTAAAACGTCATAAATGGTATTCTTTATGCCTATTATGTATGTTTTAAGGTACTGGATATTAAAATGGTCTCAGACATTTTGGGGGAAGGTCTGGATTTTACAAAATTGAGAAATTTGCTTTAGATTCCTTACCCACTTGTGTTATATTTTCGCATCTTATAAAAACAGCTATTTTTTATAGCCTTGGTTGTTCTGATTATCTGATAAGAATAAATGAAATATTTTTTACCTTGGGTGACTATGGAAAATCATTTAATATTTTGATACACTAATTGGTTTTATTTTGCATGCCTAAGAAAAAGCTAAACCAAAAATGGTGTTATTAAATGTAAGTGGAAAGAGTATTTTGTTAAACTATTACTAGAAGTAAAAGTTAATTAGGCATGCAATGTTGAGCAAAATACACCCAAAGGGAAGAACTTCTGCTCTGACTCTTAGTAGCACTTGGTATAATTTTTTACTTATTCTTATTACCTGTATACAGTTATTCTATGATACTGACAGTGAAGCATTACAAATGACAAGGAAGAGTAGTATCTGCTAAAATAATTTTAAGTTGTAGGTGGTAAGTAGACGTCCTATTACTGGAAATAGGACAGAGTTTCGTTTTATAGGTTTGCTTTACGTATAAGACATACAATTAAATACTTCAAGTAGAAAAATATTGAAATCTATTTTGGTATTTATCTCTAGATTTGAGAGATGGTTATAAGTTCTACCTTAAGTGAATGTGGTTGTTTGTTTTTGTTTTTTTTCATTTTAGCACTTCAAGACTAAAAAATAAGTTACAAAAGTAAAAAAAAAAAGTGAATGGTTTTAAACAGTAAAAAAGTTCTTAAAAGCTACCTTAGTACATAATCCTCTTGGCTTTTCACCCTTTTGGGGTCTATAGGATGTACCTAGAATGACCACGCTCAGTGGTACTTTACTTCGTCTGATCTGTAGGGAAATTGGATAGGAGATTTTACTAACGATTTTCAAATTTCTTTAAAAAGGAAAAGGTTTTTAAATCTTCCCTGCAGAACACCTGGAAAACAAAATACAAGTGTTGCCTAAAATAAAGATGTCCCCAAAAGATAAAAACATTTGTTTTATGCTATTTATTAATCAAAGTGAATGTAATCTCTAATGCTAAATAATAATTTAGAACTGTTCTCATAGGGTCGAGTGATAAAGGGGTCCTATAAGTTTCATGCCATCATCACTACATTTGAGATGATTTTGACGGATTGTCCTGAGCTGCGGAATATTCCATGGCGCTGTGTAGTCATTGATGAAGCCCACAGGCTGAAGAATAGGAACTGCAAGCTGCTGGAGGGGCTCAAGATGATGGACTTGGTCAGTGATCATATTGATGATTCCATTGAACCCGAACAGAATTGGTCCTGACTCAGTGTTCCCGCTGCTCTCAATGTGACTGATGCCCATGTAGGGTGTTTGCAGAGCCTGTCAAATACGGTGCTATAGCCTCCTGAGCTTTTAGTGCCTCAAATGTTGCTGCTGTTCTTGATTCTCAGATTGTTGGCTGGTGTCTGGGCACGATTTTATGACAGTAGGCTATAGTCAGGATTATTTTCACTGAAATGAGTTCCAGATATTTGCTTTTCCCTTTTGTTAATTGATGCTGCCATTTCATAAACTGGTGGGCCAGGCTTTGGCCCAGTGATGATAGTGAAGTTGTATTCCAGGGCTCCACGGTTTTGGCACACTGGATCCAGTAGGACTTGTAGATGCAAGTTCTTTGTATGGGTTAATACCTGGAATTGGTCAAGTTCACACAGACACTTAGAAGTGTGGAGCAGGACAAGACCTTGAATTTGATGTGGAGTTTTACACCACACTTCCTGCTTCCTAAGAGGTGGTCAGGTTTTTCTGATTAGATTTCTAGATTGTTTTCACTAGGAGTGTTATGGGATAATGTAGAGGTGGTAGGATTTGATTGATTTTCTGTTCCATGCTTCTGTGTGTTTGGTTTCCTAGCAGAAATTATTACATGACTTCAGTCATCCTCAGACCTCTTTGTTCTCTGTAGTTTGCAAGGTGGGTTTTGATCACTTGTTTTCATTTTTAATGTACATTTTAAAAGCGATGTTACTGTCGTTCAGTATGTCTTGGATGTTTTGCTGAGTTTTTAAAAAGTGCAAAAGATTTTTGAAATCTCTTTGATGTTGACTTCTGTAGATTAATTTGATCTCTTGTTAATTGAGAGTTTGAGATGGGAAGACATTCTATACGTTCATGGCTATACATTTTTTTTACTGAAGACTGGTACTACCAAAAAGAACACTTAAAAGCTTTCTGTTGCAGCTGATTCTTTCAAGCAATTTCTTTTATTCATTAGCCAGTGATTCTTTTAATTAAAAACAAACAAAATCTAGTTTTGTTTAAAGGGAAAAAGTCTGACTGAGTTATTCTATTAAGGGTGGGATTTCCCATCCTAAGACCTTTCTCAAATCAGTTTATATTATTTGGTGACCAATCCACAAAAGAAAGGAGAACGTGTAGAAACAGTGACTAGTCGTGAAGCCATAGCTGAGCGTGCAGAAGAGAGGAACCCTACAACTGTATCTGGTCTCTGCAGGTAGCACTTGAGCAGGCAGTGTGAATGTTCATGAGATACCGAGTGGGAACCCATCTTCACAGTGGTCCACAGAAAAGACAGACTACCATTTTTCTGAAGGCTTAGTCACCGGAGCTTACCTGAGTTGTTTCCTGTTATTAGTTTATGTACTCCCAGGCAGTCGATTCTTACTGCAAAACAATCCTCCATTGGTACGTACGGATGAGTTAAATGCTGTCGACATCCTGCGGTCTAATTGTCATCGGAAGACTTGAAACGATTTTCTGTTGTTTATAGTAACACTTCATGAATGGATTAGATTCTCTTATCCAGATAATTTTTCTGTTACATACTGCAGTGTTCCCTAACCTTTTTTCACATAATGGCACGTCTGGAAAGGGGTAGTATTCTGTGTGTACCATGACAGTATGTCATAGTGGGGCAAGCTGAGAATGCTGCCCACTGCCATAGGTGACCAGCCCTGGGATCCTGACTCCCAGCCCTGCTGGCTGCCTCAAGGACTTGCATACCTGTAACTCATTCTTGGCTCATCCACTGGGAATCTCTGAGAAGCAGATGAACAAAGTAATTGTTTTTCTGATGTTCAAGAATCTTTATCTTAGAAGAGATGTTTTCAAGATGAAACACAGTACCATTGTTTAGAATTAGAATGCAGTTGTATTTGTCTAATTCTGAACAACTCATTGGTTGGTGTTTAAATCCTTACTGACACTAAACACCATGAGAACTTACACACTAGCCAGTTTTTATTCTTCTTTCCTGGAATAGGTCACAGTGAAAGTAACGATCAGTACGTTAATCCAGCAGCAGAGCAGGTCAGAGGGAACGCTGCACTAGGCTCAGTTAGGATGAAGGTGCGCTTGCTGACGATCGTGTTCCAAGTGCATTTGCAGAAAGAGAAGACCAGTGAGCGTCTTCAGCTCTCTCCTCACGAAGGAAATGCTTGTGAAGATGATTCATAGAGGGACATTCACAGTCTTCACCATCCTCTGCAGGAGCTCTGGAAAGCAAAGCCATCTCCTTGTCCCTCAGTGACAAGGAGGGGATTCTCTGGGGGTGGTAGTAGCTCTTCATTGATTCTGTCATCTGGCCTTTCATTGTCAGGAGGCCTCATGCAAATTAAAGAGTTCGCTGAAATGAAAGTAAATGGTCATCGCTCCAGCAGAGCTAAAAAGAACAGGAATGTTTTCAAGCCAAAAGCAGATTTGCTGACATAGTTGAGCTTGGAGGTGATAAGCCTGCTAGCCTTAGTCTCTTACAGGACGTTCTGTGACACTCTGTGTATTAATCACATGTTATTTCACAGTTACTTTCAAATGGAAACCTGGTTTGATTCCACTGCTCATATGTAACCTTATAAAAATGTCATGTGTGTAACCGTTTGGGATAACTGGCTTTAAACAGCCCTTGAGGGAAAGCAGTATAAAAAAGGAGTCTCTCTCAGGGCGCCTGGGTGGCTCAGTTGGTTGTGTCTGACTCTTGATCTCTGCTCAGGTCTTAATCTCAGAATTGTGAGTTTAAGCCCCGTGTTCAACTTTAAAAAGAAAGAAAGAAAGAAAAAGAGTCCCTTTCCTTTTTTCAAATATATTTATTTTGAAATGAGTAAGTTAAAAGGCTTTTTCTGAATTATTTGTTTAGAGGTTAAGGATTTAGCTCAATCATAAGGGATAGAAGAAAACTGGGAGACAATCTTTAGTATCAATATAGCTCTTTCCTGAGTCTTGTGACAGTTTAAAAAATTCCTGTATAAAGGTAATTCACAGCCGAAGTATGTCAGGGACTGTGGCCCATGTTACCCACCAGTATGGTTAAATATTAGGAAAAAAAAATTTTTTTTTTGAGAGATATGTAGGGTGATTCTCAAGCAGACTCCACACCCAGCGTAGAGCCCAGCACAGGCCTCGATCTCACAACTCTGAGATCATGACCTGAGCCAAAATCCAGAGTCAGGCTGAGCCACCCAGGCTCCCCTATATTAGAAAATCTTGAACTGATTTGCAAACTCCTTACTCTATGAATTTAATGAGTCTGAAGATGATGGTAATCTGTGTATCTTCCTGAGAGACATCTTTATTCAAAAGGGAGAAAAGAAGAAAAGCAAATTGAACTGCTTTACTTTACTTTCAAAGAGCTTCATTGACATATAAGACATGGTGAATATTACAAAAATTAGCATGTCCTTAACCCTAGTTACACCATTTTTCTGGTGTTTACTGAGCATGTACTCTCTGCTTGGCAACCAACTCTTTTCAGATTTCACATTAAGTCAGAATAATTGCTTTTGAACCTGCTAGAAGGTAGGATCACTTTCTGAAATAGTTTTATTCACCGTACTGTTTCAGATGGCCAAACAAAATGTTAAATAATAAGGCCCTTAAGATTAATAAACTCCCCATTATTGAAACTGAGAAGCAGCCCCTCTATGTTGGATCTGTAAAATACAAAGACAGGGGTACAGATGCATAAGGAAGGCTGGAGCAAGAGCTTGTAAACAGGAAGAATTCGTTTAAAGAAACAACCTAACTTGGTTCAAAGAAACAAAGTTAGAAATAGCATCTGCTTTAAAAAAAAAAAAAAAAAGTGATTGTGGTATTTAAAACCCAGCTGACCTCTTCGCTAGTTTGAAATTGTTGCAGAACAAACTAGTTTTTCATATGCTGTTGCATGTAGAGGAACTTCTTTTGTCTCCAAAGTGAGTCATGCAGGAAGCAGATGGGGAGAAGAGAGCGCTGTTGCTGCAGAGAACAGAAAGAAGCATGTGAGCTTTCTCTGAGTCTAGGGATTTTAGGAAAAAAACTTCGGTGGAGAAAAAAGCGTTGGGTCTCAGGAGACTTGCAAAGCCATGGCACAAAAATGTCGACCTAAGAACCCCAGGAAGAAATGAAATGGCACGACGTGTTTACAGGGTCTGCCACGTTCTAGAGGGCCCACACCACATATTGTCTGAAGCAGGGTCCATGTTTTTCTTGTGTCTCTGCCTTTGCCCCCTACCTTTACGTATGGTGGGTGCTGAGTTAGCATTAATGAGACATATGGAAATGGATACCTAGAGAGAGGCTTTGGTTTTACTTATTTATTTAAGATTTTATTTGTTTATTAGCGTGTGCACAGACATGCACACCTGGGACAAAGAGGGAGGGAGCTGGGGAGACTCTCAGGCAGACTCTGCACTAAGCGCAGAGCCCATCCGGGGCCCAGTCCCACGTTCCCTGAGAACACGACCCGAGCCGAAACCAAGAGTTGGAGACTCGACCCACTGAGCTACCCAGGCACCCCAGGAGAGAGGCTTTAATTTTAAGGAAACTGTTTCTGTTACGATTTGCTCAGTTGTTCTCCTTGTGTCCTATAGGAACACAAAGTGCTGCTGACAGGGACCCCACTACAGAACACTGTGGAAGAGCTCTTCAGCTTGCTTCATTTCTTGGAACCAAGTCGCTTCCCTTCAGAAACCACCTTTATGCAAGAATTTGGTGATCTCAAAACAGAAGAACAGGTATTTATCACGTCTACTTTGTACTTTAGTCATGTAATTGAAGATTAACCCATGAAATGGCGCAAATCATTGCTATTTAGCTATTTAAAAATGTAAATTATATCTTTTTTCTCATGTAGTACTTAAGTGAGCTTTATATCTCCTTTCCTTGGGCATTCCGAGTCTTCGTTATAGAGGTTTTCTTGGGTTTTTTTTTGGTCTGTTTGCCCTCATGAAGGCTGTTGAGATTTGTTGGGAGAGGTTACTTAACCTGTTTGTGTAATTTTCAGAGACTGCTGTGCTGTTCAGGTCGATGATTTTGCTTTGTCTACTTTTTTTTTTTTTTTTTATGATTTTATTTATTAGAGGAGAAGGAGAAGCAGGCTCCCCGCTGAGCAGGAAGCCTGACTCGGGCCTCGATCCCAGGACCCTGGGATCATGACCTGACCCGAAGGCAGACGCCAAGCCGGCTGAGCCACCCAGGCGTCCCTGCTGTGTATACTTCTAAGCACAGTGTCAGAAGCCATGGGAACTTGTAGTTATTTGCCTCCTAGAGTTTTGGGATTCTAGTCTTATTTTTTAGCTATGTATACTTGGTTACATTGCTTACTTTTCTGAGTCTACGTACTTTCATTTAAACTACTGCACAGGATTTCTGTGAGAAATAAATAAGATATTGTGTGTGAAAAGCAGTTGATTATTGAATACCAAGAGTTATGTGGGTATTATTATACTGTTTTTGAAACAGATATGGAGATATGCTTGCAGTCTTGGTCGTTGTGTCCGCCCTTCCACACTTTACTGTCTAAAACCTCTTAATTTAGTTCAGAGTGAAGTCTGTTTTGTTTTGGCTTTTGCTTTCTTAAAATAATAGCTATCTTGTGTGTTGTATATCCTATTGCCAGTCAATAGAAACGAGAACCAGAGAGTGATGTCTCTGCTTGCTTGTTGGTGCAGGGAGTAGGTATCTCCTGGCCTACTCATTCTATTAGCTCTTTCCAGAAGGGAAGGGAACTGAAGCATAGCTCTCCCGTGACATCACCTCTTCCCTCTTCCTCATCATCCCTGTGGCTTAAGACAAACAGAAGGGAAAGCTGAAAGAATAAGTTGGGTTCTTTTCTGCTGTGTGCTTGTCAGGCCTTCTGGCTGTTCGGGCTCCTGGGCAGCTGAAATGGGCCATTTGATGCAGGCTCATTCAACCTTCATGCACTTCTGTCATGAAAGCTGAGAGGTCAGTGCCTTCATACCCTACAGGGCTTTGACAAATGAAAACCAATGGTAAATGAATATGATAATCCTGACTTTTCATGTTAGAATATGTTTTAATGTGCAAGTGAATCATGATACCAGTATTTACTTAAGGTCCCTTTTTAGGTGCAAAAACTCCAGGCTATTCTAAAGCCAATGATGTTGCGACGTCTCAAGGAGGATGTGGAAAAGAACTTGGCCCCCAAAGAAGAAACTATCATTGAAGTTGAGCTAACAAACATTCAGAAGAAATATTACCGAGCCATCCTTGAGAAGAATTTCACATTTCTCTCCAAAGGTGGTGGTCAAGCTAACGTACCTAACCTTTTAAACACTATGATGGAATTACGGAAGTGCTGCAATCATCCATACCTTATTAACGGTAAGCCTGTGCACCAGTCAGCATGTTTAAATGACTCCAGAAGTCCTTTTCTCCCTCCCGACGGAGGATTTGATGGTTTGTGGTCATTACTGGGTCCTGTCATCCTAACATGGGTTTCACCAGCTTGCTGTTCTTCATGACGCCTCCATCTGTGCTGGCTGCAGGCGAGGGACATTGCCCCTGCTGATCCCTGCCGCCGGACCTCAGCTCGCCGTTCTCCTACTTCCCTGCCTCTGTTCTCCACCCCTCAGAAGGAGGTGTTGGTGCTCATGCCTAAAAATCATCAAAAGTGCTACCAGTTAAAGAGAGATTAGCTTCAATTGAGACTTTCTTGCTGTGTGTGTGTGTGTGTGTGTGTGTGTGTGTGTGTGTGTGTGTGTGTGTAAATTAGAGAAGTTAAAGAGGAACTGGTGAGAGAAGGCAGCTGGCAGCTGTCTGGAGACTTTGGTAAGAGGGAATTTCAGTCTAGAGACCTCGAGGACCTATTCCCTAAGAAGAGGAGATCATTTTAAAACTTTGATAACAGTTTGTTTCTGTTACTGTTATGGTCTTCCTGTTTTCTTAACTAAATTGACAGTGTCATGTAACTGATTTGAGTAAAAACCTGTATTATGTACTTCCGAAAATCATTAAATGGATAAGTATCATGTGCCTGGGTTGTGTGGGACACTCTGGAGGGTACGGGAGCCTTCAGGCTTGTCAGGGATGGAGACAAAAGAAGCCACAGAGAGAGCGATGGCATTGAGACAGGCATACGGGGGTAGGACGGAGTTTGCCAGTCAGGGTCAGAAAAAGGAAGGGCATTTAGGCTGATGTCATAACATGAGCAAAGACAGAGAGACAGGAAAACAAAGGGGAACTTACCCAAAGTGTAAAGTCCTTGTCAGAAACAGTGGGGCAGTGAACGTTAGGCACATACTAGGACCTTGCTGTGGGAAGCCTTAGGCCAGGCCATGGGATTTTTGGATTTCGTCTGTAGACAGTGGAGAACCATGGCTAGTGTTTGAGCTGAGAAATGATTCAGGATGATTGATCTGGCAACATCGTATAAAACAGATGGGAGGGAGCAAGAAAGACATATAAGCAGAAAGTCCTGCTTGGATGCTCTTGCTGCCTGCTGTCCTGGCCAGAGTTCATATGGGTTAAAGAAAGGTGATGGCCAGCCACGTTGGGATGTTTGTGCACAATTATGATGGGCCAGCAATGCAGTTAGGTTTCTTTCCAGGGGAGTAGGAACAAAGCTTGGTGTTGTCTTTATCACAACCCACGAAGTTCAAGGGCAGCTAATTTAAAGAGTTCCTGATTCCCGCCCCCCCGCCCCCCGTTCCTGACTGACACACCTGTCAGCTACCTCACACCCACGAGTTCCTATTATTAGATGACAGAGGGGTCCACACCTGTAAGACTGCCTCATTGTAGCCCCTGAGATAATTGCTGTGGCATGACATCGATGAGTTTCCTTCTACAACTTTGTGCTTTTTAGCTTTGTCTTCCAAAGAGAGTATTGTGTGTGATGATTATAAGTTTACTGCGGCCAGCCTACTAATCACCATGTGTTGAAGAGCCTGTAAGGCCAGAGGAGTGTCAACCAGCCTGTTCTGGAGTTGGCGAGCTGGAGTTGGGGCCTAGGGTGACTGGTGGTATGAGTAAAGTGCAGGTGCTTGTGTGACACACGCACACTCCTGCATTTAATATCTGCTCAAAAGAAAGTGAGGAGTAGTAGCGTCCAAGGGGGAAGCGAGGGCAGTCACAAAAGAGCTGAAATGCTGCCAGCAGGATGCGTGCGAGAGGGTTGACCTCAGGGGTGGCTGTCACATATCCGCTTGCAGCTCCGTCAAGTTTGCCTTGTCTGCTTACGTGCTAATGACATGCACTGAACATTTTGAGGGAGGAGTCGTTTGTCCTGTCCCGTCCCCCTCCCCCCCGCCACCCCCAGCACAGCTGGTGGGTCCCTTCCTTGGCTGTTCGCTCTTCAGGGTCACCTTCTATACTTCATGGTTCACCAGGAGTCTCTCAGGACTGGTAAGAGTTGAGTCTGTGGCATTGTCCTAATTGCGCAGACCTTGGGGTCGGCGTTTCTGTCCCTGCAGTTCATGAGGTATCTGTTAAGCAGGTGTCTTTATATGCCTTTATGTTGGGAAGTTGTAGTTAAAAAAGATACCTGCACACACACCCCACATGCACATTAGGCATTAGAACTGCCCAGATAACTCAATGTGGATGTTGGGTCTCCCGGAGGTTGCGCCACGGCCACGCTGCGCATTCTCATCTACAGTCTGGAGCAGAAAGCATACTGATGTGCTGTTAACCCTGCACACGTGCATCAAGCTGATTCAAGGACGTGGTCAGTGTGGCCGTTTAAACTGACATTTGTATGGGTGGTGGCAAAGTCGAGCTAAAGTTCAATTCAGGAAAGCATGACACTTCTGTAGCTGTGCAAAGTAGAAGCAACTGTACGTGTAAGTTGGTAACATACAGTAATAGAAGCAAAGCAGAAGGAAGAAAATTAGGAATGACGGTGGAACACAGCCAAGTAATACTTTAAATGTGGGTTAATACCTTAAGGGCTTAGCACAGTGTTTGGGGTGCCCTGTGAGCACTTGGTAAGTGTTGCTTTACTCTCTCCGATAAGCAGGTAAGTGGGGAATGTAAATGCAGTTCTTGTTACTGGCCCAAGCTTCAATAGAATGGAATGTCCAGTGTTAGGTTCCCTGTGCGAGAGTACCAATGATGTTGAAAACTTGGTCAGGGTCCCCTAATGGTTATGAGTGACCCAGGAGACATTTGTTGTCATTGTTGGGGTCGGTGGAGTGTAGAGAAAAGTGGGCAGAAAGAAAATCAGCCGAAGCTTACATGATGGAATGAATTTCAGATACAAAACTTTTTTTCTGGTAATCTGCAAAAGAAAATAATTGCTTGTTTGTGGCTGGATGACATTGGCTAGATAATAACTTCTCGTTATAGCTAGCTAACATTGCAGTTCCTGTCCTCACAGTGACCATCTGTTTAAGTGAGAAGACTTCCACGCTCGTTTCAAGTTATCTTTGACACCACACACACACATTTTGAAATGGAGCATGAACAGTAATTAGGGCAGTGTCAACAAAGTATTTTGGCTTATCATATCCTATTTCCAGTTAATTTTCAGACTGATATTTACGAATCTAACATCAAGGTAAATAATTGGTAAACTTGGACACTTTGGTTGTGACATCAGAAGGCAGAAATTGCTTTCCTCCAGCACCTTCCCTGAACTTCTTTCCTTCAATCTGGCCAAATAAGTATAGTGCTAGAAGAATCATATAGGAAATATGTTTGCTGATTTTTTTTTTAAACTGGCTGCCACTTTAAGAACCTTGAATTCGTAACAGAGCTGGATTGATTAATTCAGCAGTAGCTTTTGTCAGGTAAGAACAAATGTGTTTTAATTTGGACGATTCTTTATACGATGAGAAATTTTAGTAGCAATCAAAAAGCAAAGTTACTTTTCTTATCTCTGAATAAATTTAAAATGAAGAAATTTCTCTGCTAATTTGAGAAATTATTTGTGTTTTCAGTTTTTTGCTGAAATTATTCAAACATTTGATATTTATCTTGTCAAAATCATTATTTCATTTTTGTTTTTTTTAAAAATATTTTCAGTTTTTTGCTGAAATTATTCAAACATTTGATATTTATCTTGTCAAAATCATTATTTCATTTTTGTTTTTTTTAAAAATATTTTATTTATTTATTTGACAAAGATAGAGACAGCCAGCGAGAGAGGGAACACAAGCAGGGGGAGTGGGAGAGGAAGAAGCAGGCTCATAGCAGAGGAGCCTGATGTGGGGCTCGATCCAATAACGCCGGGATCACGCCCTGAGCCGAAGGCAGATGCTTAACCGCTGTGCCACCCAGGCGCCCCATTATTTCATTTTTGAAATAATTGCCCCTTAGCTTGCTTTAAACTAATATACTGTATTTTGATTCTGAGTTATAATTTTCATATAGACAAAAAATAACTACCCAAATATCAGGAGTAAAATCTACTTCTGAATTGTAAAAAACTTTTACTATATTGCACAAGAACAAACTTTTTAAAAAAACCTAATGTAATACATAGACTTAAATCTGTGTCCCCTGTTTCCTGAGGGCCTTCTTGTCCTGAATCCAGAACCGAGATGTCTAAATTTCATGTTTTGAAAAATATTATGTGGGCTTATTCAAGAACATTCCTGCTAATGCTGTTCAACAGCATTTTGTTTTCTCCTTTTCCTGGTTAAAACCTTCCCCCTTTTCGCACTGAGAGAAGAGTCCTGAGCATTAGCCTCTGACTCATGTGGAAAAGGTAGTGAGGGACTAGCAATTCTGACCCCGCTGGCATTTAGGGCGGGGCCCCCTTCCTCACAAGTAACCCTGTGCTTTGCAGAGGCCGTAGTGCCTGGGTGAGGACATTAAGTGACTTTAATCCTTTGTCAGTAAGATTTTTTGCTGATTAATAATTAACAAGCTGTATTTCTGCATCTGTGACCATGCCATAACTTAATCTGCACAGGTGCCCTTCGAGTGGAAATAGGACAGCACTGTTCTTGCTTCTGCTGCTGCTTGTGGAAGTTCTGTCCTAGAGGCTTTGGGGTCTAACTCACCTACCTAAGGCCCCTTTGAGATTTATGCATACTCATCCCGTTTATTGTTAGTTCACACACTTGTTTGAAACCAGTGGTAAGAAGAATAGTTTACACTTTCTGGCACAGCTGGAAGCTGGGAACCAATCCCATTAGGTGGATTTGTTTGTTTGTATTTTCTCAAGAATAGGTGACCCTACCCCCCATCCTTAGGGAGAGGCGCTGAGCACAGCAGCTCTGGCCTGATTAACTCCAAAGATGGGAGGAGGCCAGACCGGTGCCATCTAATTCTAGCTAAGCCACCTAAGCAGTTGAAGGGAGCTTAGCCTGTGTGTGTTTGGGGGTCGCGGCGGGGGGGGATGGTGTAAGCACTTCTTTCCTGACGTCATTCTCTTGAGGCTTCTCTGATGCACCCGAGTCTTTGAGCAAGCAGAAATCTGCGCGAGGCCAGGAGAAAAAGAGGGCTAGGCGTAGAAGCCTTATGTGAGATAAGGTCGTTTGCTGCTGCTGTTTTTTAAATGCTTGAAAAGCTTTGGTTACTTCAAGATAGAGTTTTTGTACCTCATGAAGCTATTAGTTGAGAATGATTAAGGAGGGAGACTTAGAGATTGCAATAGAAGATGTCGTTCAGAACCCCTAAAAATCCCTAAAAATTATCCAGAGAAAAGAACTCCCTTTTGTGGCCCTCCTTTGGGCTGTATTTACATGCAGTTATCTACGAAAACTACTGCCCTGACACTGTGGTTATTAGAACTCTATTCCCTTGTTTCTTAGCTTCAGAACAGATTTTGTTGTTTGTGTTTATATTCAGCTAGTAAACAGTTCTTCATTTCTTTAGCAATTTAGGTTCCAAATTTTCTGTAGGTATCTGGCCCTTGGCTTGTTTCTGCCACTTCTGGCTTGACAGTCTGTTGTTGAAATTCAGTTTCTACAGACAGCAAACATTTGTTTGTTGGAAAATGTGGTTTTTTTCCCCCCAAATGTTTAAATGTGTTGTGCTTAAAACTTTGATCCCTTTTATACTTCCATGGTTTTGTGTTAGACCTGACTTTCGGGAAGTGGATGGATTCATATTCATAAACATGAGTGTGGTGCTCTGGTTCCTGTAGTTAGCGGTGGGTTTTGAAAGCAAGTTCATTGTTTGTAGTAATAAAAACCTTTTACAGTATTCACGTTATGCTGTCCAATCTCTGCAGGTGCTGAAGAGAAAATTTTGGAAGAGTTTAAAGAAACACACAATGCAGACTCTCCAGATTTCCAGCTCCAGGCGATGATCCAGGCTGCTGGCAAGCTCGTGCTGATTGACAAGCTGCTGCCAAAACTGAAGGCTGGTGGCCACAGGGTGCTTATCTTTTCCCAGATGGTGCGCTGCTTGGACATACTGGAAGACTACCTCATTCAAAGACGGTGAGGCCACCGCGCCGTAAGAGTAAAAAGGAAATAAAAAATGACCTTTCAGAGGGCTCCAAGTGGCTCACCTCAAAGTGACATTCATAATAGAGGGGAAGGAGTGGGGGAAATGTGTCACATCTCTCTTTAAAAACTGCTGATGTACGCTGCCGTTACTCCGTGTGGTAACTACAGTAGGACTCCATGTACTTTCGATGGTGATTTCGTTTCCCATTTCTTTCATTTGACTGGGGGAGAATGGGTCTTACCTAAAATCAAAATTGCTTGTTATTTGACTGTTAGAGGTGTCAGCTATTTTTAAAAAGACTTGTTATTTTATATTAGCGAGGAAGTAAAATAAAATTTAGTTTTTGAGCATTTCACCAGTTACATCCCAAACTGCAATAAAACCTGTTTGCTCTGAAGTGATTTCTGATAAATAGTATTACTCAGGTAATACATATGTCATGCTGTAGTACTTGCTTTACAAAAAGAACCAAGTGTGCCGTGGCCACGGGGCAGGCCTCCCTGTTAACCCTGCCGTTTTCTAGGTACCCGTACGAAAGGATCGACGGCAGAGTGAGAGGGAATCTCCGCCAGGCAGCTATCGACAGATTCTCCAAACCTGATTCTGACCGGTTTGTTTTCCTCCTGTGTACAAGGGCGGGAGGTTTAGGCATTAATCTTACTGCTGCTGATACCTGCATCATCTTCGATTCCGACTGGAATCCCCAAAACGATCTCCAGGTAAACACACAAGAAAATCGCCCCGATGCTTTTTTTTTTTTTTTTTTTTTTTAAGTCATTCCACTATTATGAAGAATCCCCAGTCAAACCAGTAAATTAAAGTTGTGTCGTCACTCAGGCAGTGTCCCGTGATCGGGCAAATGGACCAAGTTAGTAACCAATGTACTAATAATGTCAAGGTCATCTCTTAGTATGTTAACTTCTGTACTGCACCTCTACATATTGGAACTGGCACGTGAGTCTTTTCTTTCTTTGGTAGCCATTCATTTCCTTTTTCTTCCAGGCTCAGGCTCGATGTCATAGAATAGGACAGAGCAAATCTGTGAAAATCTACAGGCTGATTACGAGGAATTCTTACGAGAGGGAAATGTTCGACAAGGCGAGTTTGAAGCTCGGCCTGGATAAAGCTGTGTTGCAGTCCATGAGTGGGAGAGAAAGCGCTACCAATGGGGTAATCCACACTCACCCAGCCTGCCTTTATTCTGGCTCCCTAACGCGACTTAGCTAACAGGAAGAAATTACCCAGCATTGAATCACTTCCCACCCTCACTGTTTTCAGCCTAGTTTGTCACATTGTCTCTTTTATGAGTCCAGTTTATCCTCCATGAGGGGCGCCTGGGTGGCTCAGTCGGTTAAGCGTCTGCCTTTGGCTCCACTTGGGATCAAGCCCCGCGTCGGGATCCCTGCTCAGCGGGGAGTCTGCTTCTCCCTCTCACTCTCCCTCTGTGCTCGCTCGCTCTCTCTCAAATAAATAAAATCTTAAAAAAAAAAGTCCTCTTTGAGTACAGTGAAACATTTGTATTGTCTACAAACATTTCAATTCTAAATGATTTTAAATATCTCACTAAAACAGGTACAACAACTTTCCAAGAAAGAAATAGAGGATCTGCTACGAAAAGGGGCCTACGGTGCACTCATGGATGAGGAAGATGAAGGGTCTAAGTTCTGCGAAGAAGACATCGATCAGATTCTCCTGCGGCGAACCCACACTATCACCATTGAGTCTGAAGGGAAAGGTTCCACATTTGCTAAGGTGCGAATTGATCTGAAGAGGCAGGTTGTCTATAGAAGTGCAATAGAGTTCGCTTAAAGCAGGACCTTATAAAGTGCGCACAACGTGCATACGTGCGTATTTAACCTTGGTTTTGCAATTGAGAATTAAGAAAGTAATTATGACCTCCCTGTGGAGCCCCTAATGCATAGAAAATTCTTTGTGTGTGTTTTGGATTCCCTTCTCTGTCTGTGGCCCTGGTAGTCACCCTCACCTTGGCCTCCTATCTGCTTCCCGTGTCCTTGACCCCACCCTCCCCACTTCTGGAGCTCCTGCTCTGACATCATCTTGCTTCCTGAGATTGTGATTCCTGACCGAGCCTGTAAGAACAGTTGAGTCACTCCTATCTTAAAAAATTCTCTCATCTGTTTTGCCCTCCAGCTACAACTCCGTAACCCTTCTTTCACAGCTGAAATCCACCCGAGTGTTGTTTGTACCAACTGTCCCCACCGCCTCCTTTTCTGCTTAGTTTTCAGCTTCCAGCCTGCACCCCTCCCCCACCCCTCCAGGAGACCAGATCTGATGAAGGTCACCATGGAGCCTTCCTTCCCACCGCTTGACTGAGAGTGCCTTCTGAGTCTTCCCCTGCAAGCGGTTCCACCCATCCACACCCAGGCCCACATTACCTTTATTTTTAACAGCTTTATTGAAATGTTATTTACTTACCATAAAATGCTTTGACTTTGAGTGTACAGTTCAATGTCTTTACCGTATTTGCGGACGTGTGTTGCCATCACCGCATCTAAGTTCAGAGCATTTCCATCATCCCAGAACCTCTTGCCCCTTAGCAGTCAGCCTCTCCCTCTTCCCCTCCCCTGCCCCTCCCCTGCCAAGTCCTTGGCAGCCACTAATCTGTAGATTTGCCTACCCTGGACATTTCATAAAATGGAATCATGCGCCATGTAGTCTTTTGTTTCCTTCACTTAGCATAGTGGTTTTGAGGTTCACCGGCCTTGTAGCGTGTCAGCAATCCCTTCCCCTTTTTTGTTCCTATTATACAGGTGTACCTCTTTTAGCAGTTGATAATGGGCATCGGGGTTGTTTATCCATTCACTAGTCGATAATGAAATTTGGGTTGTCTCCACTTTGGAGTTATTATGAATGTTGTTACAGACATTTATGGACAGGTTTTTATGTGGCCATATCTTTTCCTTTCTCTTATGTTTGTACCATAAATAGAATTGCTGGGTCATATGTTAACCCCGTGTTTAACCCTTTGAGGAACTGACAGACTGTTGTCTAGTGACCGTACCATTTTTTTCTTCACACCAGCAGTGACTTTGAGGGCTCCATTTCTCCATATCCTCACCAACACTTTTTATTTTCTGACTTCTTGGTTACAGCCATACTCGTGATGTGAAGTAATAGCCCACTCTGGTTTGAGCTGCAGTCTCTGGCACTGTTGAGCATCTTTTCATGTGTTTCTTGGCCAATAAGTATATCATTTTTGGGAAAATGTCTGTTCACTTCTTTTTGTTCATCTTTTGAGTTACTTGGCTTTTATTATTGAATATTAAGAATTCTTTATATATTCTGGATAAAAGTTTCTCATTAGATAAAACGATTTGCAAGTATTTTCTCCTAGTCTTTTTTTAAAAATTAACATTTAATGTATTATTTGTTTCAGGGGTACAGGTCTGTGATTCATCAATCTTAGCACAATACACCACACTCACCACAACACATACACTCCCCAGTGTCCATCACCCAGCCACCCCATCCCTCCCAGCCTCCTCCACTCCAGCAACCCTCAGTTTGTTTCCTGAGATTAAGAGTCTCTTACAGTTTGTCTCTCTCCTAGTCTTTTGTTAGTGGTGTTTAATTTCAGTGAAGTCCTGGGCGCCTGGGTGGCTCAGTCAGTTAAGCATCTGCCTTTGGCTCAGGTCACAATCTCAGGGTCCCGGGATTGAGTCCTGTGTCTGGGCTCCCTGCTCAGCGGGGAGTCTGCTTCTCCCTCTGCCTCTGCCTGCTGCTCCCCCTCCTTGTGGACGCGCTCTCTCTCTCTCACTCAAATAAATAAATAAAAAATTTATAAAAAATTTTCAGTAAAGTCCAGTTTACCCATTTTTTTTCCTTTTATTGTTCATGATTTTGATATGTTGTCTAACCTAAGGTCACAAAGATTTGCTCCTGTTTTCTTCTATGAGTTTTATAGTTTTCACTCTTCCATTTAGGTCTGTGATCCCTTTTGAGTGAATTTTTGTGTGCAGTATAAGATAGGGCTCCTTCTCCTTCCCTTTGCTTGTGGACATCCAGGTGTCCCAGCTACTCAGTCTTGGGAGGCTCCCTCCTCTGGGCTCTGTGCCCCATCACCTTCTCTCTCACATCTCTCAGCCCCTTTCCAGGTTCTGTTCTCTGTCCTCACAGGCAGTTCACATCCAGTGTGTGCAAAGCCACACTCCTCATCCCGTCCCTCCACCCTCTGTGTGCACACGCTCACAGCCCCAGTTTTTCACCTGACTGACGCCGGGCAGATGCCAGAGTTGGCTGCTGAGGTTTTTTCTTGGCTTCCCTCTCCTCCACCTCCTTCTCTATGCTTCACATCCACCTAGATTCTAGCTCCTTCCGTTTTATTTTTTAAAGAATGTATTTCTAGACTGCTTTTCTCCACTTCTGCTGGAGCCATTGTCAGTCTTTGTAGTTTGCTCTCTCAACCACTGCAGTAGCCTGTTCCACCCTCCCACATCCCAGGACATCAGTGTGATGTCTCTAACAGGTGGCTTTGGATAGGAGTGTGTCCATCTTGAGATTATTTCCATTTTGAAAGAGTTCATAGCTACCTCAGGATAGAGTTCCGACCCTATTAACAGGACGTGCAAGGCCTTGCGTGACCTGGTTTCTGCCTGCCTCACCAGCTTGACCTTTAGCTGCTCTCCCCTGACTACGCTTATCACCAGTCACATGACACAATTGCCTTTCCTCTCTTCTGAGCCTTTGCACATGCTCTGCCGTGAACATGTCCACATACTTTCCTGTTCTCGGGGTTTTCAACAGTCCGGGCCAGACATATTCTGGGGAGCCTATTCTTTCTTCCAAGCAATGCCCTTCCTGCAGCCCCTCATGAACCTGGCTAGGTCCCTCCTCTGTGGATCGGCTGTACCTGTATGTACCATTGTCACCGTCGTTGATTATACTGTGCTGTCATCCTTTGCTTCCTGATCTGTTTAAGCCCCAGGACAGAGAGCTGCCTGAGGGATGGTCTTTCATCCCAGCCCACCGACTGCAGTATCTGGCACACGGTGCAAGAATGCAGACGTGTTTGGCTGAATGAGTAAATGAAAGCTGCTTTGCATTCTGCCTCTGAGAAAAGCATCTCAAAGTAATGCATATTTTTTTCCCCTTTAGGCCAGTTTTGTTGCATCTGGAAATAGGACAGATATTTCCTTGGATGATCCAAATTTCTGGCAAAAGTGGGCTAAGAAGGCTGAATTGGATATTGATGCCTTAAATGGGAGGGTGAGTGAGAGGTCCCATTCAAACCCTATTTAATCTAACCCAAGGGATGCTTTTTTAGAAGTTTCAGATTTATCCACTGTCTTTTCTAGAACAACCTGGTTATTGACACTCCAAGAGTGAGGAAGCAAACCAGGCTGTACAGTGCAGTGAAAGAAGACGAGCTGATGGAATTTTCAGACTTGGAGAGTGATTCTGAAGAGAAGCCTTGCACAAAGCCACGGCGGCCCCAGGACAGGTCGCAGGGCTACGCACGGAGTGAGTGCTTCAGAGTTGAGAAGAATCTGCTCGTCTATGGGTAAGTCAGACTCGTGGGAAAAACAGAATTTTATTTTAAATACAGAGTTGTAATGCGCGTAGAAAAGTGCATCTGTGTTTGGATGCCCGCGACCCCCACATGGTGCAGTCAGGCATTTGATGTGCAGCGAGTTGCCAGGACCCAGGGTTGTTTGGTTCAGGTGCTCACAGTTGTCCATGTCCTCGTGGATTTGAAGGAGCACAAGGTTGTCCCTTAAGCAATTATAACAGATCCAAATTTACCTCTTGGTGACTAATAACTCAGAACGAAGTCTCTAAGTTACAAAATCTTTTCCTATTTAACTTCGCATAAAATTTTTTTTTTAAAGATTTTATTTCTTTATTTGACAGAGAGGGAGACAGCCAGCGAGAGAGGGAACACAAGCAGGGGGAGTGGGAGAGGAAGAAGCAGGCTCCTAGCGGAGGAGCCTAATGTGGGGCTCGATCCCAGAATGCCAGGATCACTCCCTGAGCCGAAGGCAGACGCTTAACGACTGCACCACCCAGGCGCCCCTAACTTCGCATAAAATTTTTGACTATGGTAGTCTTTCAGTATTTTTCTGCTCTAAAAACTATTTAAACAGTTTTAAAGCTCTTCCAGGGGCGCCTGGGTGGCACAGCGGTTAAGCGTCTGCCTTCGGCTCAGGGCGTGATCCCAGCGTTACGGGATCGAGCCCCACATCAGGCTCCTCTGCTATGAGCCTGCTTCTTCCTCTCCCACTCCCCCTGCTTGTGTTCCCTCTCTCGCTAGCTGTCTCTATCTCTGTCAAATAAATAAATAAAATCTTTTAAAAAAATAAAAATAAAAATAAAGCTCTTCCAGCTCATCTGGAACATAAACGGGTGGTTATTTCAACTCTGAATGTGTCGTACTTTTCCTGCCGGACAGCATGTCTCTGATTCATCTCTGAATCTGTGTGGAACGCCACACAGTGCTCTGAGTGATGGAGGGGTGCTCGCTAAATATCTGAATCTGCAAATAAGAATTCTCTGGTATTTTATGGGACTGTAGTCAAGTTCCATTCAAATAAAAAAAAAACTACCAGCAAAATGATATTTCTGTAGGTCTGATGATATCCTGCTTTTGATGGTTTTTTCCAGTGGGTTATCATGAGTTTCAGAGTAAATACACACCTTCTACTAACATGGCACACAGGGCTCTGACCTGGCTCTTGTCTGTCTTGTCAGTCCTTTCCCTGGGTAGCCCGGGCTTCTGTTGGGACAGAGCGCGCCGTCTCCCTCAGAGTGCCATGCTCGGTCTCGTGCCGCATCTCTGTCTTCCTACACGTTCTTCCACTGCCCAGAGCAGCACGCCGCACACCCAGCCCGTAGACTTGATCTGCCCGGCAGCTCCTGTCGTTGACATCCAGCACAGGCACCCCCTCGGCACTCTGCACCAGAGTCTGGCTCGCACGTTCCATCACACTCATCACGTTGGTTCATGACTCTGAGGAGCAGGCCTCTCCTGCTGGAGCCCCACTTAGAGCTCCCTGAAGCCCAGGACTCTTTTCTCTGTCTTCAGGGAAGAGTCCAATGCCAGCAGACCCACAGTGAGTGCCAAATCAGTGATTTCTTATGGAATAAATGAAGTCCATCTGATGCCCATGCTGTATCTCAGCTCATTACCTGCAGGAAGCTAGACATTCTTTCCTGTCTGTTCCTATGTCTGGACAGACCCCTGAGCCCTCTGTTACTTGCCCCTGCTTGGGTATTTCAACCTAATGATCAGAGTTGAGAATTGTGCTGGTAACTTTAGAAATGGAACATCTTAATATCTCCCAAAGCTAAGAAATATGCGTAGAGTGCCGTGTCTTCGAGGAAAGGCCTTCCCTGCTCCCCTAGGCATCACTATGTAGGAAACACTTATCAGAGGCTGGGCACTGTGCTAGGATACTCAGACATGGCCCCTGCCTCAAGGCAGGTGGACAGGCAGAAATGGCAGGAAACTGTGATGGTGGTATAGCTGGGAAGACTGTGCAGATGGAGTGTAGAAGTGTGTCTCTCTCGTGTAAGACAGCTCCGTATCATCTCCCCACTTCTGAGGCTGGGGAAGTACAAGAAGGGATTCCACAGACAGCCACATGACTTGATGAGTGGACATCATGGCTTAGCCCGGGTAGGAGAGAGTTGGGAGGAGAGAATTCATGCAGAGGGAGCAGTGTGTTCCAAGGCCTGGAGGTGAGGACTGGCCCTGCAGTTTGAGGAGCTGAGAGTTCATAGAAGCCAGAGAGGACCAGGCCTGCTGGGGTGGGCCCTGTGCCTCTCACAGCCGAGGCCTCCCTGCTGTGCACAGTCCTCGGTCCCTAAAGAAGGCAGGGGAGGGGCTGGCTTCTGTCCTGACCTGCGGCCTTGAGGGAGACCCGACGCAGACAGCATCTGCCCATCTGTTGTATGCTCCCACACCACACCACAACACCCGGACCAAAGAGCACAGCACTGTGTCTAACCGGGATTATAACCCCGAGTAGACTATTCAGAGTCAGCGGTGTGCTATTTCCTCCTGTGTACAGTTCTTCCTCCCACCTGGTTAACACGAGGGCCTGAGTTCGTGAAGCACGCTGCCTGTGAATGCTCTCGTACCTGGGAGTTAGCACTCCCTGTTTCAAAAGCAAGCTCACACCTGTCCACAGTCTTTCATTGGTTGTCACGGCATCCCTTTGCGGTACATTGAGAAACGACCATTCCTCCTCAGTGTCGTGTCCTAGATTTGGGAGCAGCGACACCCACCTTAGGTCACCATGCATCTCAGATAGCTGGTCACCATTGAAACATGCCAGCCATGACAGAGTGAGACAGAGCCTAAGGTGTCCAGGTCCCCACGCACTTTCCTGTCCCCAGAGTTGCAGCCACTGCCAGATCTGACTGAGAAAGCCTGTGTCAGGCCCGTGGGCGTTACCTCAGTGACAGTTCAACTCAGGGCCCGCTCTTTAATGAGTGTTCTTGACTCTTGTGCCCCAAAGAGCTTTCCTGTCCCCTGGTGTAAATATTGCTCGTTCTGATCCAAGGTTTCCTAACACTGCCACCGGACTGTGAAAGGAAAGCCCCAAATCTAAACTGAAAGGCACCATCTACATGCTGAATATTTGCTTTGCAGCTGGGGACGGTGGACAGATATCCTTTCCCATGGACGCTACAAGCGCCAGCTCACCGAGCAAGACGTAGAAACCATCTGCAGAACCATCCTTGTGTACTGTCTCAATCATTACAAGGGCGATGAGAATATCAAAAGCTTCATCTGGGACTTGATCACGCCCACGGCGGACGGCCAGACGCGAGCCTTGGTCAATCACTCTGGTAGGTCCGCTTCATGCTGTCGGTATTGCAGGCTCGCAGAGAGCCGCCCGGAACCCCCGGGACGCGACCTAGACCCCCTGTCTCCCTGCCACGTACGTCAGAATATCTGAGTCCGACATTGTCATTGAGGTTATAAAAGCTTCTATTATTATTATTACTACTCCGATTCTAGGCTTATCAGCCCCAGTGCCAAGGGGAAGGAAAGGAAAGAAGGTGAAAGCCCAGAGCACACATCCAGTGGTGCAGGATGCCGACTGGCTGGCGGGCTGCAACCCGGACGCCTTGTTCCAGGAGGACAGCTACAAGAAGCACCTGAAACACCACTGTAACAAGTACGTTTTCAAAGCGCCTGTACGAGTGACCGTTAGATTGGACTTCCTGTTACGTGCAGCTCTACTGTTTTCTGGCTCCATGGTGCTGGCTCACAGGCCACTCATACACACCTGTAGATGACGGATTCTTTCGTCTTTTTTTTTTCTTTTTAATTGTACTAGGCACATAACACTGTCTTTCCATTTTAACCATTTGTTAAGTATACAACTCATTGGTATTGATTACATTCAAAATGCTGTATATACCACTGTCTATACCCCAAACCTTTTCAATGACCCCAGTGTAAGCTCTGCACCTCCTCCCTCCCTGCCCCAAGTCCCTGGCAGACACCGTTCTACTTTCTATCTCTACGAATTTGCCTCTTCTAGGTGTGTCCTCAGTGGGATCATAGAATGTTTGTCTGTCTGTGATGTCTGGCTTACTTCACCTAGCAGAATGTTGTCAGGGTTTATCCGTTTTGTACCTTGTGCCAGAATGTCATTGCTTTTCGAGGCTGAATAATCCTGCATTGTACGCGTGTACCACATTTTGTTTATCCGTGCATCCGTCGACGGGCACCTGGGTTGATGGACACATTTTTTGGCTGTCCTCAGTAATGCTGCTATGAGTGTTGCAGATAACTAAGTTGTAACCAAGATGTGTTAGAGCATTACTGGTTGCCTCGTATGACCCCACCTTCAACTGACTGCTTCCAGTGGAGGGACTGGGGAGTTCACGTGGAGTTTTTTTGCTTAATGAGTACCTCAGTGGCTGGGTCCTTTTTTCTCACCTGTGAGCCTAGAATCCTGTTCCTTCTCTTTATTTCCGGAACCTGATGATATGTAATTGAAGAATATTAAATCTGTGTTTATTTCATTGCGGGGAGCTCTGTCAACTATCTGCATGTTTAACTAACATCTGCGCGTGGCTGTTCTTCTTCCCTTGCCGCGAGCGTTCATTTTTGAGAATCTGTAGTCGCGCCAGCATGAACAGCTCCACCGCTTGTAGCTTCGTGGGGCCTTGGGCAAGTTCCTCCGCCTCTTTAAGACACACTGGCCTTCATAACCACCTAGGGCTCTGTAGTAAGACCTCCACTGATTGAAGCAGGATATAAATAAATGTGTGTCTCTCCTAAAAAGTAGCAAAAGTCCGAGCACACAGTAACTGGCGGCGTGCCAAGCACTTCACATGCATTATCTGTGTGTCTTGTCTGAGATGAGCAGTGCTCTGTATCCCCGTTTCCCTGACAAGGAAACGGAGACTCTGGCACATCCGGTCTCAGCTAGTTAGGGAGCAAAGCCAGGTTGGAAGTCCAGAACGGATGAGGGCGGGGCCCTTGCTCCCAGTGACCCCTGCCCTCCTGGGAAGCCTGCCTGCCCCACAGGGTCTTCCCAGGCCTCACGTGAAGGGATTCCTGGCTGGCAGTGATGAATGGTTCTCATCCCTTTTTAAACATGGAAGTGCTTTCAGGGCCTACCTTTGATCACTATCGCTAGATTTTGACAAATTTTTTTCTTTTTGAGTCTTTAAAATCATCACCTCAAACCATTTTGGTGCCTCAGAAACTGTTTGTTGTTACTGCTGTGGCATAGTAGTTCTCCCTAAAATCCTGCCCCACTTGCATCTATTAGAAAACTTCTGTTTCCTGTGGTTTATGTGAACTTTGGGTCAGTAGCCTTCTGAGTTCTGGATTCAGACAGACCGGAAGTAAAGTGGTTTGGTGTGGGAACAGTGGCTCCTGTGCCTGGATCCCAGAGTGGCGAGGGCAGGAGTTTTTACTTTTCCTGCTCCAATATCAGTAGCAGACTTTTATAGAGTACCCTCCCTAATGAGTATGTGAGGTGGAGCTAGTGTGCTCTTCTGCGTGGTCTCAGGAGAAGACTCCTCTCTGGGACAAGCAAGTGGTCTGTTTCTTCTTCCTATTGGATCATGCCCTGAGATTTCTCAGGACCTAAAGTGGGGAAATGTTGATGACCGGAAAGAGAAAATGAAACCCAAATCAAGGGACCTTCTAGAAAATAGCTAGCTAGTTCTCTTCAAAAGTTTAAAGAGACAAAGACAGAGGAACTGTCTGTGGGTAAAGGAGATGAAGGGGCAGGACAGTTCTGTTGCTCTGTGTGGCCCTGAGCTGGATGCAGGGGCAGAAGATGGTCACTAGTGGGATAGCCAATCCAACGTGGATGAGGTCTGGGGACTCGTTAGTCTGCTCTGTCGGACTTATCGGTTGCAACCTCCTTAGGGTCAGAGCCCACCTTCCGTCTACTTTGTTATCTGGCTGGTACCACTGAGATTGCCAGTTGCACTGGTTTGAATTTTTTGATCTAGAAGAAAGGTGACATTCACAGTTGGCTCATAAAAGTCTCTGCATAACTGAAATTCCTCCCAAAGAAGAAAATTGTGTCTTCTGTCAAAAGAGAGAAAAACCATTCAGATATTTGCCACTGTGCTGTGCTGAGTTTTGTTTAAAAAAAGAGAACCCTGGGGTGCCTGGGTAGTGTAGTCGTTAGGCGTCTGCCTTCGGCTCAGGGCGTGATCCCGGCGTTATGGGATCGAGCCCCACATCAGGCTCCTCTGCTGGAAACCTGCTTCTTCCTCTCCCATTCCCCCTGTTTGTGTTCCCTATCTGGCTGGTTGTCTCTCTGTCAAATAAATAAATAAAATCTTAAAAACAAACAAACAAACAAACAAAACCCTGCCAAAGGTGGAGGGTATTCCCTTTGGAACTACCCTTTCTGAGCATCCTCTATAAGGAAATCCTGGCCGGTAAATTCTTCCTAAGCAGAGAAGAAACAAGGTTCCAGCCACGGAGGCCCATACTGTTAGTTTTCTTCTGCCCGTTCAGTGTGGCACAACCAATTTTTAATCTTATCAAAAGAAAAATGTTAAAAAATTAAAACGAAATACCCAAAATGACTGTTTATATTGGAGCTTACCTAGCCTCTCACTTTGTCCGTCTAGATCCCATGTTGCTCAAAAGCAGACACACCGGGTGGAGAGGCAGCATATCAGGGGGTACCTACTCATGTATGCGGGAGTGTCTGTTTTGATGAAGCTGCCCCTAGTTGTCATTTTGACGTTTTCAAGGACCCCTGCCGCGTCCCAAGAGACATCGTGAGGTGGTGGGGTCAGAAGGCCTAATCCCAAGTGGTCCACGCTCAAGGTGACTCTATGGCCTTGGATAGGTCACTGGTCTTTTGTTACCCTCAGCTTTCTCATTTGTGAAGTGGAAATTAGAACATGCCCCACTTCATCATAGGATTATTGTGAAGATCAGATGAGCTAGTACATACAAATGTGATGTTAGCTGTGAACCATCCGCTAAGTGTGTGATGGGATGATGCAGCTAGGGAAACAGCATTTAGTATGATCACTGACTCATGGCCAAGGAGGTAAGTCTGCAAATCCCAGTCCTGAAAGCACATCAGGGGCGGTCCAGCAGGAGATGCCAGCCTCAGAGTAGACATGGGCCTTTGGGATTTACCAGGTGGGCTTTACCGAAAGAATTAAGTTTAAGCCATTGAGGAATTCCAAGTGATATTGAAAATCTGGTTCCTAGAATTTCATGGGTTTTGAGAAGCTGATTTTTTTAAAATGATGAAGAATTAGACATTGAAATGTCCAATGAATTGGACACATTTTAACCTCCTTTGTGTCATTTTTGTTATTTTCTAAGGTACAACCTAGGCTTCCAGGTGATATGAACTAGAAGGAATAAAAAATGTTTCACACTCCTTAAGGGAGACGAGTGAGGACCCACCCCTTACCCCACCCCCATCACCATCTTCCTTTCTCGGAAGCAAAGTTGTATAATCTGAAAAACCTGACATTCCATATTGAGGGTTTATTGTAAGGTAGTAAAACCAGATTTTATATCTCGTTTATTCCTACAACTTCTGATGTGTTTCCAAAAATGGTATTAAGGCAGCAGCTGAGGAAATTTTATGAGATAATGAAGCAGAACAGTTACTGAAAGCCATCTGCTCAGTTGTTTACAAACTTGCTTCAATACTTCAGAGGCAATGGTAGGGTACGTGTCTAAACTTCACAAGCTGCACTAGGTAGGACTAAATGAAGTGCGCCCGGGCTGGGCTGAGCTCGGTCCCTCTCTGTGCAGTGTGAGCGGTTGCCAGGCAGGCCTGTTGGAAGCCAGCAGAAAGCACCACACAGAGGTGATTATGTGCCACCATCTGTCACGCTTCAAGCCTACCATACAGCATGGCTAATCAGCCTTGGCAGGATGATGGATGAACAGCAGCAGCTGCCAAAAGCCACTGTTGGCAAACAGTCCCGAAGTTAAGAACTTTTCCCCCCTCTGTCTTCCTCTCCAGGGTCCTGCTGCGTGTCCGCATGCTGTACTACCTAAGGCAAGAAGTTATAGGAGACCAGGCAGATAAGATTTTAGAGGGTGCTGACTCAAGGTTAGTGCAAGTGCACGCTACTCTGTACCTCCCTGTGATGACCCTGGCGGTCGGAAGGCACCGCCAATTGTGTTTCGGAACCCTCATAAACCATTAGTGGCTCATCTCCTTGTTTGCACCTGGAATGCGATTCTTACCCTGCGAGTGTGGGGATGCGGAGGGAAAGTGTGTTCGTGTGTACGTGTTCCATGGGAAAAGGTGTGAACTATGTTACTGGCGTTCTGACGTGACCTTTAAAAGGAGACGCTGTGCGATGAAGTCCATTTCTGGCTATGGTAGAAAGCGACTGGCGCTCACACCCTTTCTTTCAACCTTTGCTCAATGCCCCCCACGATGCTCAGATGCTTGTTGCAGGAAGGGGGCATGCGAGCCTGTGTATCTATGTTTGTAGTTACTGGGGATTCTTTTTTAATATCATGTGTGTTTAAATACTGTGTGGACGGTGTCTTTATAGTGAAACTGATGTGTGGATACCTGAACCCTTCCATGCTGAGGTCCCCACAGACTGGTGGGATAAGGAAGCAGATAAGTCCCTCCTAATTGGAGTGTTCAAACACGGTAAGTGGTGTTTCCGTTTGACCACATCTTGACTGTGTGGCTTTGTTGTTAGAGCTCTTTGCATATTCTTTTCCAGAGTCATAATATTAATGAGGATAGTTCCAAAGGACTCTTGGCTTCTACCATTTTCCTGTACTAAAAATCTAATATGAACTGTAAATATCAGATGCTGTTTTTGAATGTTTGTTGAGTATTTGAGAAGAAAACATTTCTTTCTTGGCTGTAAATAAAACCAAAACCATATTTGTTTTAATAATAGCCAAGTTGTCCTATAGCTCTCCCTAAACTTTGCTTCTAGCACGGCTCCCCTTGCTAGCTCTGCCAGCCCGTGTCAAAGTGGACGGTGGGCTTAACCTCTGCTATTAATCTCTACAAGTGCCTCCTGGGCTTTGTTCCAAGCAATATTTCACAAATGTCAGTGCTGAGAACTCACGGCTCCCCTGAGTGGGATGCTGCCTTGTTAACTTTGAAAGGCTGGGGATGCAGAACTGGCATGATATATACAGTGAGCGATTCCTGATTATAATCCCAATTCTCTGGAGGTCGCGGAGGTATTCTCAGCAGCCCAACCTGACTAAAGGGGAGAATGATGGCTTATAAAACCTTTCATGATTACAGTTTGGCTTGCGGCTCTCCAGCAGTTAGGAGCGGTGTGTTGTAGTACACATCCTAATTGAATTGTGCTGTTCTGCCTACGTACTGCAGCCGTGTTTGGTGAGCTCAGCCTAAAAATCATTTTCCCGCAGTGCACTGTTGGGATCTGCCATTTTCCATCTAGTCAACTTGGGCAGTCAAAAAGCAAATTGCAGTTTGAAAAGCATAGAGGGAACAGTGTCATCTTACTGACATGCATCATCCTAAACCTGATAAGACAGGTTCGCTGGCCTTACGTATACAGGGATTTTCAGCCAGCGGTGCGCGTTCCTGCAGGACTGGAGCCATTCGCAGGAGGACGGGGTGGGCGCGGAGTGCCCTGCAGAGGTCGTAAAGGAGCATTAGGAAGCCTTTTAAATGTCAAGCAAAATTAGATCTTGGGGAAAATAGGGTCAAAAATCTTCCCAGGCATCTTGAACGCAGTGAGCTTGAACCTGTTTCTCTGTTCGTGTCTGTGGTCATTCGGATACCCTCCCTGAACTGTAACATGACCCCCCAAAATCTGCCCCGTAGTGAGCATTCTGTGGAACGCTTTACTAAAACAAGGTTCATAAACGATCATCTCCATTGAGAGCCTAACGTGGTGTATTATGGCAGTGCTGTGATTTTGTGAATGACGGCCCTTTTGCTGTTCTTGTGCATGTTCTCTGTGGGCTGGTGGGGGACGGCACAGGCTACGAGAAGTACAATTCCATGCGAGCTGACCCCGCACTGTGCTTCCTGGAACGAGTTGGTATGCCTGATGCCAAGGCCATAGCTGCCGAGCAAAGAGGAACAGACATGCTAGCAGATGGCGGTGACGGGTAAGAAGGACATTTAAAAATTTTAATAAACTTTATGTCAGTGTCACATCTATTGGCAGGGTTCAGTCCTTACCCTGCGCGGTGCACTACATTGCATCTGGTTTGAACTTCAGTGATGTTCGCCAGTGTGGTCTGTTTATGTATCGTAATGATGATTTAAACACAATATATTTTCCAGATCATCTGAAACCTGTTTGTTTTTTCCAAATGATGACACTTTCCCCCACCCGCCCCTTCCCCCATGGCTGCACGATTTAAGCACTGATCACGTTGCCTTTGATGTCAAACCCAGAATTAAAAGTAGCATCAGGCAGAGGATTAGTCCTTCCCAAGCCCCCCCCCCCCCAGTCTCTTGCTTATCTGCACAATTTAAACTTTTTTTTTTTTTTTTACAATTTGAATATAGGGGAGAATTTGATAGAGAAGATGAAGACCCAGAATATAAACCAACTAGGACGCCATTCAAGGATGAAATAGATGTAAGGACTTGAGTATATGAACTTTTACAGCACCACTAAAATATAATATAATATAATATAACATAATATAATATAATATAATATAAGCCCATATAAGACTTGTTAAACTGTATAGATAATGGCCATTTCTTTAAAAGATAAAGCAAAATGAAACCCCAAATTAAAATAATTCTGTTTCTTGCTTTGCTTTTAAGGAATTTGCAAATTCTCCTCCAGAAGATAAAGAGGACTCCATGGAAATACGCGCCACAGGTGAGGCTCCGTACAAGCCCCCGGAGCAGAGCAAACGTGTGCTGTGCAGACACAATTCATGTACCCGCACTTGTGCCGCTCAATGACGATGGATTTGACGTGTTATTTCTTCTGTGCTGACTCGTCCCGTTGGCGAATAATTTTAATTCTTGTTTATCGTGGATTTTTCATTACATTAAATTTCTTTGATGGAATCACTACTTTTTGGATTAAGATACTTTATATATATTTATATACCAGTTAGGGGAAACTTTTAAGCATCTTTAGAACTGTGTCTCGTGGGAGTAGGGCATTTGCTAGGTATCTGAAATATTGCAGGTTTATAGAATGTTGACCTTTTCCCTAATGTCAAATGATTAGCTACCAATTATGTGATTATGTTTTACATCCGAGATTATCATTATAAGTACATTACAGGAGAGCACCCTTATATTGTAGTTCATGGCATAAAGTATGTTTCTTTACATAAAACTGATAAGTAAACTTGCTTCTCCCCCGCCCCAAGGAGTTAAAAAAGAAAACAGTTTATAAGTTTCATACTAATATTATCCTTTATTTATATTTTAAAAATGAGAGCGCTGAGATGCCCTTTCCCACACTGTCATTTGAATGTTAATGAGTCATCTTGTTTTGATGGAAAATCCTGTGTATTGCAAGATTGCAGCTACACATTTCAGAAATCTTTTTTCCACTTCCCCCAGGCAAGCCCAGTGAGAGTACTGCTGAGTTAGGCCAACTCTACTGGCCCAACACCTCAACCCTAACTACCCGTCTGCGCCGGCTCATTACTGCCTATCAGCGCAGCTATAAAAGGCAACAAATGAGGCAAGAGGCTCTAATGAAGACTGACCGGCGGAGGCGACGGCCCCGGGAGGAAGTGAGAGCGCTAGAAGCGGAAAGGGAAGCTATAATATCTGAGAAACGGCAAAAGTGAGTTTCTTCAGGGTTTTACTCAGCTCCTGGGACGGGCCTCTCTTCTGTGCCCTTCTCGGCCAGCAAGAGGCAGGAATCACGTCTCAGACGGTGATCAAAGAAAGTCTCAGTACATCAAAGCCATCTGTCCCCCCACCCCAGCATAAGTACTGTGCGTTAAGTTTTGGGGAAAAGAGGGAAAGAATGAATAAGCTTTAAGCCTGTTTACTCAAGTACAGTTCAAGCTAATGTCTTCTTGCTCACAGGTGGACAAGAAGAGAAGAGGCCGATTTTTACCGTGTGGTGTCTACGTTTGGAGTTATCTTTGACCCCGTGAAACAGCAGTTTGACTGGAACCAATTTCGAGCCTTTGCCAGACTTGACAAAAAGTCTGATGAGAGTTTGGAGAAATACTTCAGTTGTTTTGTGGCCATGTGTAGGCGAGTGTGTCGAATGCCCGCTAAGCCAGGTGATGGTAGGTTCTCTTTGTAACAAAAGTTCTATAACAAAAGGCCAAATACAGTGAAAAACAGAGCGTGAGCAATTTAAAGCATACTTAGGGTTTTTCCAAGTGAATACAATTGTTTTCATGTTACAGAACCACCCGACCTCTCCTCCATGATCGAGCCAATCACGGAAGAGCGTGCCTCTAGAACTCTCTACCGCATCGAGCTGCTGCGGAAAATACGCGAACAGGTTCTTCATCACCCTCAGCTGGGAGAGAGGCTGAAGCTCTGCCAGCCGAGCTTGGATCTGCCAGAGTGGTGGGAATGTGGGAGGCATGACCGAGACTTGCTGGTTGGTGCTGCTAAACACGGGGTCAGTCGGACGGATTATCACATCCTCAATGACCCCGAGTTATCTTTCTTGGATGCGCACAAAAACTTTGCTCAGAACAGAGGGGCCGGGAACATGTCCTCCCTGACCCCACTGGCCATTGGATTTGGCCAGACTCCTGCCGTCCTCTCGTCTGCTCACGTTCAGGAAGAGAAGGCGACAGGACAGAGTGAAGGCAAAGCGGAGGAGTCTGGAAGCACGGCCGCCCAAGAGAAAGCTGAGGGGAAGGAAGAGGAGGAAGAGACTGACGGCGGGGAGAAGGACAGTAAGCAGGGATGTGAGGCCGAGGCCAGCTCTGTAAAAAGTGAACTGAAAGGGATGGAGGTCAGTGCAGATACAGGGCCCAAGTCTATTTCAGAAAAGGGTTCTGAAGAGGACGAGGAAGAAAAGCTGGAGGATGACGATAAGTCAGAGGAATCTTCCCAGCCTGAAGGTAATGCCGTGCCATCCGGGCCTCTCTCCCCATTCCACCGCGGCAGCTGTGACAGGCCATGACAGGGGCTCTTGTTTATTTTTTAAGGGTAGTTGGTGTACATTTTCTTCTGCAAATGGATGATTTCAGGTTATGCTTAGGTGTGTGTTTTGCACCCATGCCACGTGTAAACACGGAATTTCGAACGACTTAAGCTCTCAGAAGAGTATGATGGGCACGTAACAATTTCTGGGGGTTAACTTGGGGCGCCTGGGTGGCTCCCGTCGGTCAGGCGTCTGCCTTCGCTCAGGTCATGATCTCAAGGTCCTGGGATCGAGTCAGGGAGCCTGTTTCTCCCTCTGCCTGCCGCTCCCCCTGCTTGTGCTCCCCCCCCACCCCGACAAATAAGTAAATAAAATCTTTAAAAAAAAAAAAAGAATAGGGGTTAACTTTACAGTATCAGTGTATTAAGAATTCCAAATGATTTTAATTTGGACAATTAAATACGAAGGAAAAGAGTCATTCACTGGCTAAATATGGTAATTATTTTAAAACAAATGATGCTTAATTTTAGTTTTAAGTCAGAAGTAAAGGTAGAAGTAGAATCTGAAAATAACCAGTTTTCTTTCTAAGTCGCAGTTAGTTTGCTATTCCTGACACCCAGTAAAAACAAAGCCTCCTATTGTACCATGGACTGGGGCCGGGGCTTGGTACTCCGGCCAGTTGTCAGCCCTCTTTCCTGTGTGGAGAGGCTCTTGGGTCAGAGACTTGGTTGTCATTCCGCCTCCTCTGAGACATATGTGCTCAACGTCAGATAACTAGTGATGTCACCTACCCAAGCCCGTCTGCTGCTTCATCCATAAAGTGAGAATGACACCATGTGTATGAAGGGGCCATCACCAATTTAAACAAGATAGTAAGATGCCTAATGCCATCCTAGCCATATAGTAGGTTCTCAGTAAAATGGAGCTGATTAGTATTCACGTTTTTCCCATGTCCTCTCCCAACTTTTTCGGTGATACTCTGGTTGTGAGTAATGCACATTAACTCATTTCTCAGCAGGAGCTGTCTCTAGAGGGAAGAACTTTGATGAGGAAAGCAATGCTTCCATGAGCACCGCTAGGGATGAAACCCGAGATGGGTTCTACATGGAGGATGGAGACCCTTCAGTAGCTCAGCTCCTTCATGAAAGAACGTTTGCCTTCTCATTTTGGCCTAAGGTTGGTGGGTTTTTTGTTATTTTGTTTCGTGGACCAAAAAAAGTAGTGTACAGGAAATCATTCTAGATTGATTTTTTTAAAATAACTTTAAGGTGAACTTTGACAGTGTATGAAGACTGAGGATTTTTCTCATGTTTTAAAATCTGTGCAGTACTTTTGCAATAAGATAGGAAAGGTGACATGAAGGAAAAATAAGTAGAACGCTTTGTATGAATCTTCAGCTCCTTGAGGTTTTTTAGTTTGGTAATCACATTGTCCAGAAGAGTATATGGATTGTTGTTTCCATAGACTTACCTTTTAGCAAAATGAAATGCATGGAGCTTGCTCGCTCGCTTGCTTTCTTTCTTTCTTTCTTTTCTTTTCTTTCCTTTTTTTTCTTTCTTTCTTTCTTTCTTTCAATTTTTTTCTGTTGTAGTAAAAACCACATAACATGAAATTTTAAGTGTGTAGTTCAGTAGTTATAAGTACATTCATACTGTTGTAAAACAGATCTCCAGAACGTTTTTGTCTAGCATGGCTGAAACTTCAGACCTACTGAACAACTCCTTCTCCTTTCCCCTCAGCCTCTGGCAACACTACTCTACTTTCTGTTTCTGTGAATTTGACTACTGTGGATACCTTGTCATATACGTGGAATCATGCAATATTTGCCCTTTGAGGGCTCATTTATTTCACTTATTTTCATCTTATCTTCAAGGTTTATCCATATGGTGGCATGTGACAGGATTTCCTTCCCTTTTAAGGCTGAATAATATTCCATTGTATGTATATATCACATTTTCCTTATCCATTCATCTGTCCTTGGGACATTTGGGTTCCTTCCCCGCCTTGGCTTATTATAGTGCTACTGTGGACCTGAGTGTACTAACATCTCTTTGAGATCCTGCTTTCAATTCTTTTGGATATATACCCAGAAGACGGATTGCTGGGTCACATTGTGATTCTATTTTTAATTTTTTGAGGAGCCTCCATACTGTTTTCTGTAGCAGTTATACCATTTACAATCCCACCAACAGTGTGCAAGAGAAAATGTGTGGACTTTTTAAAATGTGTGTTTTAGTTTTTTTTAAGTCGAAAACAAACTTCCAGATTTAAGACATCTTCATAGGTTTGGAAACCAATACTCTTCTTAACTTGGGAGAGGGTGGGCTAGTGACCCATTTGCTCCAGTGCATTATGAGATAATTCCAAATGTGGTTATCTGTAACCAAAACAAAATGGAAATTACTTTTTTGGCTACTAGCTTAATTTTGTAATAAATCCGTATTTAATTTGGGTCTGCTCTTCAGGGTGGGGACTTAATCATCCTAATCACCATAACAGGGCTGTCTGGTTTAAAACAAACAACACAAAAACAAGCTTCAGTTGACTCACCCCCAGGCTGCTCTTCCATAGCAGTAGTTGTTTAAGAAACAATGGGAAATTTTTAGCTGCAGAGTGTACTCTCAAAGACATTTTTTTTTTCTCTATATACCCTGTTATGCTGATCTCCCTTACTGAGTATAGAACGGAGGTTCCCAGATCAGTCAAAAGGTCTATCGTAGCAGACACTTTTAATCTATGGAAACTGGGCCTAAGAGCTGTAATTAGAAATTTTTAATGTACACGCTTCAATGAAATTTGAAGTGATAATAGGTGGGGAATGCAAATTGACATTCATTAGGTGTTCCTAGGTTAGTGCCCATTTCGTAATGCTGAACTTTATTAATAGTGACGCTAATGATGTCCCACTTCCTGGGACAGACTGCGATCCAGCCCACGGATCTGAAGCACCCAGCATCCAGAAGCTAAATGCAGGGTTCCATTGTTGTCCGCTGGTGTCCACCAACAGTTCTTTAACTTGAATAAAAGTTACCTTTGAAATATTTTAGAGGTGGCTATGGAATGCTTCCTAGTTTATGTATGTGATCCAGTGTTCAAATTTAAAAAATTATTAAATTTTCTGTGTTGGGGCCACCTTTAGGACCTTCTAGCAGAGCAGAGCAGTTTTTGCAGCTTTTGTTTATTTACTCGCTTGGTATTTTTGTTTTCTTTTTACTTTTTGCCCACAGACTGGGTTTTAAACCACTTATGCTATTTAGCATCTTGATGGGAATATTTATCTGGTAATTTTCACCATGTCTTTATTACAATTTCATGTGACTTTTCTTCTCCCTCCAGGACCGAGTAATGATAAACCGATTAGACAACATCTGTGAAGCAGTGCTGAAAGGCAAATGGCCGGTAAACAGGCGCCAGATGTTTGATTTCCAGGGCCTCATCCCTGGTTACACGCCACCCACCATGGACAGCCCCCTGCAGAAGAGGAGCTTTGCCGAGCTCTCCATGGTCGGCCAGGCTAGCATCAGTGGGAGCGAGGACCTCACGACTTCTCCTCAGTTGTCAAAGGTAAGTTTGTTTTGCTGTTTAAAGGCGAGCACTCTAAATCATCACTCAGTCTGGGAGCTCGCGGCTCACTGGTCCTCCTTGGAATTAAGGTGGCTGCCATTTCCTCAGCTCTCTTCAGCAGTTACAAATGTTCAGTTCCTGAAGCTTCTTGTTCTTTCTTTCTGAAATCCAGCCTGTATAGCAGATGCGGTTTGGGCTCATTATTTCGTTGGAATTTTTCAATAGGAAGACGCCCTGAATCTCTCTGTCCCTCGCCAACGGAGGAGGAGAAGGAGAAAAATTGAAATCGAGGCCGAAAGAGCTGCCAAGCGGCGGAACCTCATGGAGATGGTTGCCCAGCTGCGGGAGTCTCAGGTGGTCTCAGAAAATGGACAAGAAAAAGTTGTAGATTTATCAAAGGCCTCAAGAGAGGCAGCAAGCTCTACCTCAAATTTTTCATCTCTTACTTCAAAGTTTATCTTGCCTAATGTCTCGACACCGGTGTCTGATGCCTTTAAGACTCAGATGGAGCTGCTCCAGGCAGGCCTGTCGCGCACACCCACGAGGCATCTGCTTAATGGCTCCCTAGTGGACGGAGAGCCTCCCATGAAGAGGAGGCGGGGAAGGAGGAAAAACGTGGAGGGTCTTGATCTGCTTTTCATGAGCCACAAACGGACGTCATTGAGTGCAGTAAGTTCGGGAGCTCGCTTCCCTTGTGTGTGCCCACAGTGGCAGCCAGAGTCCTGCCATTCTGACGACGCTGGCCTGGGCTCCTCTCACTGATGGGGTATTAAAGCTGGCTTCTTCCACTAAAGAAACAGGATCACAATGAACAGTCATGGTTCTGTGCTGAAAAATTGTGTGGAGCATTGATACAGATCACTCGGCCTGAACCAAGTGTAGCTTGAGGATTTATTCCTCCCAAGCTCCTGATATATTGATTACTCTCAGAAGACTAGCCCAAAACAAAAACATGTTCTTCTGAGCCTGTAATTGTTATCTCTGAATTCCTGAGGCGGAAAAAGCTTCTGCTTTTAAAAATAATGTTGTTTGGAGCCTGGCATTTATTAGATTAGTATAAATGTTTCGTTTCAGACTTAAGATTTGTGTGCATTACAAAGCTAGTGATTGCTAATTCTCCTACCTCCATAACTGTAGCTGTTTTTAAAATCTCAACTGAATAAAGATCTGTGATAGTTTAGGTTTGTATGAAATGTATGTGCCAATGGATTTTGACATTTTCTTTTTCAGTTCAAACAACGAGTGTAGTGTAATCAAAATAACTCTCTTCCCTAATCTTCTTCAACCATCCCACTTAAAAAATGCGCTGCCTACGCAATGACGAGGGTTTTACCCCCAAAGAACCTGATTACGTGTGGTCCCTTTTTAAAGGACACATTAGTACTGGGTATCTTAAGCCTTATCGATTTGGAACCCGAGGAACCCGAATTGGCACACTGGTGCTGGAGCTTGTCTGTGCACGAGCAGCCAGTGCTCCAAACAATGGGCCCTTTCCCTGCAGGTCACAGTTTGGGAAATGGTGAAATTTGAAACCGAGAGGAGGGGAGGCGTTTGTTTCGATATTTTTTATTTTTTCCATTCCTATTCTTATTGCTTATTTTCTATTTCTTGAAACCTCCAGAAAGTTTAATAACTTAAGTAAGGGTAGTAAAAGGTGGGGTTGAGTTAAAGTTTAGAAATGACAAAATGGCATTCACTGGAATTTGCCCTCCGGTGTGGGGTCTGATTGAAAGAGAAGCATCTGGGTGATTAAAAAGTTAATTTTCAAAATTTGTTGCCATGCACCAATCACAGTAACAGTCATTTTTGTTGAGCATATGATTACTTTTAGAATCTTATAAAAATACACCTTGTAATGGATCAGCTGTGACTGCTTATTCCAGAAGTAAAAAATTGCCATTTCTAGGTGTGTGGTCCCCAGCGTTGTATCACTAGCGATTAGCCTCCACACGTGAAACCACCAAAACACATCAAGCCACTTGATAGATTTTGTTCCCTGAAATTCCTTCCTCCATAAGCAACAAGTTAGTGAGTTTCTGCATCTCATGCTTTTGTTTACTCTTGGGTTTTGTATTTGAACCACCGCATGTATTTTTGAGCCAGGTTCTATTTTCCTGTTGTAATTATATATCCTGTATTAAACTCAGGCTGACTTCATTCATTTCACACGTTTTAAGTCATCCTGAAGAACTTACTGATGTTTCTCTTTATCTAAAGTCACATAAGCAACCCAGTCCAAAACTCCTAATAGATGTTAGAGGACGTATTTTTAAGTTTTTGTTTGTTTTACTGTCATGTTAGAATTTAGGGATCACTCAGTTGGTATTGTGGGTAGTCGTGCGCATACATATACAATATAAGGAAAATGCCGATTAATCTATAGATAGATGGAATAGTGAAGAGGTATAAAGGTCAGCAGTGTTACTTGTAGAGAACAAGACAAATCCTTAAATCTTTCATTATGTCAGTACTCAGACTGGAGACTGTTTTGCGTTGCCATGAAAAAGTAAGGACGCAGTCATCATACACTCAGCAACATGGTGGAAGTTGTCCTTTTGTGTGCTGGCCCCACCCCCCACCCCCAAGTATAGGGATGTGAAGAATAAGGACCTAACAAGTGCTTGCACTGGAGAACTCAGTGTTGAAGATGAGTGACAGATAAATAGTAATGATATCATAGCTGTGAGGCATGCCTGGAATACTTTGTGAGCCCAAAGGAAGAATGGGAATGGAAGGAAGAGGATATGGGGAGACACAGATGAAGAAGTTTCCTTAGACATGGCCATGCTTTGGTTAAGTTTTGAAGATTGTGTAGGAGTTGGTCATTTGAAAAGAGGTCGCAGGGAGAATGTGTGCAAGGGGACTGAGGCCAGAGAGAGCTTTCCATGTTTGGTGAACTGCAAGTCATTGGCAGCTGGGGAATGTGATGAGGAGGTGAGGTTCAACAGAAGTGGGCTCAGATACAAGGTACAATATAAATCAGGGAGGGCCTTGATTGCCATCTAAAGAACTTGGATTTTATCCTGAAGGTGAGGGGGATTCAATCATCAAAAGAGTTTAAGTAGTTTATTCTGTTTTGACCTAGGAAGAGTGCATTTTAGAAACCTGACTCCCGATATAGCAGTGAGGAAGTTAGAGTCGAGAAGGGTGAACTAGGATCAGGGAGAGCGTTTAGGAACACTGCAGTGACATGGGCTGAGGGCAGTGATGAGACCTGAACCAAAGTCGGAGCAGTAGGAATGGACAGATGGGCTGCTGTAAAAGATGTCTGGAGGCTGGAGTAACAGTTTGAGGACCAGCGGCTGCACCATAGTAGAGGCCGGACTTCAGATAGACGTGGTGTTTTCAGGGTGGCCACACGTGCCTGCTGCAAAATGTTGTACCCCAATAAAACTGTATGGTTCAGAGAGTGCTGTGTACAAGTTGGCTGTTGGAACATTGCTTGAATTCCATTCTCTTTAATGATGTTATCCCGAGAGCCCCAAGAGAGATTGAGAGGCTACCTTCCATGCATGTCGAGCTCAGACAACACTGCCCATGCCCTAGTGGCTTGCCTAAGATCTCAAACATGGAACATTGATGGACTGTGAATTTCCTACCTATTAATTCTACAGTGTGGAGAAGGATATTAAAGTTTCATCTTCTAATTTAATAGCTGTTCCAAAACTGACATTGTTTCAAGTAACTTTTTTTCCCTTTTTGGTCAAAGATCTGTTAGGCTAGGATAGCGTTTTCTTGAGATAAGACGTTTTTGGACTTTCTCCTCATATGAGAAGAATTGAGACCCCTGTCAACTTTCTGCAGGAGGATGCTGAGGTGACCAAAGCTTTTGAGGAAGATATAGAGACCCCACCTACAAGAAACATTCCTTCTCCAGGACAGCTGGACCCAGACACGCGGATCCCTGTGATAAATCTTGAAGATGGGACTAGGCTGGTGGGGGAGGACGCTCCTAAAAATAAGGATTTAGTTGAATGGCTGAAGCTGCATCCTACTTACACTGTTGATATGCCAAGTTATGTACCAGTAAGTACTACAGAGTTTCATCGGGAGGTGTCCTGTGAGGACAGCTCTCGCAGTTCTCCTGGACAACACAGAGATCCCTGGTCCCTCCGCCTTTTCCTTGAGTGTCTCCTCATCTTGACTGTTTTCCAGTTTCTGTCACTGTGTATTTACGTTGGAGAAACCAGCTTCGGGGCAGAAGGGCAACCTCATAGTTATTTGAAGACGCCTGTATGGACTTTCTTATTTTTTCCTTCCACCGAGTAGACATGATTTCTTCAGTTATTCTTTACATGGCCTGATTTTCAGGTGGTCTCACTATGGGGATGACACTCATGAATGAACTTTAATTGGTCTCCTGACCAGGTCTGACCAGCACAGAATATTATGGAGCTGGTTCTTGCAGAAATTTGACTAGCTAATACAGCCCAAGGCTTCTTTAGCTTCTTTTTCTTTTTTTAAAACAACTAATACTTATGCCTCACATTAAACGATATCTCTAGATGATTTGTCACATAAACTACTTGCTAGCTGGCAATGCAAATTCTTTACTCCCTATATACTTAGTGACTGGTTTTTTAAAAAACTTAAGTGTAGGGGGTGCCTAGGTGCCTTGGTTGGTTAAGCGTCTGCCTTCAGCTTGGGTCATGATGCCTGAGTCCTGGGATCAAGCCCTAAGTAGGGCTCCCTGCTCAGCAGAGAGCCTGCTTCTCCTCCCCCGCCTGCCACTCCCCCTGCTTGTGCTCGCTCTCTTTCTCTGTCAAATAAGTAAATAAATAAATATCTTTGGAAAAAAACAAAAAAAACAAAAAAAACCCAAAACCTTAAGTATAGGATTTCACATTTTATTTTGTTGAGTTCAGCCCGAGTTGAATCCTTGTGGCTCAGAATGCCCCCTCCTCCACAGGTCTTCTTACCCCTTGGGTTGCATCTCAGGTACAGTCTGTGTTGTAGACAAGATGTCATCTCTGTATTTGTCCACATCACTGAGTAGAAATTAGCGAAGGTACTTGAGAAAGTTTCCTTTAAAAATGCCCACGACTTGGTTAAGAAAGATAAAAAATAAAAATACCGTGACTTTATTAAACATTAGAAGAAAAGACTTTAAGTGGGGTTATTGGTAGACAAAAGGAAAAGCAAATTCTCAGCTTACATGACTGGTTTAGTTCCTTAATGTACAAAGAGAAAAATAGGCATTTTTCCTTTTAAAGAAAAATATGGTTTCTAATAACTAAAATGATCACTGAAACTTCTATAGTAATTAAAAATGGCTTGACTGAAGGTGCCTGGCTGGCTCAGTTGGTAGAGTGCGTGACTCTGATCCCTGGGTCGAGCGAACCCCACACTGGTGTAGAGATTACTTGGGGGAAAAAAGAAAGAAAACGGCTTGACTATATTCTCTTTTGTCATTTATGCACGAAAGAGTAATTACTAAATACAGTTTTACTAAATACATATTTTGGGATTTTTTTGCAGAAGAATGCGGATGTGCTGTTTTCCTCATTTCAGAAACCGAAACAGAAACGACATAGATGTCGAAACCCTAATAAATTGGATATAAACACTTTGACAGGAGAAGAAAGGGTGCCTGTTGTCAATAAACGAAATGGAAAGAAGGTGAACATTTGGGAAAGGGAATTGGTCTCCATGTGATTTCTTATCCCAGAAAGAAGCATTTTATCCTGACGTCTTTTTAAGGAAAAACAATCATGTTTCTTCCAGAATATCTATGATATGTGTGTGTGTGTTTATATATATATATATATATAGGTGGGGCAGCGGGAAGCGGGGAATGTATGTGCTTTTAGGTCATTTTCCAAATACCTTTCCCCAGATGGGTGGAGCTATGGCGCCTCCAATGAAGGACCTGCCCAGGTGGCTGGAAGAAAACCCTGAATTTGCAGTTGCTCCAGACTGGACTGAGATAGTGAAGCAGTCTGTAAGTATACCCAGCATTTCTGTCAGGAGAGGTATTTATACAAAACTGTTGTCCTGAGCTTTTCTTTCTTTTCTTTTGACCATGAATTATTCAATTATAACTTAGCTTAAAAGAATTGACACAACACATCCTCATTTCTTATATCAGTACATCATTAATCCAAAGTGGATTCATTCAACGGCTCTGATTTTAAAGGATTGTATAGAAATATACGTTCATATTCTTGGAGGTAAACCTAGTTAAAAGCCCACCTGTGGGAGGGAATTCATGGTGGTTGAGATCATTAAGATTAACTGTGATTTTTTTTTAATTTTAAAATAAAGAATATAACAATTTTGTCTCAAATTTTTTCTGCTTTAACTTTTTAAAATTAGTCAATGTCTTGATTTCTTATTTTTTTAAAGTATACAGTAAAATTTCTAATTTTTCTTTTGTGTACAGATCTATTAGTCTTAACACTTTTAATTTCTTGAACCACAACCAAAATACAGACTGTTCCATCACCTTCCCCCACCCCAAGTTCTTGTATTACAAGAACTTGTATTACTCCCCTGCCCCTACCCACGGCCCCTGGCCCCTGGCCACTGCTGATCTGGTCTCCATCCCAATTTTGTCTTTTTGAGTACGTCCTATAAGCAGAAGCATAAATTCTATAACATTTTTAAGATGACTTCGTATTGCGATTTATCCAAGTGGGTTGCATGTGTCAGAAGTTAGTTCCTTCTTACTGCCGAGTGTCCCTCCAGTGCGTGTGTTCGCCCCGCGTGTGCTTATCCGTCACCCAGAGGAGGACAGCTGGGTGGTTTCCAGACTTGGCCAAATAGGAGTACAGCTGCTAAAAACATTTGTTTTGGGGTGAACATCGTTTTTGTTTCTCTAGGGTAGATACTAAAATGTAATTTTAGTCAATGTTCCATATTTTTCAACTTCCTTGTGATGGAGTTTTTCTCCCGTTAGTTACGGATGCTGGTAACTTGACATTTCCCTCACGGGTAGAGTAGCCTTTAACAGTTTGTCTGCAATTCTGCATAATTCAGTGAGTTCACATAGTGCTAAAAGATAGAATGTTTGCTTTCCTAAGTTTGGCCAGAGCGCTTTTAGAAAGGAAAACGTTGCTGACGAATGCAGAAGGTTGGTTTTCAGTGCATCCCGGGGCGCCACCGGGAAATTCTGTGTTCGCCAGCCACGTTGATCGCCACTGTTTGCCTGTCTGTCTGCTTCAGGGCTTTGTTCCCGAGTCGATGTTTGACCGTCTTCTCACCGGCCCCGTGGTGCGGGGGGAAGGGGCGAGCAGGAGAGGACGAAGGCCCAAAAGTGAGATCGCCAGGGCAGCGGCGGCGGCGGCCGCGGCGGCCTCCACGTCAGGCATCAACCCTCTGCTGGTGAACAGCCTGTTCGCTGGAATGGACCTCACGAGCCTTCAGAACCTCCAGAACCTGCAGTCTCTCCAGCTGGCAGGGCTCATGGGCTTCCCTCCGGGACTGGCCACGGCGGCCGCCGCCGGAGGCGATGCGAAGAGCCCGGCAGCCGTGCTGCCCCTGATGCTGCCGGGCATGGCGGGCCTGCCCAACGTGTTTGGCCTGGGCGGCCTGCTGAACAGCCCGCTCTCCGCTGCTGCTGGCACCGCCGCCGCGGCGCCCGGGCCCGGAGACCCAGAAGACGGCGCTTCGAAAGCGGAGGAGAAGGGCAACGAGAACGAAGAAGAGAACAAAGACTCCGAGAAAAGCACAGACGCTGTGTCAGCTACTGACTCTGCGAATGGATCTGTTGGTGCTGCTACTGCCCCGGCCGGATTGCCCTCCAACCCACTCGCCTTCAACCCGTTCCTCCTGTCCACCATGGCGCCAGGCCTCTTCTACCCATCCATGTTTCTACCTCCAGGACTGGGGGGATTGACACTGCCTGGGTTCCCCGCGTTAGCAGGACTCCAGAACGCCGTGGGCTCCAGCGAAGAAAAGGCCCCCGACAAGGCCGAGGGGGCTGCCTTCCAGGAAGAGGAGAACCTGGAGGGCAGCGACGCCGAGGAGAACCTGGACAAGACTGCGGAGTCCTCCATCTTCGAAGACGAAATAGCACAGGGTGAAGAGCTGGACTCGCTCGATGGGGGGGACGAACTAGAAAACAATGAAAATGATGAATAACCAGTACCAGTTCCAGTGAAAGTGTTTAAAACTTTTGACAAGTGGTAGTCCTACTGTTTACACTCACAGTTAATGTTCATACCTAGTTTTATAAGCTGTTCTGTAACATAGTGTAGCAAAAAAAGAAAAAAAAAAGTCCAAGTCATGTTATACAGGTGTGTCAAAGGTATCTTGGTCATTAAGTATTGTGCAGTGCATTATTTATTATCCCTAGGAGAGATGAAATTTGAGAGGTGATCATGTCTTTTTAAGGAAACTTACATAATGCTCTGCTTTTTTTTTTTTTTCCTTTTGGTACCATTGGTATTATAATAAAGAGCAATTTGTAACTGAGTGGCACTGATGGAAGGAAGTGCTGCTCAAAGGAAGTATGAAGTTATATATTTAATTTTTTAATTTTAATTTTTTTGCTGTGAAGGTCAAGATGAAATTTACCATACATATCATACTTGCTCATTTGTTTCCCTTTTGACTATGGGGATTCCCACACTTGCGCATCCACACACATCCATACACTCTGACAATCTCCACGTTAGTGTGAACGTCTCTGTCCCGAGGCGCAGCAATAATAAGGCAGCTGTTGAATGTGAAGGGTCCCTTTGGAAATTAACCTACTGGGAGGGTTCTTGCCAGACAGAACTACAGTTCCATTGTCTCGTGGTCTTGTAATGCACTGGTATAAACAAAATAAATAGATGAATAAATAAAGAGTGAGAGAAGAGAGAATCAGGTACCTTTTTTAAATTAAAGGACTTTGTTACTTTAGCCACAAAGCTAAAACAGCATTACCTCAGCTCTAAACTAGCCTTGAAGTTTACAGACATGACTTTGTAAATGTATTGTTTTTCTTTGTTGTGATGTCCTTTTATTTTTTTCTTTGAAAACTGCTATCATGTAAGATAAAATGTAAATTGCTGCCAACTGTAGTAATGATGCTTTTAATAAAAGTGACCCATGATATGCAGAGATGTAATTATAGAATGTAGTATGTAGGGGAACTGGTGTTCACTCTATTTTTTGTATTCGCAATAGATGCAAATACAGCATTCTGGCCTTTGTACAGTTTCTTGATATATCCTCTTATGCTAGATTAGCTGTTAGTAATACGCTAACCTGATTGTCTTCTGACTAGACAGGAAGAAAAACCTTAAATTACCTTCACATAATTCCACTCCAGATATCTCCACAGAACCGCACACAAAAACCTCCTATTACTCCCTCAAAAGGGCATCTGAGACTGAGAATACTTTAAAATGTGTGCAGCGTCTGATAATGTGGTACACTAAAGAACAAAAGGGCAAAAGAAAAATGAGGCTTTAATAGGCAGAATATCTAGGTCATTTATCCTTGGTTAATGGGTAGAAAAACACAATGCCGGAGTGTCAGCAAGGGACACAAAGGCGCTCTGGTGTCCTGCGGACCGGTGCTTGATGCCAGAAACTGTGTGGAAAACCCATGTGGAATTAAAAGGGGCCCACTTAAGCCATCGCGTGCGCACGCGCGCAGTCTGGGGAGCTGCTGATGTGTGCACCCCTTCGTGACCTCTGATATTTGAGGTTAAATATAATTTGAGAGCTACTGTTTTCACCTTTTATGTCACCTGACCGAACACAAAGCCGTTTTTTCCGTGCAGCTGGAAACAGAGAGGAAGGGATTTGGATGGAGTTGTTCTGTGTGTGTTGCGTCCGTCCATGCCCTATATACACACACGTAGTCCTCGCCCCCACCGGATGCGTTACAAGACAGATTGTCTGAATTCCTTGTAGACACTAAGAGTCAGTTAACTTATATCCCAAGATGGAAAATCTACCCATACGATTCTGGAAAAGGAACAGCTCGAAGCCTCCATGTTAGGGACCCTATGGTTGCTTTTATCCACCATCGTTACTGTTCTCTCTCGAAAGTTAACAAATGGGTAGTGTGCACCAGAGGGAAAAGTGCCTTTAAGAGAATACCTTCTGAAATGGAACTCTTTGAACATGGAAAGAAAAAAAAAACAACACACTAAATCTGCACAAAGTATAGGGAGTTTAAATATTTAAAACAAAGATTTTTTTAAGCCTTAAAATAAGACAGGGAGAGTATGTTTAATAAAATAAGTCCAAGAAAGGGCTTTTTCTAAAATACTTTATAGTATTGGAAGTTTTCTTACGACCTTGTGTAAATAGAACACGCGATGGTACACTCTGTTAGAGAAGAAAATGCCAAGAGCAAAGGCATCAGTTGCTTGTGGCCAGAAAGAACCCTGACTTGAGAGATGGGTCACCAGCTGGCTCTGCATTATTTGACATTTATTTGTTAACACGGCTTTCCATGTTGGAAAATGCATTGTTTTTTCCTTCTAATGGTATCAGTTCTTGATGTGAGATCTTGAATTAACCTAATTAAGAAATATTTTAAATCCAGGCTGATCCTTAATAGCTAGTGTTCATTGTGTGCTTAGTGTCAGTGAAGTACTGAGGTGCTGCGTGCTTTCCATGGCCTCGCTGCCCCATCTCCCTTCTCTGGGAGGGAAGCGCTTTAGTTCCAGGGGGAAACTGCGCCTCAAAGAGGTTTAGGAATTGGCCAGCAGTAAGTATCGGAGGTGTGTCGGAACTCAGGCAGTCTGACATTGGAACCTACTAGGGTCTCCAAAAAATATGGCTCTGTTGGGTCTCTGAAAGAAAATTATTATAAAGTAATGATTTGTAGTGTTTGGGGCTTCTCTATTTTTACACCTCCCACCCCACCCATCCATAAGGGATCTTAAGTTTCAGGCTGGGAATTAAGAGAAAGCCTGTGTCAAGTAGAACTGTGAACTCTGGCTATGGAAACTTGAGTCCCAGTTACGTCGTTTAAATTCGGGTTTATTTCGCACCATGAATATTTCCATTTTATAAAGAAATCAAGTCTTTGGAAAAGATAACCTTACTCAGGCTTCCGAGTTAGTAAATTGCTGGTATTTGAACCCAGATTGATCCAACTCCAAAGCCCAGGCACTTAAGTGCCAAACTAGTGTAATTTTCATTAACATTTCTGGGGGTCCATGTGCTAGATGCCGTTTTAGCAGCAAGAATATCACAAGGAGGGGCGCCTGGGTGGCACAGCGGTTAAGCGTCTGCCTTCGGCTCAGGGCGTGATCCTGGTGTTATGGGATCGAGCCCCATATCAGGCTCCTCCACTATGAGCCTGCTTCTTCCTCTCCCACTCCCCCTGCTTGTGTTCCTTCTCTCGCTGGCTGTCTCTATCTCTGTCAAATAAATAAATAAAATCTTCTAAAAAAAAAAAAAAGAATATCACAACGAAAACAAAACAAAAACAGACTAGTCCCCTGCTGTCATGGAGCTTACATTCGAGTGGAAAGAGACAGGTGATAAGCACATTACACATTAAGATTTGATAGATCAAGGAAGACTATTAAATAATGTAATGGGGGCGGTCAGGGAGGCCCTTGGTGGAGGGAGCTGTTCTGCTTACTGCCTGAGTGATGAGAAGCAGGAGCCAGATGAAGATCTGGTTGGAGGGTGTTCCAGGCAAAGGGAAGAGACCAGTGCGAAGACCCTGAGTTTGAGAGTGTGCTTGGAAGAAGGGGTTTCTGGGGCAGCCTCTCTACCTAGAAGAGGGAGGCAGGGACCAGGATGGCCCTGTTGGAGGGTTTGGATTTCCTTTTAGGTGCTGTAGAAAGTACTTGGGAGGTTTTGTGCAGGAAAGTGGTATGATCAAATTCATATTTTTAAAATAAATAATCGTGGTGGCGTCAGCGTGGAAAACAAAACAAAAAAAGGCTTGTAAAGAGGAGCTGGGGAATTCTAGTTGGGAGGCTGCTGTAGCAGCCTTGGATGGAGGAAGTGGGTGCTAATAGAGGCAGAAAGCCGTGGGCGGATTTGGGATATATTTCAGAGAGATAGAGCCTCCAGTTTAAATTATGTGAATAATTTGAATTAACTTCAGGATTACTCCTTCAGAAATATACCCAAAAGTGAAACCAATGTTTGCTATGCTTTTTGTTTTTTAAGGAATTGGACAATAAGTGTTAACAAGAAAAGGTACTGGGAACAGAAAATTTTCTTTCCATGTTCTGTTATGAAATTCTTCAGTTCAATGAAAATTGTTAATTATCTTTGGGAAGAGTTCTTAGACATTATTTCTAACAGGTAGGGGCAGTAAGAACGCATGTGCATTGTTGAAGTGATGTGTGCATGTGGTGAATATCATTGTGCGTCTAGAGCCATCAATAAATTTAAATTAGGAAGCAAAACAATGTAAATGACTTCTAACAAGCACTTAAAAGTTAGAATATATCTTATTCATTCAACTGGGCTCTCTAATGAGCAATTTTATGTATTTTCTTAGCACAGATAAGATTTACCACAGTTTTATAGACATTTTATAGGAAAGTAAACTACATTTGGCAAAACAGATGAATAAATTACCTTCTGGAATATTTAAGACTCCTTCAGTGAAAAGCATTTCATCATTGAATTTTTGGTTGGGAGAGTCACCCAATTTGGAGATTTTTCTGGCTGGGGTGATGATTTACAAAGTAGTTTGTACTATTTAAGTCATTTGTATGTTTTAAGGTTTCTCCTTAACTTTCCTCTTGCTCCCATTCTTATTCTTGAGTCTCTAAACCCAAACTAAAACAACTCCTTGTGTATGTGTTGGCAACGCAGCTCTCATCTTCCAATGGGTCTGTTGCTCTGCAGATCTTTCCGATCTAACAATGTAGAGTTGAATTTTAATTTCCATCTCCTTAATGAATGAATGGTTTACCATGTAATTTAAATGAAGTCGAAGACTAGGGTAATGACAATTAAAACTTCAAATACAGTCTTCTTTCATCAGACATCTTTATCTTCAGAAGCATTTACTTGTATAATTTGTTTAGCTCCTAAGCTGGTTAGAATTTTCATCAACTGAACAAACCTGGCAGAACCCACCTCCAAATGCCTACAGATAGTTATTTGAGTGTATTGGTGTCTCCCCACCAGGTTCCTTCCCATGAACCTTTCTTATTCCTGAGGTCTTTCCGGGCTCTGGGTTAAACGTCGTGGGGAACTTCAAGTTAGAGCTGAAGGACAGCAGAATAGGTTTCTAATGTATAATAAAGACAAACACGAAGTCAAAATATGGTTTAAGAATCACTTCGTGCTCTACTTTAGCTGGCTCCCTCCGTTGCCCACGCCTGCATTTTGAGCTGAAAGCTTGATTTCAAAATTACAAATGAGAGAAACCTGATTGTCTTGTGACAAGATTCAGGTCCTGTGGTGGCTTCCCGCCCTTTGCAGCCCCAAACCACCTCATCATTGTCAGCTGCAGTTCAAGAGACTTCAACTTGGGTGTTGGCTGGATGACTGAAACCTTCAGTGGGCTGTAAATGTCAGAGTTGGGAGAGTACGTGTCACATTTTAGAACAGAAAATTCACCCTGTCCGACATGTTCCACCATGTTTCCTTAGGAGTCAGGAAGCTCTTCACATTTTAGAATTCAGCATTTTCGTTTGCTAAAGGGCACCTGTGAGCTAATCCACACCACACCCCGGTGAGGTAGGTCAATATTCTTGCTACCTCCCCTATTTAGCTGGTGAGGTGGGGTCACTTTCTAAGGCCACGTGGACAGACAAGTGTGGAGGGAACTAGAATTGAGACTTCTCTAGTTTAGTAAGCTGCGTGGAGTGGCAGACTGTCTTAAGTAAACACCGGCCATTCATGTAAGCTTAGGTCTACAATCTTAAAAACCCCAAACCTAAAATAAAATAAGCTACACACTCTCTTAACAACACCTGATGTTATGATCTAAAGAACAAACCAGAAGGTTCTGGAATCTCATGCTGCAAGACAAAAGTACTAAAGGATGACTGAAAGATGGTTGAGTTAAAAAAAAAAATGTTTAAGTAATCCTGAGCAGGCTTTCCATCCATGTTGATTTTAGGATGTAAACTGCAACTGATTGATAGTCGACATATTTTTGCACCATTATTGAAGCTTGGATAGCGGACGTTGTATCTGGCCCTAAAAGGCAGGCCCAGCGGAGCCTGGAACTTCAGGTCCCTGCAAGGATGGGCAGTGGCCCCCAGCAGAACAGGAGTGCTTCCCCGTCCTCCCCCAGCCGCCCCCAGCCCCCCAGGCTTCCCCTGGCTGTTGGAGCACTCAAAGCAGATTTGCATTTCTGTAGCCGTGGAGCTAATGTTCTTTCCCTAGCTGGGGGCCCTGCAGGCAACTCCAGGATCCTTTCCATCTTATTGTGAGAGTTCCTGGAAAATGAGAGGCAGCCATTGTGTCAGACGGCGGAGGCTTTGTTCTTCCCGGACGAAGCTGGCCTGTTTCTCAGCTCCTCGCTTTCTGCTTCTTCAGCCACGGCTAGCTTCTGCGGAGCAGCTGGCCTGCCTCGGAATAGCCTGCAGGGTTACGTAAAAACCATCTAAAAATCTCCCTTTCTCCTTGACTCTCCAGAATGTCAAGTTGCAACCAAACCCCCTACCCCCACTTCTGTGGAGTCCCATTTTGTACGGAACCTGCGTGTTCCGAGAAAACAGAGCGATACAGCAATGACTCGATGGCAGCGTGCTTGGCTCTGCCCCTCAGCCGCCAGCCCACTCTTTTTTTTTTTTAATAGAGACAGGTCATTTTTTTTTTTTTAAGATTTATTTATTAGCGAGAACCTGTGCGTGGGGAGGAGGAGGGGCAAAGGGAGAGGGAGAGACACTCAAGCCCATCTGGACCCAAGAGCCTGGGGGGCTTCACCGCCTGCGCCTGCGCCACCAGGCGCCCCGCCCCCAGCCCCTCTGGAGAGAAGAATGCCATTGGCCACCAGAGCATGTGGCGGTGGCCGGAGACTACCATTACAGCCGAAATTCCCCGCGAAATTCCCCGCTACGGCTCCACCAACAAGCTGTCTACGGACTGGTGAGGGGCAAGTATCGTTGCTGCTTACCACGCACCCCCTCTCGTTGGGGACAGTTCCCCCATGCCCCCGAAGGCCGTTTATGATGTCAGGGAAACAAGCCTTTTGTGTTTCTGTGAGTTTTTCATGTGGTTTGGGAGCAGGCCAAATGAACACAGCAACAAGGACCCGCGAGAGGTGGGAAGGAACTAGGACACCGAGGTGTAAAATGCACGCGCGTAGAAAAGCCACCTTGGCGGTCCTGGGTCTTTCCTCCGTGGGCGTGGAGCCCAGGTGACCAGACGGCTAGCATCTCCTCTCTAGCTGGGTTCCCCACTTTTCATCTTTGCAGCAGTCTCTCCTTTGGTGTGTGGAAAGCCTCAGCCCGGTAGCTTCCGACGCGATTTTGTAGTAGGCCACAGGCGGGGAGGAGCAGCGGACACGGAGGAGAGGACGGGTGGCCGCGCCATGCTCTTGGACACGTGCCCGAAGCTCCCACGTGCAGGCGGATGTGGCACATTTATTCCCATGGGGGTACGGAGCGTGGCGCCTCTCCCTGGCCTCAAGGAGACGCTGAGACAGCCCGCAGAACTTGAGGGTCAGGCAGACTCAAGTTTGAATAGCTGTTAGAGCTACACACGTTCCTAGCCGGTTGACTGTCAGTTGTGGCGAAATGGATTGACTCATCACGAAGACCCCGAGCCCATACATCCTGGGAGAGGGCAGGTGACATGATTGGTTGTCCTCAGCTCCAGGTAATTTTAGCTCCCTGCACCTGACAACCTCACCCAGAGCACGAACAGCTTAAACTAATCTTATTTTATTTGAAGGCGAGCCATCCAGACTTCTGAATTATTGCCAGGAAAAAAACCCACAGAATTTAGAAACTTAGGCTAAATGCCTTGCACATCAGCTTCTCCTGCATGAACGTGGTCCTGAAGCCTGCCACCTCTCTTGAAAGTGCCACCACCAGCAATCTGAAAATGGCTTCAGCTGGGGTCGAGAATAGCATCCTTGCTGCCTTCGAGGCTTGGATGCTCTCGCCTGATGGATTCAAGGCAGCCATTTTGTGCTTCCTACACGAAGCCTCCTCTCTCTCAAGGACAAATGTCAGGGAGTCTTTTTGTGTATTAAGGACACTTTTTTTAAAAAGCTTGCTAGAGAGAGGGAATAATAGGCATCATTCTTGTCCTTAAGCAGCAATCAATTGGCAAATATTTAATGTGCAGCTGGAGGGTGTGTCGGGGGGATGGGGCTAGGGGACAAAGAATGTAGTCAGGGTCCTTGCTCTCAAGGGCCCTCGCATGTCGCTGACGTAGTTTATATAAATAACACATAGCTGGCTGCAATTTACAGATTTCAAAGTATGCATGCATTATCTCAACTGATACAATTTTGAAATCACAAGTTTGTTGTGACTTCAGAGATGAAAGATACTAAATCTCAGCAATGACAAGGTTAGCAAGTGGCTTAGTTGGGTCTTACAGGTAGGTCTTTGGACTCTAAACTCAGAGGTCTTTCTACCATACTCTGACACCAAACAGGTCACCCACCCTAGGCGGGCTGGCAGTCCTGCCAAGCGAGAGCTTGGACGCCTCTCTGAACCTCACCTTCATATGTAAATCTGGAATAATAATAATGACACCAGTCATGACCGTGTCTTCCTTACAGTGTTGTGTGAGGATTACCAAGAGTGAATATGCAGAGTTCTTAGTGTCTGGGGCTGAACAGACACTTGATAAATGTTGACCTTACAACTGTCATCATCTAATGAGTTCCAAAAGCGACTTCAGAGAGTGCAGTCTAAAAGCACTGACGAGGGGCACCCGGGTGGCTCAGTTGGTTAGGCGACTGTTCCACTCGGGTCGTGATCTCAGGGTCCTGGGATCGAGCCCCCGGTTGGGCTCCCTGCTCTGCAGGGAAGTGTGCTTCTCCCTCTGCCTACTGCTCCCCCTGCTTGTGCTCTCTCTCTGTCAAATAAATAAAAATCTTTAAAAAATAAAAAATAAATTTAAAAAAAGGCACTGATGAAGTGGCTGGCATGATCTGGTCGGTAACAAACATCTGCAGAAATGAGGCTGATGGAGGCAGGCAGAGAGCAGCGGAGAGCCTGGAGGAGGGAGTCGGGCTGGGTGTGACTCTGGCAGGACTCTGGCTCTCAAACTCTGAAGATGCTACAACTGGGACTTTGCACACATTCATATTTGATTAGGATTTTTCCCCAAAAAACTTCACAAAATACAGCATAGTCTTACTCCCTCTCATATACTCAAATCCTTTCTCTTGTATTTTATTTCAGTAAAAAAGAAATGGTCATGCCTGTCTAAATTGATTTTATGATTCAGTAAGAGGTGAGGGCCTGCTCCTTGAAAAATTGTGCTTTCAACAAGAATTCTTAACCTGGGTCCCTGGATGGGCTTTGTGGCAGGGAGGTGAAGGGGGACCTCAAATCTCCTGAAGTTGTCACACGCTGGTATGTGTGTATTTTTCTGGAAAGAGTGTCCCTCAGTTTCATGTGGTCCTCAAAGCATCTGTGACTCCCCCCCCCCTTTATTTTTCTGGAGAGAGAAAGAGCAGGAGCCAGTAAAGCAGAGGGAGAGACAGGAGGAGAGAGAATCTCCAGCAAATTCCCCGCAGAGCACGGAGCCCAACCCAGGGCTCGATCTCACAACACTGAGATCATGACCTGAGCCAAAATCAAGAATTGGACGCTTAACTGACCGAGCCACCCAGGCACCCCGGTGACTCCCTCTTTGAGAGGGTAGTATGAAAGAAGCCAAAAATTGGCTTTGAGATGAATGGGGCTCGATTTTAAGTGGAGTATCCCTCCATGCGCTGCCTGGATGGGCCCTTCTCTCTCCATTGTCAAGGCTGCCTCCCATGAGCCATGGGGACGGTGACAGCACCCACCATGTGGGCCTGCTTTGAAGACTGAGTGAGATCATGGGTGTAGCACAGAATAAACACTTCCACAATGTCAACTATTGTGCACATTGTCCCTACATGGTGATGGGCCCACAGAGAAGGTTGTCCCCATTGTATCAGCCCAGTTCCTGTTGTGAGTTGTGTGTTTGTTTGAGTGGAATGAATTCTTTCCCTCTGTCATTAGCATGGAGGCTGACAGAAATTCGGGACACTCTGGGACGCCAAGCTGGCTCTGTCAGGAGAACATAACGACTCTTGGTCTTGGGATCATGAGTTTAAGCCCCACTCTGTGCAGAAAGCTTACTTAAAAAAAAAAAAAATGAAAAAGAAATTCAGGGCCGTCTAAGCTACTGTTAGGCCTCTCCCCTCCGTCCTCGCACAAAGCTAGAAGACAGAAATGAGTCCTTGCTCTGCTGCCCGGCTTCTGGAGGCTGGCCCTGGCACCCGAGTGGCGTCCTTGCCAAGCCATCCCAGGTTCCTGGATGGCCTCGGCCACAGTATGCTCACGACACCCACTGCTGTCCCCATCTGCCCTTTGGGGTAAAAATCAAACCCAAACAAAACCAAAAGTCCCCAGAGAGCTGCCCTCAGTTTTCCATCCTTTCAAGGAAGAAGCTGAGGTCCAAGGAAAAAGGCCTCTTTGCATAAGTTACTTGCCTTTGGGGGAGTCCAAATTCCTGCCTTCTTACTGAAATCCAGCACCTCGGTTGTCCCCACGCTGCCCAGTCCTGAATGCTCGGCTGCGAGCAGCAGCGACCGCATGGATGCGGCAGATTTCAGCTGTGCTGGCCTCCACTCGGCGATGGGACCAGGGCCTGGGCTCTGAGGAGTGGGTGAGATGCAAGCAAACAGGTCCTCTGCCAGGAACCAGCTCTTGTTTCCCGAAGATTAGTTTAAAAAGACATGGAGACAAAGGTTTTGCTGATTTTAACAGCTTACACCCGGTGAAGAATGAAGATTTATACACCTGGAAGTACTGAGCCCGTTCGTTTTTAATTTGGTGTTTTTTGTAACACTGTGTGTTACAGGCTGAATTGTGTCCTGCCCCTCTTCATATATTGAAGCCCTAATCCTCAGTAGGCCAGAATGTGACTATATTTAAAAATAGGGTCTTTAGGGACGCCTGGGTGGCTCAGTCAATAGGCGTCTGCCTTCGGATCAGGTCATGATCCCAGGGTCCTGGGATCAAGTCCTGCATCGGGCTCCTTGCTCAGCAGGGAGCCTTCTTCTCCCTCTGCCTGCCGCTCCCCCCACTTGTGCTCTCTCTCTAATAAATGAATAAAATCTTAAAAAAAAATAGGGTCTTTAGAAAGGCAATTAAGGTAAAATGAGGTCATATGGGTGACCCTAATCTGATATGACTGGTGTCCTTCTAAGAAGGGGAGACTAGGAGACAGACACAGAAGGAAGACCGTGTGAAGACACAGGGAGACGACAGCCTTCCATGAGCCATGGAGAGAGGTCTCAGAGGGAACCCAGCCATAAGGCTGCTTGGTCTTGGACTTCCTTTGGAAGTGTGGGGGAGTAAATTTGTTGAAGACACTCAGTCTGTAGTACTTCCTCACGGCAGCGCTAGCGAACGAATACCCTGGTTTGTTTGTTTGTTAGTTAGTTTTATGAATTCATCTAGTAACAGTTTACAAGTCTGGCCAACCACATCAGAAAAGGAAACAGTAAGAAACCATCTCACAGAAGTAAAACAGTGTATAATGTCACGGTTAGAAAGATGGATTTGGGCTGCAGTGAATCTGGTGGAATCCTACTCAGCCAATTATAAGCTGTGTGTCCCAAGGCAAGCTGTGCCACCTCTCTGGGACTGTTTTCCTAGATGTAAAGGAGGGAAGATGATGGTGATGGTGATGACAGTGCCCACTTCATAAGCCTGCAGTGAGAATTCAATGGGATAACAGGTGTCAAGCACTTAGCATTGTAACCGCATCTAGAAGGCACCACGCAAGTGATTATTTTGTTGCTATTATGAACCCGTGACATGGCTCCAAATCTGGAACCTCCCTCCTTTCCAGATGTGTGACCTTGAGGAAGTCACCAACTCCCTGGGTTTGCTGTCTTTGCACAGTGAAGACAGCAGTGACGTGTGAGGACTTTTTCAGCTCTAAGATTTTATTATTCTAATAAATGTTGATATGAACCATTCTGTAGAGAGTAGTGGAACATCTTGATAAATTGTGAGAAGCATAACGCTTTCTGGGGTTTCTATGCTCTGTATGTTCATGGTTGGCAGACCCAGGTAAATGGGGATGCCCTTAAGGAATGACCTTCCAAATGATTTCCTTAACACACACACACACACACACACACACACACACTGTACCCTTGTATTCTGTATGCATTAACACCAAAAGTGAGGAAAAAGCAAACTTCTACTTTTAAGCAGTGCAAAGTGACTGCCGTAAATCTGTTTAGGTATCATCATGTTTGACTTTAAGAAAATGGCTGAGCTATGGGCAAGGTAATTCATGAAGATATAAATGGCTGCATTATAATAAGCAGACACCTATTTTAAGCATGATCTATGTTTTTGAGAAAATTCATTACAATGAGTCTTACAACACCAACCTCTTCAATGAATTTTTCATGTCTGCATACCAAGATATATATAAAACGATCGTAATCATATACCTTTGGGGCAATGCTGAGCGCCAGCTGTTTCTGGGATGATTTATAGGTTGCCACACTCAAGGTTAATAATCAGGAGAAACAGGTTACAGTATGCAATGTATTTATGTCAGGTTAGAAGTTCAGTTAGTAGAGATAGCATGTTATAAGGAGGCACACACTTTTAATTATTTTCAAAGTGCCCCTCTACCCACATTTCTCTGCAATAAACTAAAAATAAATGATGTTTTATGCAGGGAAACTCCTCTGCCAAGCATATCTCCTGGTTACTGTTGGCTTTATTTAAAGGGGAACCGCAGCTAATAGTTATTGCTGTGCATACGAAACACAGCTTGATGGTACTTAAACATCTGCGCAATGGGCCTGCGTATTGGGTGTGTTGGAATTTTATAAACTTCGAGGTAATTATGCCCTTATTGAATGGCAGCATTTCCCTGCTAGCAGGATTTCTAGAGGCTTCTCAGAGCTGTGACATATACAAGCCACAAGTCAACCTCCAAAGACGCTAAGATGTAACTTGTCTCCCTTTGAAGGCAAAGGATACAAAGGATACAAATTATTGTATCCATTTCATAAAAGTCTCAGTAATATTCCCTTTCTGAATTGAGATAGAAATTTCCCTTGTCCTAAGAAACTTCTTTTAAAATAATCAATGAAGAGAAAATAATTATTTTTTTTATACAGAGGTTTGAGTTCATTGTGTACCTTGCTCACCTTCGTTGACCTATATAAGCCTCTCTCTTCTTTTCTTTCTTTCTTCATTCTCTTTTACCGGGCTTGGATTCCTCAGCTCCCTCCCACCTAGAGGACAGCTTTCTAATGTGTGTATTGTATATATAGGTGTGTTTATTTTTGCTTACATTCTTTCAAGGTGACTGTCGTTTTGTGTGCATCTTTAATTGCATATGTGGCATTTTGTTATGTATCTCGTTCTACCTTCTTAACTTTTGTGGGTTTATCTTATTTTTAAGAGCCTGTTGAGGTCTCATTGGCATGTGTTATACTGAAAGTGTTGCGTCAGTGGGGACAACTGTGAACCGTGCTCTACCCAGCTCAAGACAGTGAACATATCCATCACCCCCAAGGGTTTCCTCTGGCTTCTCTGTAACTTCTGCTCTCACCCTTTGCCATCCCCTCACCTCCAGGAGACAGGTGATCTGCTTTCTATCCCTAGAGATTAGTTTGCTTTTTCTAGAATTTTATGTAAATGGAATCAGATGGCATGTACTCTGTTGTCTGACTTCTTTCACCCAGCAAACTGTTTTTGAGATTCATTCATGTTGTGTGTATCAGTAGCTTTTTGTTTGTTTTGTTTTTGTTTTCTTTTTTTGGTGGGAGAGTAGTATTCCACTATTTGGATATACTGGGTTATTTCCCTCATCACCTGCTGGTGGACATTTGAGTTATTTTCAGTTCCTGACTCTTAGAAATAAAGCTGCTGCAAACAGCCATGTACTACTTTTTAAATAGATGTATGTTTTTATTTCTTTTGGATAAATACATAGGAATGAAATGTCTCCATTATATGGAAGGTATATGTTTTACTTTTTATGAAGCTGCCAGACTTACTTCCCAAGTAGTTGCATTATTTTACTTTCTGGCCAGAAGTGTCTGAATGCTCCTGTTCCTCCACATACTCTCCAACACTTGGTGTAGATGGTCCTTTTAATTGTAGACATTCTAATAGTGGTGTCACATTATGGCTGTAATTTGCATTTCCCTAATAACTAACGAAGTCAAACATCCTTTTTATATGCTTATTCGCCATCTGTATATCTTCTTTGGTGAAGTGTCTGTTCAAATCTTCTGCCCATTTGTGGGGGAGGGTGTTTGTTTTCTTGTATTGAGTTTATTTTTTTTTTTAAGATTTTATTTATTTATTTGACAGAGAGAGAGACAGCCAGCGAGAGAGGGAACACAAGCAGGGGAGTGGGAGAGGAAGAAGCAGGCTCCCAGCGGAGGAGCCTGATGTGGGGCTCGATCCCATAACGCTGGGATCACGCCCTGAGCCGAAGGCAGACGCTTAACTGCTGCGCTACCCAGGAGCCCCGAGTTTGAGTTATTTTTATAATCTGAATACAAGTGCCTTGTCAGATATATAGTTCATAAATATTTTCTCCTAGTCTGTGGCCCTTTCCCCCACTCTCTTAATAGAGTCTTTTGAAGAGCAGAAGTCTTTGGTTTTGATGAATTTCGATTTACCAATTTGTTGTTTTATGGATCATACTTTGGCATTGTTTGTGGACCCTGTATTCTGTTCCATTGATCTCTATGTCTGTCTCGATGGCAGAACCAGACTCTCTTGATTACTATGGCTCTATAATAAATCTTTAAGTCAGGTAATATAGTCCTCCAACTTTATCCTTCTTTTTCCAACTTGTTTTAGTTATTCTAGTTCATTTGTATTTCCATAAAAATTTTAGAATCAACCTGTCGATTTCTACAAAAATCCCTGCTGGGAATTCGATTGGGACTGCATTGAATTTAGACACCAATTTGAGTAGAATGACATCTTACTAATATTGAGTTTTCCAAGCCATTGAACATGATTTTTTAAAATTTTTAAATTTTTTTTATTTATTTATTTTAGAGACAGAGAGAGAGAGAGAGAGAGAGAGCACACCGGAGTGGGGAAAGGGGCAGAGGGAGAGAATATCCAAGCAGACTCCCACTGAGCACGGAGCCCAATGTGGGGGGCTCGATCTCATGAGCCCTGAGGTCAGGACCTGAGCCGAAACCAAGAGTTGGACACATAACTGACCAAGCCACCCAGGCGCACCGAATGTGATATTTTTTTAAAAACTTTTTTCTCTTCACATTGAAATTTTAATTAATTTATGTTGCTATGTATTTACTATGTTGCTTCTGACCCTGGCATAATTTCAGTGTATATTAGTTTCCTATTACTGCTGTAACAAGGACTACACACTTAATGGCTTCCAACAACACAAATGTGTTCTCTTAGTGCTCTGAAGGTCAGCATCTGAAGTCAGTTTCACTGAGCTGAAGTCAAGGTGTCAGCCAGACTGGTTCCTTCTGGAAGCTCTAAAACGAGACTCTATTTCCTTCCTTTTTCAGTTTCCGGTGGCTGCTTGTATTCTTTGGCTGTGGTCCTTCCCCATTTCCAAAGCCTATTACTCTGACTTCGGTTTTGTCATCCCATTCCCCTCTCACTCCCCTGCCTTCCTCTTATAAGGACTGTTGGGATCCCATCCAGCCCACCTAGATAATTCAGGAAAATCTCCCCATTTCAAGATCCTTAACTTTATCACATCTGCAAAGTCCCTTTTGTCAGATAAAGTAACAGTCACAGGTTCCAGGGATTAGGACAGGGACATGTTTGGGTCGTCCACATGACCCATGCATCCACCACATTTTAGGTCCACACTTTCCCAGTGATGGACACCAGGTTGGTCCCTACCGGTGCCCCCCCCCCCCACTACAAGGAATGTTGCAGAGAATCATCCTCCTTTATGTCTTCTTCTGGACTTGCAGACACATTTCCTTAAGATTTGTCTTGGGAATGAGACTTTGGGGACACTGATGTGTATACACTTACTATGGCTGAGCAGTGACTGGTTGCTCTCGAGGAAGGCTGTACCAGTCCACCCTCTACCAACCAGGAATGAATGTCCCTCTGTCTCCGGTCCTCACCAACACTTGCCATTGTCTTTCTAATTGTCGCCAGGTGTAAATTTCTGGCCTGTGGTTTTATTTGCATTTCTCTAATTACCAATGAGTTTGAGCAGCTCTTCATGTTTATTGGCCTTTTTGGTTTCATTTTGTGAAACCTGTTCAGCTCCTTTTCTTATTTTTCTACCAGGGTTGCCTTTTTCTGTTTAATTTGATTTTATTTAGAAAGTCTGCTCTCAAGTCTGTAGCAGAAAGCTCTTATCCTAGATTTTCTTGACTTTGTAGGTGTTTATCCACCTGGATGTCACCTTTGTAAGTGCTATACGTAAAAATGCAAAGTTATTTTTCTTATTTTTCTTCAGGGTGAACCAGTATTCCCAATTCTAACTGCTAAAAATTCCATCCTTTTCCCATTGGTTTGTAGTACCATCACTATCAAATATTAAGTTCCTGTGTGTGTGTGTGTGTGTGTGTAATATTCCATTAACGTCTTTGTTCTTGTACCAATATCACACTTTTCTTTTATTACTGTGGCTTTATGGTATATTTACTCTCTAGTATGGAAAATCCTTTCTCTAGTATTTTTGAGATGGATTTAGATGCTTTGTTTTTCCATATGCATGTTAATGTAAGTTTAAGTTCCTCAAAAATTCAATGTCTAATCATGATTATGATTGCATCCATTCATGGCTTAATTTAGAAACACTGACACCCTTAAACTATTACGTTGTCCTCCTAAGAGAATGGACCGTCTCCCCACTTTTCAGATCATCAACTATGTTCTTCATCAAATTCAGATTTCTCCACAAGAGACTTTAGGATTTTTGGTTAATTTGTAGACAAATTCCTAGGGTTTTTTTACTATTATGAACAAAAGATTTTATTTAATTTTTCATTAAAATTTCTAGTTGGTTATTTATAAAGAACTGCTACATTCGTAGGTTGATCACACAAATGACCTTGCTGAACTCTTGATATGGTTTCTTATTCTACACCCCCCCACCCCATAGGGGATTATCTGCAAACAATGCCAGTTTATTGCTTTAGAAAATGCCCCCCCCCAATCCTATGAACGTTTCATTGTCTAAATTAGAGAGTCCCTCATTCATGACATCTCTGCTTTTTTTATTCGTTCTAACATGTGCAATGCACTTAATGATACCCTCTTACGGCCATGTCAGTATACCTGAGAGAAAGACAAGAAGAGTTTTAATTTGCAGAGATGTAATTACATAAAAGTATTAAAAATACACTCCTTGCTGGGCTTTTCTCTTTAGAATCTTTTGTTTGGTCAACACTTTGAAATTTAGTTAGGAAACATAATGAGAGGAAAGAAATTCACAGAACTTTCAGAATTAAAGACAAAACATTACAGTAATGATATCATCATGTCCCCGGTAATTATTCCTCTTTCAACATCATGGAGATTACTCTTTTCCTTTCTTCTCAAGTTATTTGTTTAATATAGTCAGTAAACTACTCAAATCTAGCCTATTCTGTAAAGACTGGGTCAATTTTTCCAAGTTAGTTTCACATCCTATTTTTATTTTTTTTACTTTTTTAAAAACATTTTATTTACTTACTTAACAGAGAGAAAGAGCAAGGGAGCACAAGCAGGTGGAGTGGCAGAGAGAGAGGGAGAAGCAGGCTCCCCACTGAGAAGGGAGCCTGAGGCAGGGCTCTATGCAAGGCTTGATCCCAGGACCCTGGGATCATGACCTGAGCCGAAGGCAGACGCTTAACTCACTGAACCACCCAGGCGCCCCTCACATCCTATTTTTTTAAAGGGAACAAATACCTTGGAACATCTTTTAAGCTCCACACACCTAGGAAGAGAGCGATGTCATAGTTTATATTTGGGTAGTTGTCCCAAAGTTGTTCTAAACATTGGCTATGCCTTAACTCATTTGACAGTTCCGATCCTTTTCACAGAAATGTACGAGGGGAACTGTCATTAGGTCTCATGCTGGGAAAAATTGGGGTCTGAATAAATTTCTATTTTATCCAATGCCTACCAACCACTCCATTACAGGACGTACCCGAGATATGAGTGTCCAGAAGGAGTGCAGCCTGTAGTTCCTCTCTCTACACACGAGCATGTTGGACCTGGAAAAAAGTGGAGGAAACCAAGTCTAACCCACTTAAATCACAGACAAGGAAACTGACCATCCCCGGACCACACATCAAGAAAGGTATTAACACTCAGGTGCACTGACTCTCACCCAGTACTCCTTCTACCAGCATACAAAGGTCCCTCCTCCCACCTTTACACCGGTGAAATCCAGTGGAAGTAATCATCAAATAAAGGAAGGGGCAGACATGTCCTAAATAATAACTAACACTGTATAATTTTAGATATTCTTCCTTAAGACTCATATCAATTCCGAATAGCATAGATAATGATAGCTACCATCATTCATCCTAGCTATATGCATTTTATGTGGATCCTCTCATCTAATTCCCATAAAAGCCCTGACATGGGTGTTATTATTGTCATGTCTATTTTATAGAGGAGGAAAGGGACCAAAAATGTCAAGTAACCTGTCTAAGATGTCACCACTAGAAAGTGGGCAGAGACAGGACTTGGATTAAGAACTCTCTCCTGTGTAGGTCTGTGTCTTTAACCATTACCCTACAGGTGGCCAGTTTCCTTACTTGCATTTTACAGCTACAGACCTGAGGTACAGCCCAACGTGGCAGAGCTCTTAGCTACAATTTAGAGCAACTGATTTTGGCTCATAATAAATACTGATTGAGACTCAGGACTCCAGATTCCAAGAACCTTGCAGTCCTATGATGTACCCCAGGGGACTTCCTGGGTCCCACCCGTGCTCCTTTCTGTGCCATCGTAGAGCAACTCCACTTCCTCTTTCTAAGCACATCAATTACTTCAGAATCCATAACACCCCCCTCACCACACACACACACACACACGCGCGCGCGCACTTGGGGTTTTTTTGCCTCTTCACCCAATGGTAGGAGAGTCATGAAATGTGCAGGTGTTTGTCTCAGCTTCAAATACAATGGGACCATTACTACCTCACCAGGAGGAAGCATTCTTTCCTTGCTTATTGAGACCTCTAGACAAAGGCCAGTGCTGTGGGATCGGAAAACAAAATGGTTGCCAGTGGTCATGCGGTCATACCGTTCTCATGTCCACCCTACTCACACATGAAAGAACACCACATATTGATTGCCAGTTCAGCACATCCTGTGTACCCCAAACCATGAGGTTGAATGGCATGAACTCATCATTTTTGTAGGTCAAAAATGGTTGTATATTGGCAGTGTCATTTGGTTCAATTTAAGAGCAAGTTATTTTTTTTCTATTTTTACCATTGCTACGACAGTCTTCAACAGGTTATTCTGCTGTTCTGTAAGGGCACCTGCTTCTGAGAAATGGGCTGCCTGGTAAAATTGGGGAATCTCATGGACAGGAGCCCATTGGCTGTCTTCTTTCAGCCAGAAGTATGAGCTCTGGGGAGAAGTAACTTTATGGGAGCAGGAGATACCATGACGATTAATAAGCCTGTGTGGGCCATGTGGGAGGAAGCGCCGGAGGAAGGAAAGCAAATGTAGTCCAGATCCACAGCACCTGTTTATTCCGGGGAGGATGCATTACTATCTCTTCAATGACAGAGATTCCAGTGTGATTGACCAGCTACAGGGAGGCTGGCTGCTCCTCGCAGGTACAGCACCGGGCTGACACTTGGGGTGAATCATGGCTGCAGAACAGCTGGATAGTCAGCCCGCTGAGGACATGCCTGTGTGTTGGAGCCCATGCTTAGCTTCCCTTCCCGCCTCATTTCATGAAGCTGCTGAGTGAACACTCCAGTTGCGGGGGCTAGTGGCTGACCGATACCACAGAAAATAAATCATCAGGTCCACCTTATTAACGACAGCCTTCTCCACCTTATGCTTTACTCTTTCCTTTCCAGAGAGCCCAACAATTAACCACTACCAATGGAGCCTGACTCAGCTCCTCTCTCCTTGGAGGTAAAATAGAGAATGAAAAACAGCCAAGGTTATATTGATTGGGAAGATTTCTTTTCTTAACCGGCTTTCAAGGCCACCCCGATTCGATGTAACTCTTCAGTAGCCTATTTCCGGCTGGCACCGGCATATTGTGCAAAACCATAGACGCACAAATCGATTTTTTTCACTTTCAGTCAAGTGATCGGGAGAACTGTCCGCAAGGCCCAGGTGTGGGTTAGGGAAGGGTCACAATATAATAGGAGGATGCAGACCGGGAGTGTGAGCCATCCGCTCACACGATTTTCTTGTGTCTTCAGGACCTGTTGAGCCTGAATGATGGGTGCTTCTGGGAATGGCTGAATTACAGCCAGGAGCATGAGATAAAACCCACTCTATGGTGTGCAGTTCTGGTTTACCGGGTGTCCTCTGCTTAAAGTTTCAACATCCGTCAGAGTCCAGCAGCAATGCCTGTTTCTCAGAAGAGAATTCATTCTTGCCAAGAAGTTGTGGCTTTGCTTCTAAAACCCGGAGGCCCCTGCTGTGATTTTACAAGGAGCCCCGCAGAAGCTTCATACAGCATCCTCCCCTGCGACAGACACTTTGGAATCACCGGATCTGCTGTCATAAGGGCTCAAGGGGAAGGGCTGTGGCTGCTGCAGACCAGCTAGTTGGGGACGAGCTGGTCCCTACTTCCCGTGAGTCGCCTTTCAAGTCACCTCTATGCGGGGGGAGTGGCACTGCCAAATGTCAGGTATGTTGCCTCCACACTCCAAAGCAGCTCATTGTGCTTCCTTCTTAGGGACTTAGGGCAACAATTTGTTCTCCACTTTTGAGAAGATATCCCTTCATGCCCTCATGGACCTCCCAGAGACTTCACTGATGTGGCCTTTGTTTTTGTGGGATATATCAGCTACCTTTGGCTTACACATACCTTACCAAGACATCCTTGGCCCCTGCTATTTTCTGCTCTCCAAGTTTTGTTGTTATGATGTTATCAATGGGACGCCTGGGTGGCTCAGTCAGTTGGGCGTCTGCCTTTGGCTCAGGTTCTGATCTCAGGGTCCTGAGATCGAGCCCCACATAGGGCTCCCTGCTCAGCGGGGAGCCTGCTTCTCCCTCTTCCCCCTGCTTGTGCCCTCTCTCTCTCAAATAAAATCTTTAAAAAAAAAAGGAAAAAGAAGCTTTTATGATACTATCAATGCAGTAGATTGGTGTGATATCTTTGGGGAAAGAGAGATGACCAGTGACCCTTTGGCACAGCCCTGAAGCAAGATGATGAAAAGGTACGAGAGACTGCTGCCCAACCGGGCAAAGACAAACTTCTGCTGTTCTCTGTTTGTGGCGGTGGAGAAAAAAGTACACACTTTTTAAAGTCAGTGCCGGCATCGAAAGTACCAGGAGCCTGTGTTGATTTATTTCAGGAGAGAGACCTCATCTGGAAGAGCACCTAGAACCACGACCTTATTCACCATAAGATAATCCACCGTCATTCGTTCCCCAAAACCCATCTATCCTCTGCATCACTCTGAGGTTTGCTGCCTATAACCAGTTCTGGTTTCAATTCCTTTATCAATGAGCATCTTTAGTCAGAAGCAGCAAATAGGGACTCGGGCTGATTGGTGTACTATACAACCACTGATGTCTCTGGTGAAAAAACTTATCTCTGCAATTCTCCCAGAGATAAAGCATAGTTTTTGATTTACTGTCTGCTAGGGTCCGTCAGCATGCATCAGGGACTCCCATCAGATTCTCTGACCCTAGGAGCCTTTATTTCACTTCTAAGGGAGAACCAAAGTGAGGATTCCACTAACTGTCCAGATGCTACCCTTAGCCATGGTGGAAGGGTTGAAGATGCCACCAACTCTCCTGGGAGAGGTTTTGGTCATACTCTGTTTCTTACCTCCCTCCCCAAAAGCTGCCTCTGTGACTAGAAGGCTTCCGGGGTGTTCTGGGTGTTCTCAAGGAGTAGGTGGTTTCAAAGACCACCAGTAGCCCAGCCTATAGGGAATGGCAACCCTGGTGTCACACAAAGACATTGGCCTCTTACTTCATCTGTGCATTTGTCCAAGTTTTGACGAAGGGGGTGTTTTCTTGGGGCCCTCTTTGGAGACGAGGTAAGATTTGAGGGAATGTGTTTCACTTTATCACTGATGATAAATCTGTCAACATTCCTCTCTCCCCAAACTCCAAGTCTTTGGATTCCTTCAACTACATTTTATCAACGAATTTTTGGCATCTCAGTCTCATGCAGCAGGGACTATCAATGATTACAGACTTCAGTCAACTAAACAAACAAACAACTAAAACTGTTCCCAGCTGCCCGAGCTAACTCAGTGAATCCAGACTCTCTGGAAAACAGACCTATAATCAAATTCAGTTCAGTCTACAAATATGTACTTTTCTCCTTGGTATGGGGCTTTAGAATACCTCTCCATATCTATTTGCCAAGTTTGTGCTAAAAGAAATTACTTATTTTGGTATGTAAGTCTTTTATGCTCAGGCTTGGTATTAGACTTGACCTTCCAGAACCTCCTGATACTTTCTTTAGTTAAGAAGCCACCTAGAAGTCTGAGAGTATTGTAACTGAGGGGCACGAGGACAGTTTTTGGTCAGATGAAGGGACTGGGGCTCTTCCACAAAGTAACAATGGTCAGAGAAGGGGAGATGGGTTGTCATGGCCTTTGTGGCAGGTTCAAGGGCAGCAACGGGATCTTAGTCCCTAGAGCCTGTTGGATAGTCCCCAGATCCACATTCCAACTCCTAGGCTTTTACTCTCTCCTAATCAATGCTCTAAATTTTGTACAAAAGATGTAGTGAGGCTGTGAATTCAACTGGCATGGAGTTCATCGGCCTGCAGGATCCAACTTTGAGTTTGGCTTTTGGCTTCGTCAAGACATACGGCTGCAAGAAATGAGAGTTTAACAGTCATGCAAGTCTCACATTTTCTGACTATGCAATGGGTTGAAGATTTACATATTTGAGCTTTTTTAAATTGCCCATCCCCTGTAGAAATACCGACCCCACCCTACTCTTGGGTCTTGCATTTCTTATGGTTTCCATCCCATTGTTTGGCAGCAATCACAGGGTCCCCTGAAGCCTGCTATGAATGCGGGCTTTATTCAGAGGACTACAGGTCACGATGAATGAACCATTTTGGCCACCATGCTATAGCACCTGACAGAGTCACATGCTTACCTGTACTTTCTTCCCCACTCCCCCCCCCAACTCTCTTCCCCAGCTAGGCCTGATAACCAACCCCAGATTTCCCCCATCACCTCAAAGTCTGTTTCCTCTAATCCCCTCTGGTTCCAATTTCTCTATCCGTGAGCATTCTTAGGCGTAAGCATGGTGGGTTGATTTAAGCAGAAAAGAAACTCATTTAAAAAGATAATAGGAATCTCAGAGAATTTCTAGGAGGGTGAGAGAAAAAGGAATAACATCCCCTGATTCTATCACAGAATCTATCTAGTGAAGATCCCGGGGTTCTTGTCTCCCAGTTCAGCTCCCATCCCAATGGCATTCTCTGAGTCCTGGGGCACGAGCCCCAGGACTGTTGACTTTGCTCTCTCGGGAGCTTGACTTGCTGCAGTCGTCCCTGTGCCAGAGAGAACTTCTGTAGCTCCTGATAGGACACACTGTGAAGGATACCTTACCCCTGATGTAGCCTTCCCAATAATGCAGGATTTCAGTCTCATCATGAGAAAACATCGGGCAAAGCCAAATTGAGGAGCATTCTACAACATTACTGACAAACACCCTTCAAAAGTGTCAAGCTTAGGGGGGTGCCTGGGTGGCTGAGTCGGTTAAGCGTCCAACTCCTGATTTCGGCTCTGGTTGTGATCTCAGGGTCATGAGATCCAGCCCTGCATCGGGCTTTAAGCTCAGTGCAGAGTCTGCTTGGGATTCTCTCTCTCCCTCTCCCTCCACCCTTCCCCCTGCTCACTTTCTCTAAAATATAAATAAAATCTTAAAAAAAAAAAACAACAAAAAACAAATGTCACACTCAGGAGGGACCAGAAGGGCCTGAGGAACCATCACTGACCAGAAGAGACAGGGAGACATGACAAGCAAGTGCAATGTGGCATGCTGGCCTGGGTCTGGAACAGAGAAAGGAATGAGTGAAAAAACTAGTGAGATCCAAACAGAGTCTGCCATTTAGCAAACAGAATTCTACTAACGTTAACTTCATTGTGATCGCTGCATGATGGTTACGTAAGATGTTAGCACAGGGGAAGCTGTGTGAGGAGGCCACAGGAACTCTGTCTTTTTTTTTTTTTTTGAAGATTTTATTTATTTATTCAACAGAGATAGAGACAGCCAGCGAGAGAGGGAACACAAGCAGGGGGAGTGGGAGAGGAAGAAGCAGGCTCACAAGCAGAAGAGCCTGATGTGGGGCTCGATCCCACAACGCCGGGATCACGCCCTGAGCTGAAGGCAGACACTTAACCACTGTGCCACCCAGGCGCCCCCACAGGAACTCTGTCTTATTTTGGCAACTCATCTGAACATCTAAAATGATCTCAAAGTAAAAAGTTACAAACCAAAAATAAACAATATTACTCCCTCTAAGCAATAGTGCATTTGAAAGGAGGGAAATGCTATATTTTTGTCTCTCTGACTGCTGTGTCCCTGAGTTGTTACATCAGGGACACTAGATACCAGCGGTCTGCAGAGAGAGGAGGAAGTTGGCAAGGGTGGGGGGGGGAGAACTGAGTAAGAGTGGGTGGGGAAACCCCATGACAAGCTCGTGGGGGAGGTGTTTTGAAGCAGGCCTTTGGGATGCCTTAAATTCCGCCCCCAAATGACTATTTGCTTATGGGACTGGCTTTGGAGGTCATGATTGATCAATCTGGGGTAAGGAGGAAGAATTCCCCAGAGAATAACAGCCAGTCTTGGGCACCTGAGCTCGACTCTTACTTTGAAATGATTTTCTTTCTGGGGCGCCCAGCAGGCTCAGTCAATGATCTCAGGGTTGTGAGTTCGAGCCCCATGTTGGGCATAGAGCTTACATTAAAAAAATTTCTTTTAAACATTTTTATTTATTTATTTGTCACAGAAAGAGAGAACACAAGTAGGGGGAGCAGCAGAGGCAGAGGGAGAAGCAGGCTCCCCACTGAGCAGAGAGCCCAATGTGGGACTCCATCCTAGGACTCTGGGATCAGGACCTGAGCCAAAGGCAGACGCTTAACCGAAGGAGCCACCCAGGCGTCCCTAAAATTTTTTTAAAAATAAAAAAGTAGGGATGCCTGAGTGGCTCAGGCAGTCAAGCGTCTGCCTTCGGCTCAGGTCACGATCCCGGGGGCCTGGGATCGAGTCCCACATCCAGCCCCACTTTGGGCTCCTTGCCCAGCGGGGAGCCTGCTTCTCCCTCTCTGTCTGTCTGCCACTCCCTCTGCTTGCGTTCTCTCTCTGTAAAAAATAAATAAAATCTTTAAAAAAAATTTTGTAAATTAAAGAAATGATTTTCCTTCTCATTACAGCACTATCTGATAGAGAGTTCTGTGATGTTGGAAACGCTCTATGTCTGTGCTGTCCTATGCTGTTGCCACTAGCCACATGTGGCCATGCAGCCCTAGAAATGTGGCTGGTATAGTGGAAGAGCATGGTTTAATGTCAATAGCCACATGGGACTAATGCTGTACTGGTTAGTGCAGCTCTAATAACTGGCTTATGCCTATTTTCTGTTGAGGGTGATATGGCTCAATACAGGCAAAGAATTACAATTTTTAAAATGTGTGTATATGTATGTAATCGACTACCCAAACCGCAAAGACATGTTGAAATAGGGAAGAGTTTTACAACTGGTAAATCGGTAAATTGGTAAATCATGGAATTTCATAGCTGGAAGAGACCAAAAGAGACCTTAAAACTTGTTTGTTCCAACCTCCTCATCTTACTGCGGAGAAAGTGGGGAATGTAGGATTTTCCCAGGATCGAAAGCAAGGTAAGAGCGGAGGCAGGTATGGAACCAGGACTCTCCAGCCCCATGCCGGCGTGTGGCCTCACACACTTAGAACTAAAGATTGCACCTGCCAGCCCATTCAGCAGCACCTGCGTGCATACTGATGAGCTCCGCACGCACCCCGCTCCACCCTACCCAGCCACCTCATTTCTCCCTGGCCCCCGCTGTTGAGCCTCACCAAAATATCCCAAATGTGAGGTTTGAAGAACAAGTCCTTTTTAACAAAAAGTGGCAAAGCCTCCGTCTTTTCAGCCATATGGTCTCTCTTCTGGCCCCAAGGGAGGAGAAGAACTAAATAATAAATCCTCTAGAGGATACAGAATCAAGGACACCAGAGAGCCTTCTCATAAATTGCCTCTCCATTACAATTTGAGTATATTCACAACGGAGAACTCTAAATAAGATGGGGGAGAGGCGAATTCATTTTATAAACATGGCTTTAAATCTCTTCCTGTACCTGAGCCACGAAATTAATTACGGCGGTGATGAAATGGGGGGAAAAAAACCGCGTTGCTTTAAACTGTAATGAATATTACCAGTGCTGCTTTCTTAACCAGTTTACTTCCCAAAGATGAGGAGGTGATTTCATGGATTTAAATCTCCTTATTGGGTAATTCAGCAGAAAATATAGGTGATAGTCACATCACCAAAGGATGCCCCGTTCTTCTAAAACAACCAGCACAGTTTAAGTCCCCTTGGGTGCAAACAGTGGGAAAACCCACCTTCAGATGGGAGTAAGGAAATCGCAAAGACAAGTAACCACTTCTCACAAGTTCATGTGTGACAGAGCCCGTTACGGAGTATTATTCCAGATGTTTTCTTTCTGCTGTGAATTTGGGGTCCTTGCAAAGGCCTGTTTCTCACAACTTCTTCCCCGGAATGTAAAAACCAAAGCCTCCACCTGATTGTCAAGGGAGACCATTCCAAGAAGTTCCTCGTCTTGTGCTATCCGCTTTGGTGAAGATTCAAGTTCACGTGTTGACATGGAGTGTTTCTTTCTTCTTTGGCTCCAGGTCTTTCCTCAGCGGGGCCTTGGAGCCTATGGTGACTGACGACAAATCTAGTGTGTGAATTAATTTCTGCTGACTATAAACACATACAAGATCAAAGTGACATCCTAAGCATCCTATGCAGTCCCTGGCGGCCCAGAGGAGAACGGGCTCTGTCAATAACCCATACACACATCAGCGAGGCACAGGCCCCGCATAAATAATGAAGGATGGGATAGAAGACATCATAGCAGCAACTAATATGTACTGAACATTTTCTATCTGCCAGACACTTTTCATCCCCTGTGTCGGATAATCACCTGAGATCGACAGTATTATTGTCACCTTCACTGATGGGGAGACCACGGTGGAATAGCTTGCTCTTGGGCATCAAACAACCAGGTGACAGTCCATATTTCAATCCAGATTTATCTGACGCAGATCCTGAACTCTCAACCATGATATTATTCTGCCGTGTTTTGGAGGAAAGAGTGTTCTGAGAGACCCAGAACCGGTAGTTAATAGGGTCCCATGCCTTCGGGCAGATTATTTCTGATCTGCCAGGAATGTTCCCTGGCTCCACTCACTGCCCCATCCCCTCATTGCCACAGGCTGCAGGTGTGGCTCCTGGAAGTTGATTGGGATAAAGGCTTTCAGTGACTTTTGCTCCTTCTTCCATGCTCCTTCCTTCTACCCCACCCCCATCCCCCACCCCTACTCTGTGGTCTCAGTTTTTCTAGGACCTCCTGCACCCTCTCAACCCATATCGAGTTTCTCTCCTGTCTGGGTGCAGTGAGTAGAATGGTGCTAACTGAATCAGATTTTCTCCTTTAAGGTGAATGGTAGGCCCTGTGAGGACACAGTGCCTCCGCTTCCTGTGTATCTTGATGGTGGGCATTTCTGCTACACTTTTCCCCCGGGGCAGGGCTCCCACAAAAGCACTCACTCGGTCAGATCGGTGGTGGGCAGGGAGGAAATGAGACTTGTGCTGATCTTATCATTGACTGTTACAGTTTCCTTGGGAAAGCCGAACTTTGGCTTTGCTAGATTCAAATGCTGGGAAGCATCCAAGGACTATATTAAAATTACTACCACAAAGTTTACTTTCTGAAAATAAACTTCTTTTATCCTTCCTAATCTGCTGGGGAAAAGACAGTCCAAATGTCAAAGTATTTTCCAGATAGATTGACCTGGCAGTTGATAAGCTGGTGCTGATCCACATTGTATGTGACTTGATAGTGATCGCTTAGCCAGAATTGACGGTAATATTACAGCATAAATGTCATACGTGTATTTGCCTGAATTTGGCAATAAGTCAGCACCCCCTCCCACAAAGATTTTGAGGCAGGAGAATAGCAATGTAATAGTTCAGACAGTGTTGTCTGCGGGACCACTCAATGAGCTACACCCCTACGGGGCTGATATGGGGGTCAGAAGTGTGTCATTCTCTGGACACCTGGGTGGCTCAGTGGGCTAAGCATCTGCCTTCGGCTCACGTCAGATCCCAGGGTCCTAAGCTGGAGTCCTGCGTCCGACTCTTGCTGGGAGTGGGGGGCCTGCTTCTCCCTCTGCCTGCTGCCGCTCCCCCTGCTTGTGCTGTCTCTCTCTCTCTGGCAAATAAATAAATAAAATCTTAAAAAAAAAAACAAAAGTCTGTCATTCTCTCTGTGGGTCTCAGTTGCCATGTGCCTTCGTGGTAGGATCTGTCTCTCCAGCATTTAAAGAGATGAATTCTGTACTGCCCACATGTAAACGCACAGCCCCAGTTGGTACTTTGTTGAAGAAGCTATGATGTGTCCAGAAACGAGGAAAATCTGGAGGTATTGGACTTTCCAAGGTGGCAATTTTCTAAGGGATTTTCAAGGGTACTTTTGAAAGTGTGTGACTTTGCCCTGAGAGTCCGAGCTGGGACTCTGCTGGATGATAATGAGTGTATCCTGTCCTAATAATCGTAACTATCCCTTGCAAAGAAGCAATTGTATTCCAAGCTTCTTTCTTGCGGTGAGTATTGTGTTAGGTTTATATAGTAGATACTAGAAATAATGAGGGCTGATCTTTCCAAGCTGTACCCAATTATGCCATTGTCCTCTGAAGCAAGTGCCCTATGATACACGCTCCGCAGGCACTCCATTATGATGCCTTCTACTGTATCACTGAGGCCTAGAAGTGGGCCTCACTTTCATGAGTCGGGCTCTCTCCCTCTAGCCCTTGGCTCTGCTTTTCTCGGGCCTGACTTCACTTTGGGGCTGACTTTCTCCATACGGTGGGTTCCTGGTGAGGTGAGCTTCGCAAGTGCAGCAGAGAGAACTTCTCTTTGCCAAGAGTGACAGTAACAGTTCTGGAAGCCCGTTCCCGCGGCTCTGGGTTGACCTGGTTTGGGGCTTAGATCCACGCTGGCCCCTGCCCGCCCCCGCCCAGGGCTCTGCTGCCTGGGATACGCGATGCTCTGATTGGCCAGTCCTGGGCGCTGAGGCGGAGGCAAGTTCAGGCCACGCCCCACACGTGCGAAGCACTGAATGGTGGGAGCGGAGGTGCTCCAAGGACAATCCCACTATGGCTGCCGGTACCCGAAGCAAGGGTCCGGCGTGAGCACAAACACAACCCGGGCAGCTCCTCAGACCCTCTTAGTCCCCCTTTCTCCTGTCACCGCCGGCTATGCTTTCTCTCCTCCGTCTTCCCTCCAACCCCAGACTATTAACTCAAGGCTTTTCCTGCCTCCCAACTTCCAGGCCTCCGTGCCTTCTGTTTGCTTTCTTCTCCAGGCCTCTTTCCACCTCTGTTTACTGCTCTGTTGTTTCTTTTTCATTCCTCATGGGGCAGTTCCCTCAGAGGTGTCTGATGGGGTTTGTTCGCACCGAGGACAGAGTACAGAGCGTCCATGCTGAGCAGTGTGCTCTCATCAGGCCATGTCATAGCCCCCAGGCAGCCTGCAGAAGGTTTCCTTCCAGCGAGACCCCTTCCCCTGGGGTGATCGGCCTGGGTAACAGAAATATGTGCTGCAGGATAAGGCAAGGGGCCTATGGAAGAGGTACACTTTTTGGCTTTTTTTGCTCGGAGATCGCAACACTCAGAGCTTCTTGGCCCAAAGAATGTATAAAGTGTTTCTCCTAAAGGACCAGCCTCTGTTATTTCTAGTATGTGCTATAGACACCTAAACCCACACTTGCTAAAAGAAAGATCTGTGTGGAATAAGGATTTTTTTTTTTTTTAAGATTTTATGTATTTACTTGAGAGAGAGAGCAAGCAAGAGAGCACATGAGCAGGGGAGAGGGGCAGAGGGAGAAGCCGACTCTATCCCAGGACCCCGGGACCATGACCCCAACTGAAGCTAGACGCCCAACCACTCAACCGACTGAGCCACCCAGGCGCCCCAGGACAATTTTTTTTTTAACTCCAGGTGGGACCACTGTTGGGCGTATGACAGATGGAAAATCTAGAAACCTGTAATCTCAATGACGCAAGGAAAAGGGGTTTGATAAGAAAAGGTGAAAGGGGTTAAGAAAGGCTAAGCGGTGACCACAAGAAGTTTTTTAAAAAACTAAAGGTTAAAGAAGATATTGCTCAGCTATTCCACAGGTACAGGGAGCCTAGAGCATGCACTGGTTCCAATAGTGGCAAGAAACAACCTTATTAAACCACAGGTTGCAGTACTGAGAGAAGCTTCTAAAGGCTTCTAAGAGCGTGATGAGGTGATGGAGTGAATGCCTGCCAGGTGGTCAGGGGGATTACAATTTAGAGTTTTATAATTTGAATTCTAAAATATAATAAAAATGGGAAGCCCACTGCTTTTTTGATTTCATTTTAACAAAAGAGCCTTCATTTTATCTACCTTTCTGTCTCCCTCCCAACTGCCCGGTGATTACTTGTGGGTCAGAAAGAGGGTGAGGCAAGTGCAAAATTTAAGGAGGCCCTTCCTCTCGAGTGCCACTCCTGCACTGGCCTGCTAGCCGGACAGTGAGGGCCTCCTTAAATTTTATGCCCTGGGCTCCTGCCTGTCTCACCTGAGGCCTGGTTCTCTTCCAGGAAGTATGGTGGTTTCTTTTTCCTAAAAGCAAAACATTTGGCGGTTTCAATGAGAGCAATCACTTAATCCTGCTCTTTCTGACCCGGGTTAGAGGACATAAACTAAAAATGAAGAATTTTGTTTGCAAGTGTAAGACAGAGAAGGTAAACATACAGCTTTTTCTAATTAAAAAAAAAAAAAAACACAAAAAACAGAAAAACCCAAAACCCACAACTTGGTTTTCTGTTTGCTTGCCTTTTTTTTTTTTTTTTTAAATCCCCGTGCACTATCAAAACCTATCCTCTCCTGGCCGGATTAGTCCCCAGGGCTGCCAGGTGGCCACTTCTGCCCTGAGCATTTTCATATCGGCAATCTGTTTCCCAGTCCAGACGCTTCTCCTAGACAGCTCATGTTCACCTGTCTTATTAATAATTGGCTGCAACCTTTTCAATTTTCCCCTCTAATAGGCTTGCAGAGTTATGTTACTTATCACTTTATGAGCTCAATTCTTCTAGATTTTTACATTACTCCTCTAATGCCTTCAGGTAAATTGCAGGATCACCTGAGTAACTCGATGCTGATGAGGAAAGCTTTGAGGCAAACACAACGTGGATGGGGCCAGGATGTTCTCTGAAAACCTGGCTTAATTGTCTCCAGGCTGCTTGGCATGACCACATCATGCATGGCTTTCCTCCACAGTGAAAACAGTCCTGAGAATAAGTATTCTCTCTGGAGCACAGAGGGATCCCTCATTTCTCACTGTCTGAGGGGCACCGTGTTCATTCATTCTTCCACTTCCTAAGAGACCTTACTTTATGAGGATACCTTGTAATAGTCAGCTTGGCATTTCCTTTAATTTCCATGGAAAATATCCTGGGCTTCCCTCCCCACTAGAAATAGTTATAGCCATTCAGGAAGAGCCTTCTTCAAACATTTCCGAAGGGAAGATCCCTAAAAACCCTGACTTTGGTATCTATTTTCTTTTCCTTTTTCTTTCTTTCTTTCTCTCTTTTTCTTTCTTTCTTTCTTCTTTCTTTCTTTCTTTCTTTCTTTCTTTCTTTTTCTTTTTCTTTCTTTCTTCTTTCTTTCTTCTTTCTTTCTCTTTCTTTCTTTCTTTCTTTCCTTCCTTTTTTCTTTCTTTCTTTCTTTCTTTCTTTCTTTCTTTCTTTCTTTCTTTTTCTTTCTTTCTTCTTCTTTCTTTTTTTTAGACAGAGAGCATACAGGTGCTTGTGACCGGGGAGGGGGAGGAGGATGACGGAGAGAGAGAATCCCAAGTGGGCTCCATGCTCAGCATGGAGTCCGACTTGGGGCTTCATCCCACGGCTCTGAGTACCCTTAGATCATGACCTGAGCTGAAATCAAGAGTCGGACACTCAACTGTCCTATTTTCAGGACTATATTGAAAGCTAATAGCTTTTTGATTAATAGTTGTGAATCATGTAAAAAAAAAAATCAGATGTTGCTGTTAGCTCTCATGGGCTCACAATGCTTTGTTTCTGTTATAGAGAAGTGAAGCTGGAGATGTCCTCGAGGGGGCTAGTTGGCCAGACAGGCTGGTTTCCCAAGGGGTACTATCAAGCTGAGTGCCCAGTCTGGTCCTGGGATTCTCAGGATAAGAAATGATTAGTTCGGGCAGCTGGAAATGGTTGGCTTAGAACCCTCTGCCTCAAAACCTACAAGAAACTGACACGTTAACCATAAGTCCAGTTAATTCATATTTAATGCAAAATGTATCAACCAAATGATCAAGAATTTCCTACAACACCGGTGGCTGCTGACTTCTGTTCATTAAAACCTCCAGCTTCCATCTCTATTTTAGGGAGGTGTATCCCACAGCACATAATAATTTTACTCATGGTTATTCATTGGAGTTTCCATTCTCCTCCCCTTACCCCCAACAACACTGGGGAGGGAGTGTGATTTCTGGATCAACTCCCTTTTTAGAAGTCCCCAGGCTGATCTTTTCAGCTCTGTAAGAGTCCTCCTTGAGATTCGTTCACTTCATTCACTCACTATGGTCCACCTAAATTCCCATTTGGTGACCTGAGAATGTAGGTTTACCATTCTGAGATTGGGGTTCTTAAATTTCTGTAAGTCATGCATTAACTGACTGTCCCTGAGAGTTACCATTTCTACAGACAGCCGATCTCATCCATAGGCTAAGCTGTGCCTTCCTGAGGGGGACTTGATACCTTCGTGTAGAGATCATTTTTACAACAACCACGTGCAAGAGAAGAAATGACGAATGTATCTGAAACCAGAGCAAACTGAAGGTTCACTTTTCTTACTCTGTTAACTTCAACCTCATTTAAGTAGAACAGAGAATAAATGTTACAAAGAAGTCTCAAAGAAGAGAGAAAACTCTACCCCCCACAGCCCCCCACCATGTCAACTTATGAAAGACTAAGTGACCAGTGGAAATACAATCGGGTACTAAAACACATCAAAAGTGCATATAATCTCTCTTGCCTCTGTTTTCACACTCAAGTTCGGATGTTACAAAGTTCTCCTCAAAATCTCAATTAGGTCTGCATATTTATATTCAAAAAGCCCATCTGATAGGTAGGTAGATGTTGTCTCATTTATGCTCTAAGTGCCATGGTGAGGGTGTGTATCAATGCCAGTCTGTGTGGGTAGGTTTTGTTGTTAAAAGCTTCAAATAGGCGGGGATGATTGATTACAAGACTAAGGCTACGTCGTTTCTCTGCAGCCCACCTTCTCGTCCCCTCCGCTGGTAAGTACAAGTAGGCTTTCTTCCACCAGCATGAAGACTCAGAGTAAAAAAAAGTAGCATTGGTTAGTCAGAATGTTCTCCTCACTGGAAAACCACTATTGGAGGGGCCAGGAAATGACAACTTTCAGCCCCCTGTGGTCATGAATTATAGACCATACACAGTGTCATGTGAAACCAGGGAAACTCATATATTTCAGGAAAATCTCCCCCTCCCCTGGGGTTGTTGTGTTTTCTTCTGTGTGAATCAAATTCCTGGATTTTCTTACAGAACATCTATGGTTCCCACCGGAAGGAAACAGAAAACTTCAATTCTCTGAAGGGAAGCTACTCCATCTGCAGCATACAGCCTTTACTGGAAACCCTGCTGCATTTCCTCGGTAGGACATCAGGTTTATCTAAGCTGTGAAAGCAACCCAAAGATAAGACCAGTGACGTTTTTCTTGTTACGAAAAAGCTGTCTGCTTACTGTCTGGAAACAGTGAATCCTTGATTTGGAAGGGACTCCAGCAATTTAAGGTTGAGAACGGGGCCTCTTCACTTATTTGAATTTCACCCTTTCCTTGGGGGAGAGCTGCTTATGAGTTATTCCAAGGTTTAGAAGTACTAGAAGAATAGGTCACTGGGTTTGTGGCTACATTTGGCTCCTACAATTGTGCAATAAAACCACATTCTGCTGGTTTCCTTAGGTAAGTGTAGAAATGCCTAGATGGAATGCCCATCAGCATTTGTACTCTTTGAAGAAACATAGTTTAAAATGCTCAAATACTTTGAAACCTTCAAAAAAAAAATCAGAAATAGTATTCTGAAGTCACAGAATACTTTAATGTTTAACCCACGTGGCTAGAATAAATGTGCAAGATGATATATTAATCTCTGGTATATTTGGAAACATTACCCTTCTAAAAATTTAAATTGTTCACAAGATAAGTTCATTTGCTAAAAAAAGATTGATTGATTGATTTGAGAGAGAGAGAAAGTGTGAGCAAAGTGGGGGCAGGGGCAGAGGGGGAGAGAGTTTCAAGGGGTCTCCCCACTGACTGTGGAGCCCAGTCCCACAACCCTGAGATTACAACCTGAGCCAAAACCAAGAGTTGGTCACTGAACCGACTGCACCACTCAGGAACCCCAAGATAAGTTCATTTTTTTATAGAATTCTATTTGATTTTAACATTTCTTTATGATCATGTGTGTTTGTCAGTATGTCTTGGATTCAGTCAATGCTAGCAATCTGAAACAGTTATTGCCCCATTCTAGATCCAGCTGTATGACTTTTGGGAAGTTAACATCCTGGCACCTCAGTTTCTTCATTTATAAAGTGAGGATAATAACAGTATCTACCTCTCTGAGTGCTTGTCTACTTATTAATTTAACAAATACTGGCTCTTATGGCTCAGGGAGGGAAATAAATAAGCAAACAGAAAAATAAGTAATTTTACATGCTTTTAAGTGCTTTGCAGGAAAATTGAGTGCTAGGGTGATTTGTTTGGTTTGAAGGAAGGTCTCCATGATGTGAAGACATTGAAACTGAAGAATGAAGAAATATTAGCCAGGCAAAGGCTGGATATTCCAGGCAGAGGTAGAAACATGTGCAAAGGCCTGAGGTGAGAATGTCTTTGATCTTTACTGGAAGGGCCTGACTCATGGCTGGAAGACAGTGATGTGGGCTACTGGGGTAAATAGGCAATAGGCAGGTCCAGGTGTTGACTTGTTGGCCAAAAGAAAGCCATTGGAGTTTTCCTGAGCACTTTGGGAAGCCATTGGAAGACTTTAACCAAGGGCAGGACTTGACCTTGTTTACATTTATTATTTATTTTAAGTAGGGTCTACGCCCAACGTGGGGCCTGAACTCACAATCCTGAGATCCGAAGTTGCATGCTGTACTGAGCCAGCCAGGCACCCTTTTGACCCCTGGGATCATGATCTGAGAGGAAGGCAGCCGCTTAGCTTAACTGACTGAGCCACCCAGGCGCCCCTAACCTTGTTTACATTTTCAAAAGAGCTCTCTGGCTACAGTGTGGAGAGACTTGGGAAGAAGGAATGGAAGCCAGGGCTTTCTTTGTAAGCTAATGAACGTTTAGCATCTGCTGCAACATTTGACACCTAATAATAGCCTAGCTCCTGTTAGTGATCGTTATTAATTATTATTGTCAATATTATTAACAATAATGCTTCAGTGTGGCATCGTCATCTGATGATATAAATTCAACATGTATACCTGAAATTAAATGTCCACATTGATTTCAGTCACTACAATGTAAAAAAAAAAAAAATTAAGTCAGCAGTTGGGAGGTGAGTTTATTGGCCTAGCTGGGACTCAATCGTAAAGCCAATTTTGATTCCTCAACTGTTTACTTTATTATTGTCCATATAGTTAGTTGCGTGTGTTGAGTGCAGACTTTTTAATGAGCACATTTATGAAACATTTTTCATTAGTTAAATTACCCATCTATAAAAGGTGGCACTTAAAAAAAATACTTTGTTTTCCGGAAACTATAACATTTACTTCTGTGAGATTTACTTCTAGGTAGAGAGCGATATGTGTGTTTGGGAAACTAGCATTTATATACTAAATCTCAAGCTTTGCGAAAGGGTCTCTATTGGTCACGAGTAACCAGAGTTGTATGTATTCCATTTTTCTTGCTCTCTGTCAGTCTTTTAGCAGCTACAGGCAGTAGGGGAGAGCCACAAAATGCGGAGTAACTTTGTGCCCTCTCCTGGACCTCTCCGAGTCTCCGTTTACTCATCTGTCAAATGGCTGTAATAATCATGACCTCCTTTTAAGACTGTGAAGATGAAGGGAGAGAAGTCATTAAGTGTTTCCATGGTGTCTGACACATAAAAGAGCTCAACCATTGTTAACTGTTGAGCTTATTATTATTATTTGAAGACCAAAATCCCTGCCCTCCTTTACGGGACCCATTTAATTCCAGATAAAAAGGATGAGCTGTGGATTCCAGGTAGAATTGCTTTGGATATCAGAAAATGTTAGTGTGATGACCTTTGACATTTTATCTCTGACCCTAATTTGACCCTGGAGCCAGGATGGAAGACCCGGAAAAGAAGCCTGCCCCTCTGGCTCCAGCTGTCTTCCCAGACTTCCCAGCCGCACAGAGCACAGCGCTGTGAGAGGAGGCCCTCCTAAACACGGGCAGTTTGATAAGCCGGAGTGGGGGGGTGTCTGGGGTTTCAATCCCCTCTGTCCTCTGCTTTCCTAACTGGCGGTAATTATCTTTGTGATGCTCTGATGCTAAATAATGGTGCTGCTAATGCGTGCTGCATTTTCGCGCACAGGTGCCAGCTGCTTCCTCGCCGGGCAGCTGACCGCCCAGTGCACACTCAGGGCCCTCGCCAGGCCCGGCTGGGGCCCACACCGACCACACAGAGGCAGCCCCGGCCTCCTGCAGATCCACCCTTGCCCTTCCCCCTTGGTCAGAGGAGGGCCTTCTCCCTTCCTCCGGGCCCTGTGTCCCTTCCTCCACCTCCCTGGCCCCTTCCCTTCACTGCCCTCCCTCCCACTGGTGGTTTCTTCCTGCAGAAGAAATCCAGGAAACCACCACTCACATTTCCTCTGCCCACAGTTTCTCCAGGGCCTGACTCACACACAATTCAGCTTGATTTGGAGTTCCCTTGTCTCTGCCCATGAGAAGCCCCAGCCATCCCATTCATTTCTGGGAGCGCAGGCTTGCCAGAGAAGGTGGCTTGTTTTTGAGTCTCATAATTGACCTTTCATCATTAAAGAAGGGGGGGGGGTGCACACTGAAGACAAATTACCAAAGAACAAATGTGAGGCTGTTGGCTTTGGCTTTACGTGCGCGTGCGCGCACACACACACAGACACACAGACCCTTACACATTTGTCAGTAGGCAGCCTTCAGCAGACAACATCTGCAAGATGAGTCGGTTTTCGGTGACTTTAATCTGGTAATTCATTGTTTCTGTGGTGCGGGTTACAGTAGCTAAAAGGGCGAACAGCAGGCCAATTTGGCACACAAACATATTTAAATGTGAACCTAGGGGTTTGCCCACCTTACGGATGAGTGGTTGGCTGGCTGCCAAAAAACAAAACAAAAACAAAACAAAACAATAGGTGGGGTTGCTGAGGGTCGGGGGACAAGAGTTGCAGTTTCTAAACTAGGCGGAGGCTCCTTTAATCTCAACAGCACGACTGATACCGGGGGTCACAGCACTTCTGCTTCGGAGGAAAGACAAAGGGCAAGGTGGGGCTGCAGTGGCCTGCAGCCTAGCTGGGCGCAGGGCGCGGCGCGGGGGCCGAGGCTTTGCGCGCGCGCCGCAGCCCCTGCCGCGGCATTTAACCTTGACTTCTCCCTCCTCGCATCTGGCACGGGAGGAAAGCCGGTCCAGATGGGCGTCCTAAGTGACGACTCCCCTCCCGCCCCCGCGCTCTCGCGCAGTTGTCGCACGCTGCTCGGGGGGCCCCGCCACGTCGCCGGGGAGGGCGCACCCCGCACGGTCCGCACGCGCCCCTGGTGTCCCCTGCCTCGGCCCCGCTCCGACTGCGGAGCCCGGCGCTGGGCGCTGCCGCGGGGGGGCCGGGAACAATGGTGAGCCTGTGCTCGGCCGACCGGGGGGCCAGTCCCCGCAGCTGGCGCGTCCCGCAGCGCGGAGCTCCGAGCTGTCCCCGGGGCCCCAGGTCAGGCCGCCCCCGCTTTTGGGGGGGGGGAAGGGGAAGCGCTGGGACCCGGCCGGGCGGGGGTGACCCAGACCCCGGCGACCCGCGCTCGCGGACCGCAGTGTCGCCCGCGCCGGGCAAGTCCATGGAGACAGATCACGCCGTGACAGGCCAGAGGCGGCTCGAGGGATCCATAATTTATTATGTTGTTCTTACCAGTCCGGTTTGGGATTTCACAAGCGTTGCCGTTTCCCTCCCATTTGTTGCTCCCGCCCGTCTTTTTGGAGAAAACCTCGTCTTCTTCAACCCAAGACAGTAACACTCGCCCTATTGAATTAATGTGATAAGAAAAAAAAAAAAAAAAACACGTGGGTTTCTACTTGAGGGATTGCTGGGGCGGGCTGGGGGAAGGGAGGGCCGAAAGGAACACAGGTAAGGGGGCGGGCCTGAGACGTTGTTTAGTCCCCTGTGTACCTTCCACTAACTTTGCCCTATTAGGAAAAAATAACCTTATTTCCAGACAGTTGAGGTGGGGGCTTTGTGGTGAGAGGTAATGAGAACAGATCTTCCCCTGCTACTAACACCAATCGTTTCGCTCATTTATAAACTTCTTCCTTCTAAGTGGTGTTTTTTTAGCACAGCAGACCTGCAAAAATTGGGTGACAGGAAGGGAAGGGGTTAATGCTCCTCCTTTGTTGGCCTGAGGCCATTGATCCCTGCCTGGGGCCAGCACTGCCACCTTAGTGCTCCTTAGGACAAGTCCAGGGACACTTGGCAAAGATGCACCTGTCCCCATATTCCTTACATTGCTATACCGCTTGGGGAAAGATTTATGGATTTGATTAAGTTTTAGTGCAAGGCATGAGTATGTGATAGCCACAATCAAGAACCCCAGACTAAGCTGGAGGAAATTTTCTTTGTTCCCTTCTCCTTTTCTGTTTTTGTTTTTTTCTTGAAAACAATTTTCTTCTAGGCCCCTTCTTTTTCTCTTTTGCACTCAGAATTGCTAAATGGAATTCAGAGCAGAGAGCAACTGTTGCAATTGCTGGCTGAGGCTGGAGCCGGTAAAGACTTGAATGAGCAAAGGTTGGAGCTGGTCAGATCCGTTCTGATTGCTGCAAATGCCCAGAGGCTCCAAGCCAAGCCGAGGGCGGCTCCCATTCCACCTGGGCTGGGGGGTGGGGTGGGGAACAGGCCTGGGAAGATCCGCAAGCTCCAGAGCCAGCAGCCCCTTGCAGATGGCTGGGTCATTTTGTGGTTTACAAATGATCAAGTCAGGTTGAAGCCACAGTCTCTGTGGTTACAGGCAACCGTGATTAGTCACACAGTTAGTGACCCAGTTATGGCACACCCTCTTTTAAAAGGACATTATTCAACAACTTGCTAGCTTGATTTCAGAAACGTTCCATGGATACAAGCAGAATGAATACTGCAAGGAAGGGGGCATTGAAACCCTAGGCTATGTGTTCACATCTGCCAGGAGTTTGGTTTTCCGAAAAGGAGGAATCTGGGGTGTGACTTTTGAGGCTAGGATTTCACTGAACTTTGCCGAGAGATTGCTTTTCAAGTTCTGGTATGGCCTTTTTTCTGAAAGGGGTCTGGGAAAGATAGAAGAGAGTTACCTCTTGAGCTGTGACTTGGCTTGTATACTCACAGCCATCCGTAAAATGAAAGTGGGGAGGCAGGAAGGGGAAGAAGAACCCTACATAGGAAGGCTTGTGTGGCTTTTTATTTTTTAAAAATAGCATTTCTTTTTACCACAATGGCATAGGAACTTGTAAACATGAGTCCCCAGCAAAGAGTAAACAAATTCGCTTCTTTTATCTGAAAAACAAGTAGAGTAAGTCTCTGGGTCTTTTTTATAAAGAGAAAATGCAAAACAAAAATTCCCCCTCCTCTTAAAGGCTTCTTTGCTGGTGAGTGTTTGTCCAGGAACAAACAGTCTTTTATTCGAATGGTCTCCAAAAGTTCATAAGCAAAAAAAGTATCCAACGTCTGGATCCCGACAATACGGTCTCTAGCTGCATAGTGAAGCTTTTCTGTCCTGAATTTGTGATCTGCTATCAGAGTCCTTTAATTTCTGCGAACAGAAGGCTCTTTGGGAGAAGAAAGCTTGGGGGTGGGGAGTGACATTGGAATCAGTCTTTTTTCCCCCCTTTTGCTGTTTTCTTCCAGTCAGCAAGTAGTGCTTGAATTCTTCTGATCTTTCCCAGCATCTTATTGAGGTGAGGACCAAGGAAGGGTTAAGCCAGGCCACAGGCAGGTTTCCCTGCTGGCCTATTTTACTGGGGTGGAGCAGCTGGCCAGGCACCACCTAGGAACTGTTCATAAAAAGGAGACACCCTACTCCTGATGCCCTTTATCTCCTTTGGAGATTTTCCTTTTACAGCGTGTTTTATACAGTCTTCAGTGATGACCGTCTTTTTTTAAAGTCATAGGTTCCCTGAAACCATTGGGGGTTGACGCATATTCCCAACATTCCCAGTGTAGTATCTGGCAGGATGAAAGGAAAGAGGCAAACCATTAGGGAGAAAACAGACAATTATTTTGGGGGATGTGCAGAAATAATTATTTGTAACTAAATTTTAATTGCTTATAATCAAATCATTTTAAATATTTGGTCACCTCCATTTTTTTTTTCAAGATTTATTTATTTGAGAGAGAGAGAGAGAGTGTGGTGGGGAGGAGCAGAGGGAGACAGAGTCTCAAGCAGTCTCCCAGCTAAGCGCAGAGCCCAACATGGGGCTCCATCCCATGACTCTGAGATCATGACCTGAGTCCAAACCAAGCATCAGATGTTGACTGCACCATCCAGGCACTCCTCAAATGGGTTCCATTTGACACACATTTACGGAGAAGCCTCAGTAAAAGCCAGGTCCTTGCCTAGGTGCGGAGGACACAGGACACTCCAAGGCCATCTCTCCTGGAGCTCGTGTTGGAGTGGTGGTAGAGGGAGTAGAGTTAATAACTTTTGAATAAGGATAAGCGCTTTAAAAATAATAAAACAGGACAAAGAGAGAGCCTTTCTGAGGAGTTGACATGTGAGTCGAGATCTAGGAACAAACAGAAGACAGCCATGATGCCGCTTGGGAGAAATAGCGCAGGCAGAGAGACTCATGAAAGCCTGAGGCTGGGTTGGGTTACTTAAGCCGTGGAGATAGAATGAAGGCCCTGGTGTCGCAGGGCTGCAGAGAAATGTGGTGGAGAGGAGGCCTGGGGTTCCTTCACCTGCAGATTCTTCCGTGCTTGCCCCAGTTGGCAATCTGCACAACTCCAGGGGGTCCTGTCCTCACAGCCTGGCTGCAGCCAGTACCTGCCCTGACTTACTTCCACATGCAAACCAGCGAAACAGCTGAGTGGTCCCATGCTGTCCCTTTTATCTGCAAGGCTTCATTGCCTTGACTTAAAAGTCAGCAATATTGACTGAGATTAGAAGACACAGCTATTGTGGAGCACAAACTGGTGTCCAAGGTCGGGGAGGGGAAGGTGTAGTGGTGTGTGTCCTGTCGAGTTGGCCAACTAGTGAGGACAGGCTTGGGTGACACAGTTCTGAGGTGAGAGATCCCATGACGTGTCTAGCAAGACCAACATTTCCCCTCAGGGGAGGTTTGTGCCCACCAGAAGCAGTCCCCTAAGACCTGGAGTGGCCTTCCTTTCTCCCATGGTCCTGATATCCAGCCCCCCAGATCTGTTTCAAGTTTAAGGAGGCCTAGGACATCCCTTGTTAGGTTCCTCTGGTCTGTCCCAGCATCTGAGGTAAGTGCTGAGAGATTTGGTCCTTTGGCTCCCCACCCCCTCTTTGCTGGTGTTTCCCCAGACCCCACCTCACCCCTGACTGTGGTGTCTGGATTTTGATTGGTCTGCCCTACATCCCACTCCTTTCAGGGCCTCCACCTCCTTCTGGGCTGGCAGGGACTTTTGCGAGAGGGCCTCTGGGAAGTGGGTGAGCTGGTCTCCATCTCTGCACAGCCAGCCTTCACTGGCTCTTGGGCCCCGGGAAAGCACCCAGAATGGCCACCCTGGGGCTGGGATTCCAGTCAGGCTGGGGAGAAGGCTCTGGAGAAGCCTCCTTTGCACTTGCCCAGGCAGAAGTAGCCTCTGAAGAGAAGCAGGCACTTGAGTCTCACGGCCTGGGCTCCTTCCCTCACCAGTCTGACTCCGTGTTCTTGACTCACTGAGTCAGAGGAGTAGTTAGGCTTCGATCTTTTTCAACCTCCAGCTGTTCTCATCCAGAACAGACTTTGGTTTTGTCTTGTCAAGCTACCTAGAGCCACAGAAAACCCCATTCCATTTTTCTCTTCATCTCCCAAGATCCGGCCAGCTGTGGGTTCCAAGACAACGGGTTAGACTCCTAGCTCTGCCTCTTACTGGCCATATGGTCTCTGCTAGCTCATTTGTAAAATAAGCCCCCATCTCATAGAGTTGCTACAAGAATTAAATGGGATCACTAATGAAGAGTTCCTTGAAACATGCCTAGCCCACTGTCAGGGCTCAGATAATACGATCAGCATTGAATATTGCAAATGGACACCTTATCGTCTCCTTCCTTGTAACCTCACACTAGGTTCCAGATGGCTTCACATTTTGGCTTTCTCTGTCTCCTGGAGGTTCTTCTCCCCGTCTCCCCAGATCTTCCTGATGGAACAGGGGAGCTCCCGTTGGCCCTGTATTTGGCTCACGCTGTAGCATTCTGTAACCATCGTCTCCGCATAGGACATCTCCGAATTGTCATCCCTTTCTGCGGCTGACGTCTTATGACTTTCACTTCCTCTTAGATTCCATCACAAACCCAGTCTGTCTGGAAAACCAAATTATCATCTTCCTTGGAAATCAGAAACCCTGTCCCAACTTGCAAATGTAATACTCCATTCTTGGAGCCATGTTGGTTCCATCCTCTCCTGAATCCCCTTCCTTCCAGCTTCTGCCTCCATCTTCTGACACTCTGGGTCGAAAGCATCCTTCATTCACAAAGTGTCCCTCTTGTAACTATTTTCTTTCCAAGACCATCATACATACGTCTAGTTCCTGAGCACTTCGTGCTGTGCTGTTCTAGTCGCTACTCAACCTGCCCCCCAAGCTCCAAGTTGTCCCCTGTGATGTGTCCTGTAATGGGCTGCTTCGGCCCCACAGGCAGCCTGTGGGAGAGAGAGAAGGGCCCGGTGTCTTATCTTGGCCTCAGTATACCAGAACCCAGTTTCCCCAGCTGAATGAGATGCCCCTGCACATATGTAGTGGAGATTTTTTTGGCTTATGTCCACCTTACGTTTGATATTAGGAAGAGGGACTTCTGGAAAGGCCTCTGAGATTGATTTGCATGAAGATCCAAGAGAGTCCTGGGTAAGGACTCACCGTGAGGGTGTGGACAGTCAAAGTGTAGTCGGATTCATTGGAGTATAAGCTACTGGCCTGGTGTAGAAAGGGAGGGGAAATGTCAGGTGTGCTAATAACAGTAACAGTAAATTGTTCCCTGGCCCCGTTTCCCAACTCCTGTTTCAGGGACTTGTACCAGATTCTAAAACAGTTCAAGCTGAGACAAAATGAGGAGAAGAGCCGGTTCACTAAAATGTCCACGTGCTGTCATGGGCGTGGGCACTGCTTTGATGCACTCATACATTCCCTCCTCCACGGCTTCCCAAGCATGTACTGCGGGCTCCGCTCTGGGGATATGCCTGCCCGGAGTTCATGCTCAAGCAGGGGAGGCAGATAATACGAATAGGCAATGACCTTGAAGGTCAGTATGTGCTACGGGTAGTCGGGTACGGAAGGTCACAGGACCACATCTTAGGGATGCTTCACGTTAAGCTTAGAGAATCAGAGGAGGCTTTATGGTGGCCACGGAATCTAAGCTAAGACACAAGAGGGGAGTAGGAGTCAGTGGGGAGAGGAAGAGTTCCACGTGGAGGAGAAGAGGGTACACCAAAGTCCTTCGGGCAGAGAAGCACGACATTTCTGAGGAACGGAAAGAGTTTCAGCTTGGGCAGAGCATGGCCAGGATGCTGAGGGATAGGGCCCAAGAAGGTACAATGCACAGGGCATTGTAGACTGTGTACATGAGTTTTGATTTTACCGTAAAAGGCTAAGGGAAACCAAAAGCCCTGGGAGGGGTTTCGATGCTGGTGTGTGTGTGTGTGTGTGTAAGGATCAGACTTAGCATTGGAATGGAGGGGAGAGGAGCCAGACTCAGGGATCTGGTTAGGAGGCTGCTACCCATCCCAGACAAGAAGAAGGCGGTGCTGCCTGCACCAGGACAGGGCAGCGGAGGGCCAGAGAAACAGGCGGATTTGTGCAGTGTCTGAGAGCATACTGCAATAGGTTGGATGCAGGAGGCACTAGAGAGGAGGTCAGGGAGAGCCCCCAGATTCCTGACTTGAACCGCTGGGAGGGCATTAGTCACCCTGCTGAATTTGGGAATACTTGGGCAAGTGTGGAAGGGAAGTGGATGGGTTTGCTTTTGTGCATTTTACGTTTGAGGTTCCTGAGAGACTTGCAAGTAGATGTGAGTTTGCGGACACTGGTCGTCATTGGGAAAGCCAGGAGAGACTTGAGAAAATCAGAAAATCATTCAGATAGGGTGTGTTTTTTTTCTGCTGTAACTTGAGATCTTTGGGTTGTAAGGAAAGAAATTCCCTTGAGCTACCTTAAAATGTGGAATTGTTAGGGCACAGAGAACTTTATGGGGTGTGTTGCTCACAGGGAAACTCTGAGGATGGGAATAGCTCTTCTGGCCTACACAGGGCAATGTGGCCACTTGCCACTTGAACCTTCCCCTCTGTTGCATTCCCCTCTGTGGAGACCATCTTCCCTGCTCGTCCATGGGACCTCCAGCCTCCATATCTGCCCTCTACGGAGTGGTCTCCTGCTCTCACCTGCCAAAAGACTTCACAGTTGCATTGAAAAGCTTTCTAGGGACTTCAGCACAATATGTACATCTCTTTATTCAAATTCTTGAGAAGAGAGGATCTGATCGGCACTTAGAAGTTAATGGTATAGCAACTTGGTGTCAGGTGATCATCCTTGGTCCAAGTAGTGAGAGTAATGTGTGTGTGTCTGTATATGTGTGTGTATGTGTGGCTATGTGAGTGTACATGTGTGTATGTGTATACATATGTGCACGTATGTGTGCACGCTTATGTGTATGCATTTGTGTGGGTACGAGCACATGCATGTATGTGTGTATGCACATGCGTGTGTATGTGTGTGCATGTGTGTGTATGTATATGGGGGCGTGATTCTGGGTGAGGGGGTGGTCAGGATGGTTATACCATTGAGTACAACACTTCTGATCAGACACAATACTGATACATAATTTACTGACCTGTCTAACCTATTAAATCTGCTTCTGTTTGTTCTGTGTAGCAGGAGGAAAGGGCGTGGACACACAAAACTGTCTGAATGTTTCCTTTACCAGGAAGATCTTGGGCAGTTTGCATGTACTGTCCTCTCTAAGCTTCGGTCCCGTACTCTGTAAAGTCGGTGCCTACTTCCCCAGGAGAGAGAACTGCATGAGATAACACTATGAAATGCTCCCCCTCAGTTGACTGTTTCTTTCCTCCTTTTACTTCTCTGTAGTTCTTGTGTAAGTCACTGTTTGCCTAGAAAACAGGAATTGCACTTATGTCACTTTTTTATAGTGATTTCTGTGCATGAGTATTAGCAAATGTTTCTAGAATGATCATATATCTTCATTCTATTAAACAGTAGTTGTAGCCACTCTATAACGTTTTAGGAAAACTGAGATGAGGAAAAATCATTTGCTCATAATCATGCCATCTAAATAAAAACACATAAACTATGATTTATTTCTTATCAGCTTCTTCCTCGGCCTTTTGTTTTTACATAAATAGGATCATAATTTACACACAATAAAATGCAGTGTTTTAAAATGTTTAAACATAAATTATTTGCAGAGTGAAAACAATATACTTTAAAAGCATTTAATTTTCATGAATGTAGAATATCGTTTGGCATCTTCCCCTAATTTCCTCTATTTTGTCCTGAACATCTTGCAGATGGGGAAGTGTTCACTTAGAACCTTATTTAATTCTACCAAATTACAAATATATTCCGGGCAAGAGTTATGTCCATTCAACTGTACTTTGATATGTTAGATTTAACGCAGGGCTAATGAGGCCAAGCCACAGGTTTCATTCTCACTCGAGCCAATTAGCCTTACTAACTACCATAGCCACAGACTTCACCCCAATCTTCGTTTCCCACCTTGCAGATGAATGGCAGGAGTCACCAGGGAGACCAGGGAGAACATGAAGAGTTCAATGCAAATCCATTACCATTAGTAGACAGCCAACTCAAAGGCTCCATCTTTGAACCATTAGGTGAAATTGCATGGGGGAGGGATGCTTAATAGGCACAATTAGAATATCTGTGTTCAGCAACTGTTGGATCCTAGAATGAAAGTTCTAGATCCATCTAGAACAACACTAGTCCAAATCCAGTTCTTTTCAAGTCTGGTGCGTGAAAAAAAATCTCTTCACTTCAAATGAAATACGGGTCAGCCGCTTCAAACAATGATGGCAACTGGGGAGCTCCATCAGCAGGCTTTCTTCAAATTAATACCACCACGCTGGTTGGGGTTAGCAGATCGGAGAGAAGTGAAGCGTAGCTAGCAAGTGTGCTAAGCTTTGAATGGACCTCAGAGAAGATTCTGGAAAGCACTTGTGAGAGGTTGGAGAGATTTGGAAAATCTCCATTAACCCATTCACCTGAGGTTGTCTTAGAGCAAGCACACACATTTCAAAATTTCTGATTGAGAAAATGCATCATGCCATGGGGGGCATTTCTACCTTGACACTGAATATTTTGTCTCTGAAGGTCTGCATCGAGTGTTATCAGCCTTATATCTACCATGATGCACTTTCTGCGCACTCATGTGCCTTCTTTTCAAGATGACTTGCTCATGTACCCACTATTCCTTGCATGTCCTTGGAGAAGACATAAGCTGTTGGGAAATACGTTTGTGGGCTCTGATGACTCTTCTGTCCTGGTGATAGGTTTGTGCCGTATTGACATTATGCTTCATGCTTTGTGTTTCAATGCTAAGGCAGGGACCTCAGTTTTTCTCTGTGGTGGCTTGTGTGTCAACACACACCCACCGTGCCAGTTTAGTCTGACATTAGAGGAGAAGATGTGCACCACTGAAGCTTTCAGGCTGCTTTTGTAGCATCTGGATTTTGTTCTAAGTTCTCTTGGTAAGACCGCAACATTCAGGAGCTCATGTTTGAGGCCTAGTTGAGCTGCTCTTTGATATTGTTCCTGCTCGTTACCACATTGGTGGCATCAAATGTCCTCATTGATTTTTTTCCCGATTGGCCCAACCTGGAACGGGATCAGCTTCATAACTGGGACATCCTGTGGTCTGAAATATGAGATATGTTTTAACAAACCACTCTTAAACCATCATTTCTCCTGTGGAACCCAAGATCTGCAGTTGCTGAGTTTCTTCTTGGCTTTCCCTCCCGTGGCCCTTCTCGCTCCTTCTGGTGCCCTCTTTCCCTCCTGCACTTTCTCCCACTGCTTACAAACAAAAACCCCCAAACAATACTCACTGAACTCTCAAATCCTACCCTGGGCCCCTGAATCAGACAGAACTGAGTCATTCTGGCTGCTGATTGAGTGGAGGATGTGGGGGGGAAAAGTACCATTGTGTAAGTTAAGGAAAGGGTCAGAGAACCGAAAAGATTCAGCTGCATTAAAGGGCTTCTGTGCTGGATTTTCCTTTTAAGCCATCCAGAGGCATAAATTAAGGACCGTAAATTTGAAGGTGTGGCAAATGAACAGAAAACTAGTTTTTGTTTGTTTGCTCTATATTTAAGTGAAATGCCTCTGTTTCCCAAGAATTCCAACATGAAGCTTTACATATTTTTCATGTCGGCTCTATTCCCTGCCACCTTTGTTTCCCAGCCTGCGTGCCTGCCTTCCCTTAACAGCTGGACACATCACCATTCCATTTTTCTATTGGTTGTGACTGAAGTAGCTTGAGGTCAATTATTTCCCCAGCAATTGACAAAGAATCTTGACGAAGAGGAAAGTGACATTGTCCCTTAAACAACACTGCTCCCTCCTCCCCCTGCCCTCCTGGTTGAGAGGAGGGCAGACTTTGCTTTTGCAAGCAGCCCAGCAGGGCAGTGGCGGTGGGGTCTGTGGAAGTGCGTGGGTAACATATGGTAAGTGGAGAAAATATTTATATTCATGGGGAAAGAGCAGGAGAAGATCCAAAGAAGGTCATTCCACAGAGATTTCAAGCAGGAGACCCGCAGACTTGATATTCTGTCTTTGGCCTGGATACAACAGAGAATTTAAAGAGTTTTGTTTTGTGGCATTCCCGCCACCTGTGCTCCTCTGAACAAACTGAATTGTTGGCAGTTTCAAAAACGGAATATCCCTCCCCCTAAGCTCCAGGAAAGTATCACACTGGACCCTCCCAGGGCCCTGCCTGGCTCCGGTTGCCTTTCCTCCCTCTGCCTCTGCCCGCAAGACCAGAATTCAAAGCAGCTCTCTCTGGTCGCTGGTGCCTTGGGCCTGTTGGGCATTTCTTCCCTTGTTTTGATTGGAGACCGGGTAACCGAGCGCACAGGCAAAGTGGGCATTTGGGGCAACTGCTTCTCCGGGGGAGGATATAAATAATTAATCGGTGCTAGATTACTTTCTGATGAGCCACATGAAACCTCTAGCGCCTTCTCCGGTGCTTTCCGGCTGGCATTTTGCGTCACAGCTTCCTAAGAAAGGTAAAGGGTCCTCTTCCAGTCCCCAGCGGAAAAACTCGCGCGGTCCCGCAGGGCCACAGCCCAGCGCGCGTGGCGGGGACCAGCTGCCGTCTGAGACCCTGCGCCGCAGGCAGACGCGTCCGCGCGCCCCCCCGGGGTCCACAGATGTGCGGACAGACCCACGTGCGCTCCTTCCCGCGCCCCAGAGGCGCAGCTGCGCGCGTCGCCTCCCGCGTCCGGTTCCCGGGCCGCCCCGAGACCGCCCGGGAAACGTGCGCGGCCCCGCGTGGACAGCGGCGGAGGGAGAGGCGAGGGCCATCTCCCGTCGAGCCGTCGAAAGTTTATTTCTCTCTGCCGGGGGTGCAGGAAGATGAGAAACTGGTACTTTGGAGACACCCCCAAAACGGCGGAGCTCTACGACGTCCTTCTAACTCTTTGTTTGGGTGGGGGCTCTTTACTCTCCAGTCCTCCTCCCCCCTCCCCCAGTTCCAGTTCCCTAGGGGCGGGTAGTGAGATGGGGTACAGGTGCGTCTGGGTCCGCGCTTGGGAGGGGTCCCCCAGGGTGCCCTCGCGAGGCAGCCCATAAAAGAGCGCCCGCTGCACGGAGGCCGCGCTTAATGGATTCTTGCAGATAAAAGAGCCGGGCTACCTTTCTTTCCTATAATGGCCCCTGAGGCTAACGTCTTAAAGAGGAAACAAAGGGATTGTTTTACAGCACAGGCGGGGAGGGGCGGGGGAGGGGGAGGGGCCCCCGGCTTCTTAACCCTTCCCCTCCCGCGGCCGCCCGGGCTTCCCGAGCGTCGCCCTCGCACCCACGAGCCGGGACTCCGAGGAGGAGGCTACGCTGCCGGACCGCGCGTCCCTGTGACCCGGCCTCGGGCTGGCCTCACTCCCTTCCCGGGCGGCTTTCTAAAGATCCTCTAAAAGGGAGGACGGAGAAGGTCAAGGGAACCCATGCTTGCGAGCTGCAGTGACCATGCAGGACCGTCGGGTGGCCGTGCCGTCGGGGCTGGGACCCTCGGGGGCCGCCTGGCGCGGAGCGCGCTGTGTGGAGACGCCGACGTGCGCGCTGCGCCTGGCGCGGGGCCTGCCTGCTCGCGGGCCGCCGCGCGGACACCGTTGTTCGGGTGTGAGTGGGGTGCACGCCAGTCGGGCGTCCTTTACGGGACGTTTACGCTCTTGAGCTGCGGCGGGAGAGAGGGGGAGAGAGTCGCAGTCGCATCTGCTTCCTGGCTTTTCGTTCTGGCTCCAAGAAAAGATCAAAACAATGGTTAAATAGCAATTGAAGACAAGTGATGTAAGAAATAAACAACTCAACGACAAAAATGCCCACAGGGATTTAAAAAAACCCTTTATTATGGAAATGGCACAAACATTGAAGGAGAGAAAACGGTTTAACTCAGGGAGTCTCAAATTTGAGAGCATCCGAATCACAGAGCAGCGTCCTCTGGAGGGCCTGGTAAAGGACAGGTTGCTGCGCCTGAGCCCCAGAGTTCTTCATTCGGTAGATCTGAGGTCTCCTGCTCCAGCCTGAGAATTGGCAACGTGTGAGAGGCCCCAGGTGGTGCTGCCGGTCAGAAAGGGCGCTGTGAGGTCCGCTGGTATAAATTCCCTTACGTCCCCCACCCAGCTTCAATCCCTGGGACATGTTCCTCCTCCTGTTTCTTCTGTCCCTTCCCCCAGCTTTTTGGTTTGCTGGACGCTTTGAAGGCAAACCCTAGACATCATGTCATTTCACCCGTATGGATGATTTTTAATTTAGTAGTTACTTAAGCCAAGAGGGCTGAACGCCGTGAGAGGTACTGGAAAAGCCTTTATATGCTTCTAAGAAGTTCAGTCTCCCTTCTAGTCATGCCGGGGCCAACTTCAGAACCTCTCTTGGTTTTAAGAGAACCCCTCAGGAGTTCATCCCCAAGCAAAACTTGTCAGGTTCCCTTAACGTTGCTGGCTTTTCCAGCAGGTTGGCCTGGCTTGGGGAGCCCAGCTCTCAGCTTCCAGGTCATTATCCCATCTTGTCATGAAGTCCCACGGCCATCATTTACCAAGTGTTTTCCTAAGGAGGCACCTTCCCCTAGGACTGAGCTGTGAAGCCTCTATCTAGGCTACTCAACCCTCCTGTAGGCCCCTCCAGGAGAAGCTCCCCTCCCCCAGTTTTAGGATACCCCCCACTTTCTCCTCCTGTACCCCCTGAAGTCCCATCCCCACCGCCCCCCTCAGAGCTTTCTTAGGTTGTTCAAAAGTTCACTCTCTTATATGTTCTTTCTTTTTTCTCTTTTCCTGACTCTCCAGGAGGCTGTACGAATTTTTCCTTTCTCCATCTGCTGCTAAAGAAAGCCCTGGGGATGGAGTAGGCTCCCCCACCGCAGAGCTCTGTTCCTATTTTCATTGTGGCTCATCTTCCTATGTTTTTCTTCTTTTGTCAGCCTGGAATCAGCTGTCACTTTTCTATTTTCTCCTGGGTCCTTCAACTTGCCTTTGCTTTTCTAGCCTTCCTGAAAGAAAATGCAAACAGCATGTGTTTGCTCCCCTTTGGGTCCTTACTGCACCTAATTTTGTTTGGCCATCCAGCTCCCATGTCGCCAGCTGATGTAAGCAGTTTTCCCACTAGTACCAGGAAGGGAGGCCATAGGGTGCTGGGGCAGGATTTGGGATCGAGAAGATTTGAGTCCCAGCACTGGTTCTGCCTTTTGATAGCTTGTGTTGCTCTATTCCACCCTGGGATTTCAGGTTGCCTTCTTCTAAAAGGGCAAAACCAAACCAAACCAAACCAAACCAAACCAAACCAAAAGTGCTTTATCTGCAGAGTGGGGGTCTGAATATTTCACAAATTCCTGAGCAGTCAATGGGATGATGTCTGTGGCAGGCGTGCCCACAGAGACACAGCCTCTGGCCTTGGTCTTGTCCATGTCTTTGAAATTTGCTGTCGTTAAAATCTACTGTGAACAAGTGAGGTGGGGCCCTTCTGATGGCTTTGGCGACTGTTGTCCCTGTCACCTGTCGCCTTAGCTCAGCCCTGGCCCGGGGGTGCGCCCCTGGCAAGCTGGGCTAGTCCCTACCGAAATGCCAGTCCCTGCAAAAGCTGATGTCCCGGGCGAGCGTGGAGGAAGCACCCAGGGGCAGGGATATGCAGGTGGCACGCTCTCCCTTAGATTTTCGGGCCCTCGGTGATGATGCAAAGGAAGTAATCAGACACAGGCTGATCTTTAATGAGGGGAGGGGCAGTGGTCCCGGGAGAGTTCCCCATGAGAAAATGGCCTGGCTGAGGGGAGAGCTGAAAGGAGGTTGTAACCACAGCAGTCAGTGGCACTCACTGAAGTCGCTGTGGCTGTTGCCAGTTTTCTCAGGTGCCGTGTTCCTGGCTGTTGGAGAGACCAGAGATCCTCAGGGACGTCTGGGCCCCACCCTGTTCTGCACGTAGTAGGTGGTTCTCAGGATGCCTTTGTGTTGAATCCTTCTTCCTACTTCCCACCCCTGTGAGGTCATCCTGGGGGCTGGGCTGCAGTTTGGTCTAGAGATGGCCACGGCCCTTGTAGTCACCACTCTCTTTAGAGCCTTGTAGGGAATGTGGAGTGGGTAGATTATCTACCTTTTCATCCCTTGGTGGTTCCTGGTTATGCTGACTCAAAACTGAGGGGCGCAGTGCCCTGCTCGCCTGCGGAGCACCCGACTCCCTGTTCTCTTTGTTGTTGTTTAAAGCTGGATTGGTCACAACATCAACATCTTTGTGTAGCTGCCACTCCCTATGTACGGCTGGGTCTGGACAGGGGAAGCTGGTGCTTTAAATCCAAAAGCAAACGATAGTACTGTTGGAAAGCCAACCTCCCCACTTCCAGGGTGAATGGGGCTGCTTTCACTGCTGCTGGCAAGTCCCGGGAGGGTTTATCAGGTTCGAGCTATAGAAATGAGCCATCAAAGGTCTGGTCCCCAGACATTGCTTCGTGCTCACAAGCACTCTGAAGAAACCCTGGGCACGTGCAGTGTGTGAGGGCACGTTTCTCGTCTCCTTTTTAGAAAGTGGATAGACTGTTAACCAGAACTTCTCAGAAAGAATTCAAGAGGCGGGCCGGGTTGGAGGGAGATATTCCACCCAACCCCTGGTCCTGGGCTCACTCTCAAAGCCACTAGGCGAGGGTAGCTGGCTGGCAGGAAGGGAGAAGCAGCTGAGGGAGAGGATGTGGTTACTTTGCAAAACCCTGTTCTGTTACAGGATCAAAAAAAAAGAAATTGTTGCAAAACACACTCATGTTACAATTTAATAAACTTGTGGCCATTAAAACAGTGTGTGTGTGTGTGTGTGTGTGTGTGTGTGTGTGTGTGTAGGTGTTCTCCTGGGTATTAAGATATGGAGGGCCTTGTCCTCAGTGGCCCTTTAGTGTGACCAGTATAGTTTACCAAGAAAGAGAATCGTGTCTCATTGTTTTACTTTGTTAGGGCTTCTGTAGTGAAGGACCACAGAATGGGGACTCAAAGAGCAGAAATTTACTTTTTCACAGTTGTGGAGGCCAGCATTCTGAGACTAGGGTTCTTTCTGAGACCTCTCTTCTCGACTTGCAGCTGGTCTTTCCCCTGCGTGTGTCTGTGTCCTAATCCCCTCTTCTTATGAAGATACCAGTCATATTAGATCCCTACCTAATGACCTCATTGTAACTTAATTACCTCTTTAAAAAACCCTATCTCAAATACAGTCACTTTCTGGGTATTGGGAATTAAATCAGCGTATGAATTTGGTGGGGGCACAGTTCAGCCATAACACTCACCAAAGAGTCATCGTAGCGTCCAACAGGGTTTTGGAGTTTAATAAGTATAAGGGTTTAACTCTGAAAAAAAATAATCAAACGAATTAATAAGATTTTTTTTTTTGGTCTGAAAAAACAGCTGAAACATTTGTGTGCCTTTCAGAACCAGTTACCCTGCAAGATTTAAAACACTGAAATATCAAACCAAGCTGCTTATGTTAGGATAGTGGGATCGGAGATGATTAGATTTGTTTCCATTTCATGAATTTTATTGCTGTTATATTGCCTTTATCATTAAAAATTATAAATGCAAAATGAATAGAGACATCGCGCATAACTTGCCCTTAGAAGCGGCCTAGTCCAGTCTCTTCGCTTGGGAGAAAGGGAGCTGAGACACGGAAGATGAAGCGTGGGGCCTCCCCCACGGCTTGACCCCACCCCCACCCCCAGACCCCACTGTGCCCCACTGGGCAGAGAAAACTTTGACCGCACGGAGGTAGTTGTGTTGGTTCTTAGATTTACACAGGCTGACGGAAATAGACTGGAGGTATTAATGCGATCATCCTCTGATCCTGAGTTGGGACTTTTGCTACATTTTCAGAGAATACTTTCCTTTGTTTGTTTTTCTGATAAATCTTGAAACCAGTGCAGACTCTTCCACAGCCCCCACGATACCCAGATGAGACATGCACGGCCTCACCTCCCTTCTCATCTCCACCCACAACACCCACACAAACAAGAGCGGAGACGGGTTGACTACTAGAAGCCTTCCTGATTCTTCTGAACAGAGTACTTTATTCCTTTCTCTGTAAAAACAGTATGAAGCATCCCATCGGGGTGCTGCTTGCCTCAACAGGAGGCAGGCACGGCTCCCAGTAAGGCTGTGAGCTGGTGCATCAACCTCACTGAGGGGGGGACAGAGCTCCCCGGAGCCACATGGGAAGCCCTTCCCGAAAGGCAGGAACTGCACGTCAGCACACATTTATCACTAGCAGCAAAACACTCTAGAATCCACATATTCGGCATCTGATGTGAGCAAGCATTTCGGATACTTGAGCGTCTCCTGAAGGCCAAGCAGTGACTTCCTAAGTCAACTGTTTCCCTGTTGCCGTGAAAATGAGGAAGCAAGGATGTTGGGACGTTTATTGACAGGTGTGAGGAAGGATACGGTATTGTTTGATACGTGAGGGGCTAGTGTGTTTTGTTTTTCAAGGAATTCCCCAGAGTCCTGAGCTAGGTGGGTCATTTCTCAGTGACATTGAATCCCTTGGCCCACTCCTTGCTGTCGTGACCAAGCTTGCCATCTGCTCTGAGATACTCTGGGTCCGTGCCCAGGTTTGTCCAGCAGAACTCACATCCGCTGCCTTTCCCATCTTTCCTCTTCCCAGAACCCACAGCTCCCCCCTTTCACACCCTCACCTGGTCCCACGTGACGTGCTCCAGGAACATGATTCCTCGCTTGCAGCCCAATGTGGGTCTCCAAAGGCTTCCTGTTCTTGATTAGGGGTAGCATGATTCATTAGTTCCATATATTTTCCTAGGTGATTTAAAAGTTGTGATAAAGTATACAGAACATAAAACTTGCCATTTTAAGTGTACAGTTTGGGGGCATTAGATGCATTCACAGTGCTGTGCAACCAGCACCGCCAGAATTTTTCCATCATCCTGAATGGAAGGTCTGTCCCTGTTAGATAGTAAGTTCCCATTCTCTCCTCCCTCCAGCCCCTGGTCATCTCTGTTCCACTTTCCGTATTTATGAATTTGACTACTCTAGGTGCCTCCTAAAGGTGGACTCCTCTAGTATTTGTCCCTTTATAGCTGCCTTATTTCACTTAGTAGAATGTCTTCAAGATTCGTCTACCTTGTAGTGTAGATCGGGATCTCATTCCTTTTCAAGGAGGAATGATATTCCATTTTATGTACGTACCACATTTTGCTTATCCATTCCTCTGTTGATGGACGTTTGATTTGTTTCTGTCTTTTTGGCTGTTGTGAATGATGCTGCTATGAACATCGGTGTACAAACGTTTGTTCGAGTTCCTGCTTTCAGTTCTTTGGGGATATTCTTAGGGGTGGGATTGCTGGATCATTTGGTCGGTCATTCTATGTTTAACTTTTTGAGGAACCACCAACCCAGATCACTTTTGAATGTGTCATCATAGAGCATGCTCGCCGAGTGCCATTGTGTACTTATTTATGAAAGCAGAACCATTGCCTCTTAGGAACAGAACTTCAGAGGCCAACTGGTCCACCCACTTCCTTTGATGGATGGGACTGAATTGCACAGGGGTAAGCACTTCCTGGAGCCAACCAGACAGAGGTGCATTCCAGTTCTGATTGTTGCTAGATCTGTAATCTTGGGTGAGTAACTTAACCACTCTAAGCAATAGTTTCTAATGGAGACATTATCTACTTTTGGGGGCTGTTGTGAGAAATAAATAAGACAATGTGGTAGAATTCTTGGTCTAGATCCAAGTACAGGCAGATCCTCAAAAAGCGGGATGTGGTTGCTGTGACCATATTTACAAAACTCTGAGGCCCAGAGAAGACAACCATAGTCTGGTAGCTTCTTCCCATAGCTGGTCCTAAATTTCTCTGTACATGGCTCTCTTTTTATGTCCATATATTATGATACAGTTCAAGCTGAAACCCTCCTGTGAGCCTTGTTCATCTCCTCTGAAATGTTCAAGGATATAGTTGGTGAATGATTCCGATCCTACCAAAATATTTCAGGAAGCAGTGAGACTTTGTGTCATCTCACTCTGCAATCTACTAACCACGTGGCCTTGAGCGAGTCGCCAGATCTAGCTAACCCTCGTATTCTGCCATAGTCTGGTATGGAGCACCACGCCAAAGGTACAGGGCTGTGGTTAGACTTCCGGAAAACGCTTAAGTGAAGTCCCAGCACTGAGGCACTCCCCAAAGGACAACCTCCATACTTCATCAAAGCAAAGACACTGACTGTCAGGCAGTTTAACCATTACACAAAACGAATGTGCCATGGACTGTGACATGCATCCCTGTTTCCCAGATGTTAACACGCGAGGAAGGTACGCATCCTAGAATGGATGGAATACAGTAACTGCCTTTTGGTGAGTTCCCAAGTAAAAGGCAATAAGGGAGAGAAACGGAAGCTTGGAAAACCTTTTTGGAAAAGGAAGGAAGGAACTGGAGCAGTTTTGTTTCTCCTGTGATTCAGTTGGGATCCACACCGGGGACAGCTCTCTTACCAACTCATGTTCAATGAATTCAAGGAGAAAAAAATTTGTTGGAAATGCAAGCTCAACTCTGGCATACAGAATGGCAGAAGAAATGCTTTGGAGAAAAACAAAAAAAGTTCTTTTCACTTATCATGTGAAATGGAACAGTGCCCTTGACTCATGCATGGCCTTGGGCTGGTGGCTGGTGGTTTGAGTGGGGAATAGACACACCTTTGGTCTCCCCAGGGTAACCAAGTCCAGCTACCTCTACCCTTCTGGGCATCTTACACAATGGACCCATTTGAAGGTGCCAACTGTAGGCGAGTGACTCACTTCTGAGCCTTTGAAAACACCAACTTGTTACGTCTTGATGGAACTTCAGAGGTGACCTTAATAGTGGCCTTGCCTCAAGATGCCCACGTTCCCACAGCTGGTAGAGGAATCTGAGACTTCTGAATCCCTCTCCAGAGGGCACTTGGGCTCCCAGAGCTTTACAAACAGGGAGGATCTTGTTGAGAGTTTGAAGAGGATCTCTGACGGTTATCTCCAGATTGCTTGGACCCGGGCCTGGCTGGATTGACAGGGCTGCTACTTGTTTTGGACTTACACATTAATAGCTGCGACCTATTAGCAGTTCTATGGTTAGTAGTGTCTGCTTGTGATATTCTCTTTCACTCCTCAAACTGGGCACTCGCTGTAAGCAAACACTGAGCCTTCGCTATGTCCCAGGCACAATTCTCATCACTTTTACAGTGAGAAAGGTCCTGTTACCGCCCTTATTTTATAGACGTTGGTTAAGCGTGTAATTCATCCGGTATTACACAGCAAGTTTGAACTCTGACTTTGGACACTGAGCTCTCAACCCAACGTGTTAGGGCTCCCTTGATTGACTGGTATCTCCTCCTCAGAGCAAATGGAAGCCATCAGATGGGGTCACATGCAATCTCCCTCCACTAAACTTACAACCCTCCTACATGTGCACCCCGTCTTCCTTCCTTGTGCCTATTTGCCCTGTGTTCTCAGCTTCTTGTTCCATCTGTGCTCAGGGTCCCATGCCTACCTGCCTTCTTAAGGACTTTCCTTTTTTTTTTTTTTTAATTATTTTTTTATTATATTATGTTAGTCACCATACAGTACATCCCCGGTTTCCGGTGTCTCAAGGACTTTCCTTGATGACCATACTTTCTCTCCTATATTTTCAACCTCTTGTCATTTACTGACTCCTTTCCTCCCTGAAGTATCTCCCATGTTGACAAAGAAATGGGATGCTGTCCACCACACCTTGTCACATATGTACATATGCGCTCCATGCTTACTGAACATGTGACGGAAGTGCCGACATTTATCGTCCCCCTTGCCTCATCTCTCCCCTGCAATGGGCAGCCCCTTGAGTGTAGGCTTTCCGATGTCACGGTGGCCTCCGCGCCGCTCGATCCAGCGAACACACCTTAGTACGCGTCTTCTTGAGCTGTGTGACGGTCCTCCCCACTCCTTCCGTATAGACGTACCCCTTCTGGCTGCTCCGACCCACCTCACAAGAGCTGTTGTTTGGGGCTGCTTACTTTCTGTTCCTCCTCCTTTGGAAAAAGAACGCCTCGTGTCCTTTTGGAAACTCCCCTATGCTGCTTGTGGGGCTGTCCGTGGCAAAGCTAGTTTCCCTCAAAAGCTTGCTGGTTGCTCTGGGCTGGCTTGGCTACCCAGCTGGGAAGAAATACGAGTGTTCTGCCCCTCATTTCCATGTGGACGGATTTTCACAAGAGCACCAGTTCCTGAAATGTGCTCCCTGGACCAGAGGTATCAGCATCTCTTGTTAGAAAAAAACATGTTAGAAATGCAGGTTCTCAGGGGCCCCTGGGTGGCTCAGTCTGTTAAGCGTCTGCTTTCGGCTCAGATCATGATCTCAGGGTCCTGGGATGGAGCCCTGCTCAGTGGGGAGTCTGCTTCTCTCTCTGCCCCCCTCCCCCACTCATGCTTCTGTGCATGTGCTCTCTCTTTCTCACACATATAAATTAAATCTTAAAAAAAAAAAAAGAAATGCAGATTCTCAGTGTCCCCCGCCTCAGTCTGTCTTTGACCAGTTCTCCAGGGGATTCTGACACATGTTAAAGTTTGAGGATGAGCATAACACCCCTGGTTTTTGTCATTTGTTTTGTTTTAAGTTTATGGAAGTTTATTTATTTATTTATTTATTTTTAAAAGATTTTATTTATTTATTTGACAGAGATAGACACAGCCAGCGAGAGAGGGAACACAAGCAGGGGGAGTGGGAGAGGAAGAAGCAGGCTCATAGCAGAGGAGCCTGATGTGGGGCTCGATCCCATAACGCCGGGATCACGCCCTGAGCCGAAGGCAGACGCTTAACCGCTGTGCCACCCAGGCGCCCCAAGTTTATGGAAGTTTAATTTACAAACAGCAATGTTCACTCTTTTTACACGCACAGTTCTAGGAAATTTAACAACTGTATACAGTTCTGTAATCACTATCACTGAGATGATATGAAATACTTCTGTCACCCCAAAATGTTCCCTTATCCCCCTTGGTATTTAATCTCTCCCTTCACTCCAACACCTGGCAATTACTGATCTTGTTTTTGTTTCTGTAGATTGGCCATTTCCAGAATATTGTGTAAGTGGGACCATACAGTATGTAGCCCTTTGAGATAACTTCTTTCACATAACACAGTGCTTTTGAGATTCACCCACATTGCTGTATCAGTGGTCTTTTCTTTTTTATTGCCAAGTAGTATCTTTCATGTGGATACTAGAATTTGTTGTCATTTACTGGTTGATGGGAAATCTGGATGGTTTCCAGTTTGGGGCAACTATGAATGAAACTGTAAACATTCATGTACAGACCTTTGTATGGACATGTGTTTTCATTTCTCATGGATCCATACTTAGGGGTGGGTTCTGGGCCATACGGTAAAAGTACATTTAACTTCACAAGAAACTGTCTTCTAATGTGGCTTTATTATTTTGCATTCCCGTCGGCCAGGGATGAAACTTCCAGTGGCCCTATGTCCTCCTCATCAGCACTTGGTCTTGTCAGGTTTTTAAATTTTAGCCATTCTAATAGGTGTGTGCCTGGGATTTTTTTTTTTTTTTCATTATTCTGTGGGGGACGGTGGAGGACGGGAAGGTGGGTAGGGAGGTGACTCATCTGATGGGTGAGTTTGGGAGAAGGCCTGTGTGACTCAGCTCCCTTTTCTCCTTTTGCCTGCAGAGAAAGTGCATTATGCTGCCACATGGCCAGCTTAGCTGGGCAGGCTGTGTGTCCCAAGCTGTGCTCTGCTGGGTTGCTGCCAGTTGTCCAGTGCCGGCTCTGACGGGGGGTAACTTTCATTCTCAGGTGCAACATGAGGTAGTCATGCACATAAACCATGTCTTCACTCTGGCACCCTCTTCCCCCCACCCCCCACCTTAATCTGACATGTGAGCCCTGTTTGTCTGGCTCTTGCCCCCATCTCTCAGTCGCTTCTCTATTTGGGGTAAAGGAGGGGAAACTCGTCCACCTGTGTCCTGTAATTGGTTTGGTTTGGCAAGTGATGGAGGAGGAACTGTCCCATGGAGATAACGTCAGGCTGGAGCTGTTGGCAGTTCTCTTTGCCATCATGTCAACAGAGTGTGTGTGAGAATAAAGCCAACATAAGGGAAGCTGAGCGGGGGTTGGGGAGGGGGGAGAGAGAGAGGAGAGAGAGATTGATGGCATTGCTTCAATGTCCCCAAGTGTGCCTGAAATATGTCCTGTGTTCTACCCCTCATAGTTTTGGTTATGGTGAGCTAATAAATCCCCACTTATGGTTATGTTGGTTTGCATTGGGTTTCTGTTCCTCAGAACAGAGTCAATTTGGCATAAATGGGTGAGGACCCAGACTCTGGAGGCAAACACCTGAGTTAGAGTCCTTGCTCTTCCATTTACTAGGTGTGTGACTGTGTGACCTAGGGCAAGCTACTTATTCTCTCTGTGCCTCAGTTGCCTCATTTGTAATATAAGAATACTAACATGATAATACCTCAAAGAGGGGCTAATACTTGTCATCCACTTGAAATACTACCTGGAATCTGGAAAGTTCTTAATAAATGTTGGCTGCTATTACTACAACCGTATTCTTAGTTTTCCTCCTGCCTCGCTGGGCTCTCTTTTTCAGAATCCCTTGAGACTCTTTCTCATTTACTTATCAAATAAATGTTGGCGGGTCCTCAGGTTTCTGTCCTTGGCAGTCTCCTTGTCACTACACAGTCCCCTTAGCTTTGGCTACTATCTATATGTTAATAATTACCAAATGTGTATATCCAGGCTTGAGCTCCGTCCTGTGGTCCAGACTCATATGGCCAATTGCTTGTTTGCTATCTTTAATTAAATACTGTATTATTTTTCTATTGAGGCATAACAAATTATGTACTATACACTTAATGTCTTAAACTAATATACATTTATTATCTCATGGTTTTCATGGGCCAGGAGTCCAGCTTTGGCTTAGCTGGGTCCTCTGCTCAGGGTCTCACCAGACTGAGACCAAAGTGTCAGTTAGGCTGTGCTCTCATCTGGCAGCTAGACTGGGGGAAGAATCCACTTCCAGGCTCACTCGGGTTGTTGGCAAAATTAACGTCCATGCGACTACATGACTGAGGTCCCGTCTTTTTACAGGCTGTTGGCTGGAGGCCATCCTCGGATTCTAGAAGCTGCTGGCTGTACGTCATCATGTGGGCCTTCCCAACATGGCTGCTCACTCCATCAAACCTACAGGAGAGTTTCTTTCTTTCTTTTTTTTTTTTTTTAAGATTTTTATTTATTTATCTGACAGAGAGAGACAGCCAGCAAGAGAGGGAACACAAGCAGGGGGAGTGGGAGAGGAAGAAGCAGGCTCCTAGCGGAGGAGCCTGATGTGGGGCTTGATCCCACAACGCGGGGATCACGCCCTGAGCCGAAGGCAGACGCTTAATGACTGAGCCACCCAGGCGCCCCTACAGGAGAGTTTCTAGTCCAATTGGCTAAGAGAGTTTTGTAGGACATAATGTAACCACAGGAGTGACATCTATCCCCTTTGCCATATTCTCTTGGTTAGAAGGAGATCGTGGGTCCTGCCCACAAGAAAAGGGGAACCCTTCCTCAAGGGGAAGGGGTTATACAAGAGCAGGAGCACCAGGAGGTTGGGTCTAGAGTCTGAGTGCCACAGGTGTCCATAGCATCATCCGCATGCCCGAAGAGGGACGCATCACCTCCTGACCACCCAGCTCTTCTTCCGTCTTTGCTGCGGTAGGCGATGCACCACCCCCAAACCAGAGTTCAACAAGTCATCCTTGATTACTCCTCTTAACCACCGCCCTCAAACAACCAGTCCCCAAGCCCTATGGATTTGCCTCCTAAACCCTATTTGATCCCTTCATTCTCTCTACCATTTTAACTACACAAGCCTCCTGCTTTCTTTCTTTCTTTCTTTTTTTTTAAAGATTTAATTTATTTGACAGAGACAGCCAGCGAGAGAGGGGAACACAAGCAGGGGGAGTGGGAGAGGAAGAAGCAGGCTTCCAGCAGAGGAGCCTGATGCGGGGCTCGATCCCAGAACACCAGGATCACGCCCTGAGCCGAAGGCAGATGCTTAACGACTGCGCCACCCAGGCGCCCCTAGCCTCCTGCTTTCTTACCACTCTCATCTCTCTACGGCAGGCAGTGATATTTCTAAAGTGCAATTCTGGTTACATTGTACCCCACTGAAGACCCCTAATAACTTTCCATTGACCTCAGGATGAGGCCCCGATTCTTTAGCGGGGCCCATCAGACCCTTTGCCATTCGGCTTCCCTCCCTTCTCTAACTTCTCCCCCTTCTGGCCTGAGTACTCTCTGTCCCTTTTGCCTGGAACACTCATTCCTTGCTAGTCTAGTCCTATGCCTCAGTCAATAGCTTCCACGTCATTTCCTTTGGGAGGCCTTTCCTGACTGCTCTACTCGTTAGTCTGCCCCGTCCCCTCACTTTCCATGCTCAGCACCCTGGCTGCCATGTTCCCCGCGCTCAGGACACAGAATGGAGAATGTCCTCAATCTCCAATAAACTGTAAGCTCTGTGTGGCTGGGTACATCCTCTGCAGCTAGCCACCATGCTTTCCACGCCGGAAGTCTTGAAATAATTGTCAAGTGAGTAACATGATAAATGGAGACTTGGATCGCAGCCCACCCTTAAAAATATTCCCACCCTTCCCTCATGGCAACATCTAGCTTTCACTCTTGATGGGCTCTGTTCCAGTTGGCAGAACATTTTAAATCGAAAGTCATATATTAATAGAGGCACCTTTGTTTCGGGTAATATTTCTTTCCTATTATGGCCAGTCCGGTCTCAAGACATTTCCTTGCTACTGATGTACTCCAGTGACACGAGTGCTGGAATATCACCTATTTCCTTTTTATGTGATGTTTGTCCTTTTGCTGCGTAATTGGAATTTTGTAAAAATAGCTGACCAATTGCAGTACATATAATTCCAGAAACGCGCTGGGAACAGGCCCCTCTGTCCACCCTGTGGAGGGGCCCACACCTGCTCCCGGGACATTCCAGGAGACGCCCTCGTCCACTGAGAACAGAAGGAGCATTTGCTCCCGGAGCCCACTTCGGAGGACAGCTGAGGCGGGACCCAATCCGGCCAGGTCGGTCTGTTCCTGGGCACCGGCTCTGTTTTCACACAAGTGATTGAGCTTCCCTGACAGGTGTGGAGCCCATCTCCATTCACCCCTGCCTGTAGGGATGAGGCAAACTCACTTGGGAGCCCAGTTAGCATGTCATGTTGGATGGGTGGGGGGTGGAGAGAGAGAATGTGTATGTGTGCATGCGTGTGTGTGTGTGTGTGTGAGAGAGAGAGAGAGCGAGAGAGAGAGAGAGATAGAGGGAGAGAGTGGCAGAAAGAGAGAGAGAAAAAGAGAAAGAAAAAATACTCAGGGAAAGTGAGAAAGAGGGAGACTCAGAGAGAGGAAGAGACAGAGAAATAGGAGACAAAGAGAGAAGCAGAGAGCTGGGAGTTGAGAGATGGACAGATAAGAGGGCTTGGGAGTCTGTGCAGAGGGACACCATTGGTGGCTTTTTAGTTGGGTTAAGTGCACACAGATGGAAAACGGGGTAGTGTAGAATGTCAGTCCCATCTGGAGGACCACGTGTGAAATAACGGCAAAAGGAGCATCTGTATGGGCGTTGGGATATTGCTAATGGGCCAGGAGTGAATGTGGGAGGGGGGAGGCAGCGCAGGCCTGGGTTTCCACTGCAGGGTGCTGCATCCGTGGCCCTGGTCACTTCTGTCCTCACGTGAGCCTGGGCAGATGGGAGGGGGCCCACCAAGTCCTGATACCGCCGCTAAGATATGAGGGCCTCTTTTGCCTGGAGTGGAATCATTCTCTTGAATTTTTAGGGGTGGCCCTAGCACACAGAGATGCTGGAAGCCCAAACGAAGACTTTTTGGACCACCCATTGGCCTGCGAACCCCATGGAATGGGCAGGGCACCGAGTGTGCCTAAAGCAGGTGCCTTCCCTCATGCTCTTTTTATGTTGACCTGTATTAGCATTTCGTCTTCACAAGGGCCCCACAGGGTGGATACCCTTGCTGCCCCCATTGCACAGATGGGGACGGGAGGCTCAGAGAAGTCACCCAGCTGGCTCAGCACCGCCCCGCTCAGCACCGCGCCGCTGGTAGGGGGTGGGGCTGGACTCCGCCCCCGGGGAGTTGCGTGCAGAGTCAGTGCTCTTCACTGTGGTCCTACCCATCGAGATTCAGCTTGCAAACTGAATTCAGTTATTTTTTCAGAGGCCTTTCTAGAAATGACAGAAGAGGCACTATCGTGGAAAGAACGGTCTGCTGGGCCTGGCTCTGTCTTCTATAAGCTCTGCGAGCTCCAGACAGCGTCTCTAAGCTTGGGCTGGGGGCAGTGAGTGAATGGCGGAGGCCCGAACTGGACCCTGCTGGGCTCCCGCACCGGCTCGGCCGCTTCGCAGCCTGTGCTCTTGGTTGTTCACGTGGTCCATCTGGGCTCCGGGTTCTTCCTCTGGAAACGAGCACAAAACCAGGGCTGTCCTCAAGGGGCCGTGAGGGTTAAACAAGTTCATGTATTTAACAGGCTTGGTCTGAAGGAAGCTCTCAGTAAGTGTTAACCTGTTATTATCTATCAAATGGTGGCCCTTTCTATTTTATATGCTTATTGTAGGGACAAGGAGATAATGCACGTGAAAGTGCTTTGTAGAATTTTCTGCACTGTGCGAATGTTTGGTAGTGTTGTTATTAAATATCGAGTGTAAGGTACATTAAGGGATGAGGATTAATAGCTTTAGCGTATAGTCAGCCAGACAAGGAGACTACCATGGCGGGGGCGCGGGGGTGGGGATGCTAGAGAGAGGGGCCAGGGAGAGGAGGAGTAGAAAAGTACAGGCATACTTTGCAGGTACCTTGGGCTGGTTCCAAACTACTGCAATAAAGCAAATGTGGCAACAAAGTGACTGTCACAATAAAGCAAGTTAAATAAATATTTTGGTTTCCCAGTACTTCTAAAAGTTATGTTTACACTATACTGCAGTCAATTACGTTTGTTATTAGGTAATAACGTATGTCTAAAAAAACAGTGTACATAGCGTAAGAATATTGCTAAAAACGCTAACCATCATCTGAGCTTTCAGCGAGTTGCAATCACCGATCACAGATCGGCATCATATCATAATAATGGAAAAATTTGAAATATTGTAAGAATTAACAAAATATGACACAGAGACAGGAAGTGAGCAAATGCTGTTGGAAAGATGATGCTGGTAGGCATGCTCGACCCAGGGCTGCCACAAACCTTCAGTGTGTGAAAAAACGCAATATTTATGAAGCACAGTAAAGCGAAATGTAATAAAACAAGGTATGCCTGGTAACTGTGATACAGATAGAATAAAGGAAGTCGCACAAAAGAATTCTAACACCGCGTTCTGGGGTCCAGTAGGAAAAGGGTTTGGAAAAGGCTTAATTAAAGGACTAAATTTTGAAAAGGATGTGAAAATCCATGCATTCAAGGCATGTTGAATCTCTACCCTTTGGCAGTCATCGTGATGGATGCTGGGGATACAGCGATGACAAAGATATATTGTGGCATCCACGACGTGGTCTTTGGGATGAGATTTCAACTGGGATCAGGTAGGAAGGACATTTTAAGAGGAGGAAATCGGGTGAGCAAAGGCATAGAGATAAAACAAAAGAGAAGCAGGCTATGTAAAGCATCCAGGAGTCCGGTCTGTGGCTGGTATGAAGTTTGTAGGAGGATGAATCCAGAAAAGGAGTTTGGGGCCATATTTGCGCAGTTTTGAATGATAGTATGTAATTAATTTGAAAGGCAAAGGTGAGCCGTTGAAGGGCAATAATATGATTGCAGCCACATAAAGGCCACGCTCAACTACAAATTCACATTAATGCAACTTATTGTAGCTCTTTTAGAGATCATGTCCTAAATATAGATGATAGTCTATCCCAGAAAACACTTACTCAAAACATTTTCAGGGCATGAACGTGTATATTCGAAGTGCTGGAGAGTAACATGAAGCCAACTGCAATAAACCAGTAATACCTTGCACTTTTCACGGATTTAGTGTAGCGCGTGCGCACGCATGCGCGTGTAGACTATATTTTAAAGTAAGTCAGTTTTCCATTTTGGGGTATTTACAAGTGTCATTTTCTCTTTCAGCTCCAAAGTTTAGTGTGTCAATATATAAAATTCAAGAATAAATGTATATGGCAGGGTAATTGTTCAAGAATTAAAATATATGCCAACAGAACATTGGCAGGCTTTATTTCATGACATTTGGGGCTCTTTTCTTTGCACTGTTTCTTTGCAGTGAAAGAGGTAGATTGAAGATCGTTGCAAATCAAAGTGATGCTTTCAACTTTTGAAATGAACGCCAGCTTGTCTTTTTCCACTTTTCATACATTTGCATAGATCTGTCAACCGAATTTTGAATTCTTCTAAGGGTAATCTTTAATACAAAGTTATGAACACCCGCGTACCACAAAATTGCTTTGCCCCTCTCTTCTTTGCTTCCCACCCCCACTGCCCTTCCTGTCACCCTCTCTGGAGCACATTTCTCTAGGAAGGTTTCACAGGAGCTTAAAGAGATGGAATCAAAGTCTTAAAAACAAACCAATAGCTGCCAAAGAGAACTTGCAAGTCAACACTGACCCCTCCATGTGAGTTTCTGTGTTTAATTGCAATTCTGCTGACAGCTGGAGAAATGTGTTTTCAGATGTTTCCCACTGAAATTCCTGATGCATGTCCTGGTGGGATCCAAGCAGTCAGGTGTATTTTCTTCTGGAGTACAAGATCTGCTGTGGCCTTGGGTGGGGTTAAAAGCACCCCCCCCCCAGTAAGAGAGCCCTCAGCAGTGTGGGAGAATGCCCCCCCCAACTTGCCCATCTCCTTCAGTCTCATTGATGGGCAGTCATAGTGATCCAGTGGTTTGTTTGATTCTGATTGGCTGCCAGCTGCCCGACCCCATTCGAGTTTGCAAGAATGGTCAGCTCCGCTTGCTCTGGGCTACTCACCACAACTGTCAAGGACTTGAAAGAAAACAAAACCGAGGGGCAGGCAGGGTCTAGGTTTGGGATATGTTCTGTTGTCTGTTATTTTTAATTCCGAATTAATGGCACAGATCAAGCCCACAGTTAAAGAACACATCTGCCTGGGGTTTGGGTAGCGATTCACAATATGCTTGTATTCATTATTGCTTTAATGATGGCTCAGAATTCTTTTGACTCTCTCCCAAGTAACAGGTGGTTTTCTGACCATGATAAATGCTAAATGCTGTAGAGGATAAGGCAGTTAGGCATTGTTTTCCTAGCTGTGGTTACACCTAGGCCCCAGGCAGCTTCTGAATTAGCAGCCTGCAACAGATTGGAATTCCTGGGGGACTTCACTTAACCCTTACTTCTCCCGAACCTGTTTTCAATGCGCCTGTGGGGTAGGTCTCCATGCTACACCCTGAGGCACAGCAGATGTACTTTTCGTATCCTGGGAGGTAGCGGGATGATTCAGTGTAGGTCAAAAAGTTAATATGTCAATGTTCTGAAGGGTGACGGGAGTGAGAACTTAGTGTGATATTAAAGATGATTTGAATTTACATTTTTTTTAGAATAAAAGCATTCTTTTATATATCTGCAATAGATGGTAACAATTAAATAAGTCACACATGAATCATAGAAATTAGAGTGAGGGCAAAGACCTATTAGATCATCTAGCCAATTCCCCAGCTAACATGGAATTATTCCCCGCAGTATTTTTGGGAGAGCTTTGTACACTCTCTTTTGTAAGATGTGAGCCACTGGGGCCTTCATTATTTCCTTAGGGACACACTTTCCCTTATAAAAGGCCACAGTGTTTTCCTCCTTCACCCGATATTCAAGTTTTTTTTTTTTTTTAAAGTCCGTGTATTATAGGCAGAATCATTTGCACAACAAGACTGATCAGAGGTAGTAATTATACCTACGGTTCTCCCAGAAAACCAGCGCACGTACTTGGCCTTCTGGGTACTCCCCTTTCTGGTTTTTAGGCTGGAATTTGCATCCTCCTCTGAGGGGGTGGTACTGAGGTATCAAACAGAAGCCTCCTTGTTTCCAATATCACTATCACAAACTGGTCAGAGGTAACACTGACCCCCTCGACGTGAAACAAGGGAGAGAGCTGTTTTTGAAGCAATTCTGTTCAGACCGTTCATGTTTCCAGGGTAAAGAATACTCAGTCATCCAGGAAATGGCAACTGCTCAGAATGCCTCTCTCTTTGGAACAAACTGGTATTGCCTTTCCGGGGGTTGTTTGTGTTGGAGAGGCTACCAATTGTGCACACGCATGACCCGGGGCTCCAGGGCAGTCGCTCCCGCTCCAGATTCCCGGTAATCCTGGGCACAGAGCTGCAGATCCTAGCGGGGGCCGCGCACATGCAAAGCTTCCTGCTGAGTTGCCATGGTGTGTGTCCCAGTACCCTCCAAGGGCAGCTTTCCGTCCAAGAGGTAAGATTTTGCATTTGGAGAGTTATAGACACTAACAGAGATGAAGCTCATAGAGTTCCAGAACTCAGGGATGCTGCGATTGGAACCCATTCTCCTCGCCCATTCCCTGTACTGTTCAGTAGAGGCCGGTCAACATGCTAGGCACTGAGCTCGGAAAGGGGGAATACTCAAGCTTCCCACTTGAGGACCGTAGGGAGAGGCGAGGCAGGCTGGTGTGGGGATAAGGGTGTGAGAGAGAGGTAAGCCCACAGCACAGGGGAGTGGCATCTGAGAAAGCCAGGTGTTGGAAACTTCCAGGGGAAGCTGAACTTAAAAGGCCAGATGCCTGGAGGGAGGGGGATGTGGAAACCAGGCAGAGGTAACAGGCCAGGGCAGAGAGCAGTGTGGAAAAGAAGCAGTGGTGCAGGCCAGTGTGAGCATGTGGGGGGGGTCAGGGAGGCCGCAGGGGTGGGCCTGCCTGCTGTGCTAACTTCGACAGTGTCTGAAAGGGGCTCGTTGGCCTCCTTTTGCAGATGACAACAGCATGGTTCAGAGGAGCCGGGTGCCTTGTCCAAAGCCACAAGCTAGGATTTGGACCCGCTGGCTTCGTTGTCTCTAGAAGACACGGCAGCCAAAGTACACATTCAGGGTGGGCACATTTGTGGTCCCTTGGAGAGAGCAGACGGCCATGAGCTGCAGGCCCTGCGGAACTCTGGAGGTGGTGAGGACCTTTAGCGATCCACCTAGAAGGGACAGAGGCAAGGACCTCCGTGCATCAGTCCACAGGAGAGAAGCAGACCCCTGCAGAGTTCATCAGCTCTTAGAATTACTAAGAACGACTCACGTCGAGGCAAAACCAAGTGCCTTCTGCAGATTGGCCAGGGGTGAGACAGCAGGGCCAGGAGCAGCCACACTGAACCCGTGGCCTTGGCCAAAGCAAATGCGTAGCTTTGCGGTTATGGCCTTCTAACAGATATCTCTCTCAGCTCTTCTCGTCTCTTGAAGATCTGCCAGCCTGCAGATACCGCGTTGTTCTGCCCTCTCCCGAGAGACCAGGCCTGCTGCTGGCTGTGTGCTTGTAAGGCAGAGGGTATGAGGCCGGGCTTTGGGTTGTCTTCAGGTCTAGACTTGGTCTTCCGTTAGGAAGACCCATCTGTGGCCTTAACTAAACTGTGGTATCCTGTTTTGACTTACTAGTAATAAAGTTGCTGTTTCGAACAACTGTGTCTACTTTGAATTGATTCTGAACTCAGAAATGGAGGCGTTGTGATTATCACTGCTAATATGTGGACGCTATAGGATTTCATACCAACACTGGAGGCAGAAGTCACGTGAGCATGAGGGCTGGAGTTGGGGGAATTGCTTACTGAGTATAAGGTAGACACATTAGATTATAGGTTAAACACTAAGACAAGCTCAGTGTCCGACAGTGAGTTTTTGATGAACTAAATTAGGCATATCAATACAATAAAAGACGACAACATTAAAAATGATTATATGTATGTCTAGATTGTCATAAAATATTCATACTCTAATGGAGGCCAAAGCAGATTGTGAGACAGTACGATTGCATTTTTGGGTTAAACATGCATGCATAAGAAAAAATATGGAAAAATGTAGCCTAGAATATATTTTTTTAAGATTTTATTTATTTACTTGAGAGGGAGGGAGATAGAGTGTCAGCTGAGGGAGAGGGAGAAGCAGACTCCCCACTGAGCAGGGAGCCTGAGGCAGGGCTCGATCCCAGAACCCTGGGATTGTGACCTGAGCTGAAGGCAGACGCTTGGGTGGCATTTGAGCCACCCAAGTGTCCCTGTAGCCTAGAATATTAATAGATCATCTCTGGGAGAGGGATTATGTGTAACTTTTTTCTTTTTTCTAATTTATTATGTTGATTTTGTTCCTAGAATGAATATAGATTTCTTGAGTAAAGAAAGTGAAAGATGGTAAACATCTTGTTATACAAAAGAGAAGGCGTGGCAGAAGGAAATACGGTTGGATCTAGAGTCAGAAAGATCTGGTTTTGCATCCCAGCTTTTCTCCTGTTAGGGAGGTGGTTTTGGCACTCGGGTATTTTGTTTCTTAGGCCCACTGTCGAGGGCTCCCGGTGGCACACAAGGAGACTGACTGTCTTCTCTGGCGCTGATGTGTGGACAGGGCTTGGTCCCCACAGCTGTGTGGGCTAAAAATCTGGATTTTTTTTATCACCCTAGAGTGGATCAGGGGTTGACTTACACTAACCAGCTTCGTAAATGACTCATGTGTCAATTAAATTCCATTTTTATTTCACTTGACAGTGGGGTACAGTGAGCTGGAAAGAGGCAAAAGGCTTGAATTCTCCCTTTGATGCATGCTTTCCCTGTAAGCAACTACATGAGAAGCCAAACTCTAATAAAACCCTTGCTGGGGGAGCATAGGATCTTTCACATACTCAACAAATGATTTCTGGTCACCTAAGATGTGCTAGGCTTTGGGCTAGGTATTGCAGATGCAGTGCTCACCAAATTGACAGTTTCTTGTTGGGTATAACAGAATCTTAATGACCGTATAGGATAGCAGCTGGGAGCTTTAGGGGAAGAGGGTCCAAGACTCGAGATTTTCTACTGACTGTAGAGACTTGGAAAAGTCACTTTAACCCCTCTGAACCTCATATTTTCTCACCTCTAAAATGGAGATAGGGGGCACCCGGTGTCTCCGTCGATTAAGCGTCTGCCTTTTGCTCAGGTCATGATCTGGGATTGAGCCCTGAGTTGGGCCCCCTGCTCAGCTAGGAGTCTGCTTCTTCCTCTGCCCCTCCCCCTGCTCATGCTCTCTCTCTCTCTCTCAAATAAATAAATAGAATCTTTAAAATGGAGAGAGTATCCACCTCACTCATAGACTTGTTTTGAGTATTAAATTAAATAATGTATGTAGAGTGCTAAGTACAATGTGTGGCGTATACATGCTCCGTCATTGACGCTAGGACAAGTATCGATATGCTATTTTAGCGCAATGCATCCATTTTGCAACAGGTCCTACCAGGATGGGCTGACCCTGGGTCCTCATCAAGCTAACCTCCTCAGTTAGTACTTGCAGGGGTCATCTGGCTTTAATTTTCTTGATTTTTTCCCTCTTAAACATCCACTGACCTATTACATTTTTTCCCCCTTTAAATATGTTAGTACTGTTAGGTAGGACAGAGGTTGACAAACACTTTCTGTAAAGAATCTGATAGGAAATATTTTAGGTAGAAGGGAAAAGGAACAGAAGCAGCAAGAGAAGTTGGGGCCTTGGGGCATCCCCATCACAGGTGGGTGTCGGGGAACCCTCTTTGCTATGTAGGCACGATTTCCTCTGAAATAACAGTCCCATCCTCTTTCCTACATGTCCCCAGCCTGCTGTCTCTGTTGCAATGCCTCAACTCTGCCATTGTGGGACGAAGGCAGCCAGAGACTCCATGTAAATGAATGGCATGGCTGTATTCGAATAACATTGTATGGATTCTGAAATGCAAGTCCTAAATAATCTTTGCTTGTTACAAAATATTTTCTTTCTGTATTCCCCCCAAATTAAAAATATGTAGAAATCAATCCAGTAAGGGAGCTGGATTTGGCCTGCAGGGTATAGTTTGCTGACCCCTGATTTAGGCAATGGTCTGGTTGCCACAATTTAGAAAACCTCTTAGATCATTGGTCTCATCCAATATGTGTTGATTTTATAATGTAATTATTAGGTGCAAAGTTATTTCCAAATTCATAGGGCCTCTCTCCTGTGGCTGCACCCTTCTCCATGCCCCCCAGACCACCATATAATGGCCACATATATCTCATAGGCTGAGTATGCTTTATATTTGAGGGCTCGATGACAGAACGTGGGAAAAGAGTGGTGTACAGTGCCTGGTCATGTGAGTACTCAGGAAAGGTGCCTTTTCTGATTTCCCTTTTCCCTTAAGGTTGTGCTTTGAACCTGTCATCTACAACACTGAGGCCTGAGTGCCATGAAAATGGGAGTGCTGCCCTAACTTTTGAGATAAGAAGGGCACGGCCTATACTTCCCAGTGCAACCCGGTAAGCAATCCCTTGTGCTTATGATGAGTGGTATGGAAAAAAAAAAAGCTACGCTAGTGCACTGTGGAAATAATACCACGAGATTCTTCTAGCAAATACTGAGGTCGAGGTCACTAGAGGTGGGGACCACATCTAGAGTGCCTTCCCCCCTACCAACACTTCATGGGTAACCCTGTTCTTGCCTTGCACACACGTTGAGCATATAGCTGGCTCTTCATCCTATCTTGAGACATGAAGTCAGCTCGACATAACAGAAATATGTAGTTTAGGGAAGATATTGTAGAAAATCAAAAGGAGGAATTCATCATATATTCCACACTGCAAAAACACAATAAAACATCCTATGAGAAACAATTTCGACTCCCACAAATTGTTTCTTTTTTTGGCCAGCTCTCTTGTCTCCCTTCCTTCTCTTGCCTCAAAATCCTCTCTATCTTCCGGAGCAATTCAGCTCAGCATTTCTTTTTTCTTTCTTTCTTTCTTTTTTTTTTTTTAAAGATTTTATTTATTTATTTGACAGAGAGAGACAGCCAGCGAGAGAGGGAACACAAGCAGGGAGTGGGAGAGGAAGAAGCAGGCTCCTAGCGGAGGAGCCTGATGTGGGGCTCGATCCCATAACGCCAGGATCATGCCCTGAGCTGAAGGCAGACGCTTAACCGCTGTGCCACCCAGGCACCCCCAGCTCAGCATTTCTTATTCATTCCAGGCCATCCTGGTAAGATCATTTTATTCTTCTAGATGTTCATCCTTTATTTATTTTTTTAAAAAATATTTATTTATTTGAGAGAGAGAGTGAGTGGGGAAGAGGGACAGAGGGAGAAAGAGAGAGAGAGAGAGAAGCAGCCTCCCTGCTGAGTGTGAAGCCCAACACCGGGGCTCGATCCCAGGACCCTGAGATCATGACTGAGCTGAGATCAAGAGTCAGACACTTAACTGACTGAGCCACCCAGGCGCCCCTAACATGTTTGTCCTTTAGCTGTTCCCTTGATAAGAGTCTGTTAATCATAGACTGTCTCAGCTTTTGTTTGGCCAAAATGTTTTTGTTTCCTTATCATTCTTGAAAGATAGTATTTCTGAGAATACAATTCTAGATTGACAGTCCTTTCTTTCCATCTTTTGAAAACATGGCTCCACTGTCTTTTGGTTTCCTTGTTTCTATTACAAATCCACTGTCAGACCACAGTCATTCTGTGGTAGGTGAGTTGTCCTCTCTTTCTTGCTCCTTTCAAGATTTTCTCTTCCGCTTTGGTGTTTTGCATTTTCACATAATGTGTCTAGCATATGCGCTCATTTAACAAAAACGTACTCTGCTGGAGATATATTATAGTTCCCATCTCTCAGGACTCCTGTCTTTCATCAGATCTGGCATTTTCTTAGCTATCATCTCTTCAAACAAGGTCTCTCTCTTTCATTCATTCTCTTCTGTCTCGTGTAACTCTGGTTGTATGTTAGCAATTCTTTTTTTTTTTTTTTTTAAAGATTTTTATTTATTTATTTGACAGAGATAGAGACAGCCAGCGAGAGAGGGAACACAAGCAGGGGGAGTGGGAGAGGAAGAAGCAGGCTCCTAGCGGAGGAGCCTGATGTGGGGCTCGATCCCATAACGCCGGGATCACGCCCTGAGCCAAAGGCAGATGCTTAACCGCTGTGCCACCCAGGCGCCCCGTATGTTAGCAATTCTTATTCTTTCCTCCCTTTCTCTTTCTCTTTTATCTTTTTATACCACATTCCAAGTATTTTCTTTTGATCTGGCTTCGGTTTACTAATTCTATCTTCGCCCATGTTTATTTGGCCAGTTTGCCTATCCACTAGTAGACACATACACACACATTTTAATACATTTGGCTTTAATGAAATATATTTTTATCTGGATTTCATTAAGTTCTCTTTGGTTCTTTGTAAAATCTTTTCTTGGGGTCACTTTTGCTGGCCCCCCTTTTCCTTGTTCCTTTTCTATCCTTTATGTCTTTCAACATTTCATATATAGTTATTTTATGTTCTGTGTCTGATACTCCAGTATTTGAAGCTTTGGGGGTTTAAATCGTGCTCGTTGTTTTTGCTGACTTTCACTTACAGGGGTTGGTTACTTTGTGGTATGATAAATTTTTTCCTCTTTTTAAAAACTTGTATTTAATAGAACTTAAACTGTGGGGATCCTCACATACCAAGTTAAGAAGGCTTGTTCTGGAGTGGGTTTGCATTTTCATCTGCCAGGCACACAGGTGTTACCAAACTGGGACCACTTTAATTTGTTTTCTTAGTTTGGGGTTTTCAAGATTAGGTGGGTAATGAGATACTGAACCTGAGATTCATGTGACAGGAGGCTCGTAGCTACAAATTCCCAGGGAGATCATTATTATCATTTTTTATTTGTATTATTAGTACTATTATTGATAATATTTTCCTCCTGGAGCTGTGGCAGGAACGGATTTCCCTCTGACTTATTTTGCCAGCAAGTATGTTTTTCTAGTCCATCCTCTTCCCAGAACGTGAGCTCCTTTCAAGAAGGCTCAAACTTTATGTGAGACTCAGGTTATCTCTCTACTTTGTGCAGGCCTGAAGATCCCATTTGCCTGCACAACCATTGAAGGTTTTCTTTTTTTTTTATTTTCCTTTCTTTTCTTTTCTTTTTTTTTTCCTTTCTTTTCAAGATTTTATTTATTTATTTGACAGACAGAGAGAGATCACAAGTAGGGAGAGCAGCAGGCAGAGGAAGAGGGAGAAGCAGATTCCCCACTGAGCAGAGAGCCTGATACAGGGCTCGATCCCAGGACCCCAAGATCATGACCTGAGCAGAAGGCAGACACTTAACCAACTGAGCCAGCCAGGCGCCCCCATTCGAGGTTTTCTAAAAAGTTCAGATAGTAAATATTTTAGGCTTATGAGCCATGTGGCCTCCGTTGCAACTACTGAACTCTGCTGGATACATAAATAAATAGGCGTGGCCATTTGCCAGTAAAACTACTTACAAAAACAGGTGGTTCACCTGCATACTATGGGTTGCCAACCTCTGCTTTAGAATCCTGGTATTGGCATTTGTTTCCTGAGCAGCCCCGGCTCCTGAATTTCTTACTTTTTGTTCATGCTCATTTTGTTTTATCTTACTTATGTTAAATATATATTTTTTCCTTATTATCTTGAGAGTTAATCAATTCATTTAATATTGCAGTTTATCCAACACACCAATGTTTTGCAATGGAAGAATTTTCACAATACCTAGCCTTTGTATTTCTGATAGAAAACCCAACAATTTATGTCTCCCCTTCAGCTTACATGCACTCTCACCTGAACAAAAGCCAGTAAGTTGACAAGTGACAGTCATCTATTTTTCCTGAAGCATCTGCCCTCGTCGTCTAGCTCCTTGTTGCACTGATTGATAGCTCCTCTTCCCTCTGAGAGCTTATAGCCTCAGCAAGATTCTGGAAGAGTTACACTAAGATTCTGACCTCTCTTCTGTCCTGTCGGAGGCTAGAGCAGAAGGCATTTGGGTGTTATATATGGAGCTGGATTTTCTGGAAATTCTTTCAGCCATGTTTATGAAGCTTCATCTACATGCCTCTCACTGCTCTACGGGCGGAGGCTTACCAGTGGATGAGACAGAGAAAAGCCCTGCTCTCTTGGACCTGAAATTTTATGTATGTATGTATGTATGTATTTATTTTAAATTTAGTTTTTGATTTTATTTATTTATTTGAGAGAGTGAGTGAGAGAGAGAAAAGGAGCGGTGGGGGGCCGTGTGTGGAGCAGAGGCAGAGGGAAAAGCAGACTCCCCACTGAGCAGTGAGCCATACGTGGGGCTCAATCCCAAGACCCTGGGATTGTGACCCGAGCCGAAGGCGGATGCTTCACCGACTGAGCCACGCAGGTGCCCCTCATAACTTATTTTAGGAAGAGTTATCCTTCAGTTCTTTTATTTCACAGTATTTATGGAATATTTAGTATATTCTATATGCCATGTACTGGGGAACAATTGCAGAACAAGACAAAAAAATGTCGCTGTTCTCATGTAGCGTGTATTCCAGTGGGGGAGAATGTGCCTTTTCTAAAAGGATCAAAAAGCCGTGTTAAAGCAATGGGGTATTAGTAACACCCCAGTCACGCTGAGCAACGACCAAGGTCCAGTTGCTTTGTACATCTTGGTGACTCCTAAAACTTCATCTTCAGAGCAGATCTGGTTCCCGAGCTTGAGACCTGTGTGCCTGAGTGCCTAACGAGCGTATCGAAACCTGATCTTCCACATCCTGCAGCTCCGGCAGAAAACATCTTCCTCCCTCTTCCGCCCACACGCCAGCCAGCCGTTGTCCAATCCGTGACCAAGCTCTGCGGATGGTGCCTCCCATGCAGAGTGCGAGTCCCTACATTGGTAGCGCGCCCACTGTTGCTCTGCCATCCTGGCCGCTGCTTCTCACTTGGCTTATTCCAACACACCCTTCACCGATTTCCAATCCGTTCTCCACACTGCTGCCAGAGCCACATTTCACACGAACAAACCCAGTCATCTCGCTCATCTGCCTGAAGTCCGTCCATGACTTCCCGTGGCCCTTAGGAAAAAGTTCCAATTCTTTAGTGAGGCTGATGAAGTCCCTCTCTTTTTCCTCTCTCTCATGTATGCGTGTGCACATGCACACGTGAGCGTGCACACTCGTGAACCTACACATATGCTGCTTTCTCTTTCCAGAATGTTCTCCCCATCACCTGGCTCTCTTCTACTGGGGTCTTCCCATTCTTCTTGTGAGTTCAGCTGCCTGTGTCACAGGCAGGTTATGGGCTCACACTTGGCTATGAGTATCTGCTTGGTTTGGTGTCCCCTTGGGTGTGTCTGGGGCAGAGTGACTATAGAATGCAGGCCTCAGGGTCCCACCCCTTCGTTCAAATCCTGATTCTGCCACTTCCTTGGGCAGGTTACTTAACTTGTCTTAAGCTGTGTGAGCATCGGTAAAATGGGGAACACAGCAAACTTACCTCATAGATTGTTACAAGACTTGTGACATGCCCAAAAGTGCATCTTCGTTACTGCTGTGACTTTTGTGGCAACTCTCATGCTTTTGGTCCCAGCTTAATGAGGCTCTCAGGGAGGTCATCCTTGAGATGCCCTCTGTTTTCATGGCTCCCACATTTCCCCTTTACGCATGCATCTCCTTTCTTGTAGTCATTCATAGATGATTGCTAGTATGTAGTAACAGTAATTGTCTGGTGTGTGAGTGCTGCGAGTGGGAAACCAACCCCCTGTTTCCTAAAAATTCCCAGTGTTCAGTATAGTACATAGTATATGTATATATATAGGACACAGTATAGCTTGGTATATAATAGGGCCCAGAAGAAAAGGAGTACCTGAGGAATGCAGGGGATAGATGCAGAATTCAGTTCATCCGACTTGACCCTAGAAAGAACTTTCTGCCCCTGAGAATCATGGGAACTCGTAACACCTGAGCAGGACAGCTCCACATCTGGAAATGTACTCTGTCATTCTATAGTAGAGAAGAACTTAAAAAAATGTATTTCTATATATTTTTTAAAGATTTTATTTATTTGATGGAGAGAAAGAGAGAGGAATGACTCGTGTGCATGGTGGGGGAGGGGCAGAGGGAGAGGGAGAAGCAGGCTCCCCACGGAGCAGGGAGCCCAACATGGGGCTCTATCCCAGGGCCCTGGGATCATGACCTGAGCCAAAGGCAGACTCAACCAACTGAGCCACCCAGGTGCCCCTCTGTATTGGTTTTTAAAAAAATGCTTGTTTTTTCAGCCACATTTCTAACTTAGAGACTATTAGAAAATGTGGCTGAATGTTCACATGGTGGAACCACCTTTACCAGCTGGGAGCAGCGGGCTTTAGAGCTGAACCACCACACAGCCCTTTCTGCAGTGTCTCTCTGCCTGTGGAAGCTCCTCTTTCCAGGGGCAGTGTTATTTATTTATCTACCCCCCCCCAAACCTGTCACGGGACCAGCCAGCTGTCCTCCCTGGAGGATGTGGCTCTGTCCTGAGGCCAGCGTCCAAGGTGGCCGTGGCCCCAGCTCAGGCAGCGATTTGGCTCCTTTAAGAGCCCAGCCAAGCTCCCAGAGTCCCGGGGCTCCCACCCCTCTGCAGCCAGCAGCAGAGCCCAGCTGTCGGCTGGCCCCCTGGGGAACCTCACTGTGTTTACATGCACGGTCACGTGGTAACCTCTCCCAGCTCCCGGGCAGGCTGCACGGTTACCTCATCTGCAGTCCAATGACCTCATCTACGTAAAATGTGGCAAGTGCGAGACGGGAGCAGAAAGGGAGCCCCCTGGAGAAGCTGCCGTCTGAGCTGGCTCAGGGAGTCAGCCAGAGAGCTGTCCACTCGGTAATTACTCCCGGCCCGGAGCCGATTCCTAAGTCAAGTGGATGCATCTTCCCGGGAGTCATCCCGGGAGTGGGGCTGGGAGGGGCCCGTGCGGCCATGTGGGCGCCCACACCTAGGAATTGCTTATCTCAGGGGGTTCCTGTCCTCGCCAGGAAGGACCCCTGACCCCAGGCTTAGGCAGGGCCACCATCCCCCACCCCAGCCGCTTAGGCACTTTGAAGATGTTGACACACAAACAGGATGAGAAATGTACCACAAAAGCAGAGAAAGGCATGTGTTCTCTTAACTTGGGGGTGGAAGTCTCACTAGACATTGTGTGTGTGTGTGTTTTATTGTTTATCACTTTCTTTGAATTATATTTGCTCTCCCCCTCCAAAAAATATTGCATGTGATGACTAGGAATATAAAATAAATTACCTTTGCCATAGGCGGCTGGGTTTATTAGCCCCTTTCTAGCTCTTCACAATGTAAAGGACAGGCTGACCTAGAGTGATCTCCTTCCAGTGGGCTCTCTCTCCTCTCAGTAACGGGAGCTCTGCTATTTGTGCATTTAACAGCTTAACCCTTTGAGCTACTCCAGAGAGCTGTGTTCTTTCAGGGATTTTTTTGGAGGGAGAGCGTTTAGCTTTGGGATGGCATTTTAAATTTTAAGGCAGCTGATTTATATTATCTATATTGTGTATATATTAAAAAAAATAAACAGAGATGAAAACCAAGCCCAGGAAATAAAAATGGAAGAAACAACACACAAGTTCAATCGCTTGAGAGGTCAAGAATTTATTTGGATAAGGTCTGCACAGTGAAGGTCTTGCTGGGGGTGGGGGGGTGTACTCATTTTAAGGAGCAAATGTTAATAAACATACAGAAACATCCCCCTGACAACACGGAGATCAATTAGTGAAATAGGACCCGTTGTTCTTTTCCTTTAAATGCCTGACAAAACCAGTTATTAAAGGTGGGATCTAAGTCTTCCAGGGAGGGAAGCAAATGCTTGGTTATAATGAGCCAAAGAGCAGAGGTCATTATTTCGATGGGGTGTTTGCTATTTACTCCCAGTCATGCACTTGACATATTCTTTCTTATTAGCAAGGCTGGAGCAGCGGCAGAGAGAGTTCAAATCATTTCCCCCCAAATCCGGACTCCAGGACACTCCCCTTGCACACAGATGAATGCCCCCATGAACAAATCACCTCCCCAGCCTGTCCAGGGTCCCCTCGACGGCTGGCAAATGGTTTTTAAGAGCAAGGTAAGCGCTGTGAAGCGGAGGCCGTATGTTTAAACAATGATGGGCTTCCGTGTGGCTTTGCCTCCCGCTGTAGAGTTCGAGCAAGATGGTGTAATATGTGCATTTTACATATCAATGGCAGAGGACGCTGCTTCCAGATGGCCGTACCTATTTCAAAGCCACCTTTTTATGCAGAAGGAAGACTGTGTGACCTCCCTCCAAGTAAATGTGTTTTGTAAGCCCTGGGAATGAATGCTTAAAAAATGGTCCTGGGCTATATTTCATGTCCAGTCCTTCGTGTTGTGTGTGCACAGCTGTTCGGGGCTGGCATGTGGTAGCATATTAAAAGGAAGATTACCATTTCCCATTTTTTCCCCTTCTGAAGGCTCGATATGCATATATGAAACTTGTGAAAAAAACGAGGCATAATGAGACAGGGAAGCCGGGTCTCAAGGCACTAGTCGGTGCACATCTGGAGTTTGTAGCGTTCTAGAGATAGTTACTTATTCCCAGGAGCCGCTGCCGGAGTGGGAATGGTAGCCCGGTATCCATGGTGAGCCTCCCTATCGCACTGTGCCAGGTGTGCGCCTGTGTGTTGTTTCTTGGAAAGGCTGTCCTCCGAGGGGTGGGGAGGGGAGAGGACAAGAGGAGGGAAAAAACAGAAGGGAGGTAATTAGGCGCCACCTTGCCCAGCGGAGCCGGCTTAGGCGGCTGAAGTCAGGCGTGGGTATTGGAGGGGCGCGGGCGCAGTCAGATGGTGCGTGCAGAGCCTTCTCGGCGCCTGCCAGCTCAGCACTGGTTTCTATGGGGACAGGGCCGGCAAAGAGAAGCCCTGGGGTCAGAGGAGGCAGGCACACGGATAACAGTATCAAGCCGGAAGGCTCTGGGCAGGGCCTTGCTCCCGGCCTCCTGCGCAACGCGATGCTGGTCTCGAACTGACCACCCGAATCCATGCTGGCTTTTTCGCAGTTAAGAAATGGGAAGTGTTTCAGGCCTCCGAGGCTGTTATTTAGAAAAAAGACTTGCCGGGGGCGTGGGGGTGGATAGCTGACTGGCTGGTCTTTGTATGGACCCGTAATGAATAGAGAGGTGAGGGTCAGGAACAGTAGGGACCTGCCTTACCTGAGAGGGAAGCCAGGAGCGAGTCTGGAAAGTTTCCTCAGGAAGAGAGTTCCTTAGGGTTTCACAGATTCATGGGATTCTGGATTTTTTTCTTCCCCCAAGCTGCAGGATTGTGAGGCTCCAGATGCTCTGTGTAAAACAATGCCCCGCAGGGGAAAGCCAGGGAGGGGAAGTGTGAGGTCCAGCTAGAGGCCACCCTAAAAAGGGCTATAAACAACAGCTGCTTCTATTGTGTGTGCCAAGTGCTGCCTGTTAGTTTAGGCCTTCCAACTCCTTGTGTCTTTCTCTGAAGCCAGATGTGACCAACAGGAGTCCGTCAAATCAGAGGTGGGCCCCAGATGGTGGGAATCCGGCAGAGGAAGTGGAGGGGCACATGGAGGGGTTCAGGCTTCCGGGTGGGACGAGACTGTCTGCCCTTTCTCGGGGGCTTGGTCTTCCCTTGTCCCCACACCCAGCGCTCTAGGTTTGGCAACTCAGGCAAAGGGGGGAAAGGGGACCTGACATTGTCTGATCTTCCGGCTCAAACATGGGCATGGGGAGGGCACAGGACACACTTGGGGAGGATAGACGACGGCAGAGGAGTCCTCAGAGAGCCACGGTTAGGTGGCCCCCAGATGCAGGGCAGGAAGAGGGTAAACAAGAGAGCTCATGCCCTGGAACCATGCAGCCCTGGGTGATGAAACACAAGGATGCAGGCAGGAAAAGACAGAGATGTTTCACTCAGTCCCGACTGGCAAAGGGGTTCATCAGTTCCCCTGGTGATAGGGAATAAATGTCAATTTCAGAGCCTTATCACTTCTAGTTAATCGTGTGTGTTTACCATTTCACAATCTGTGGGTTTGGTATTCTTAACTAATGCCTTCTTATTCCTCCCTCCTCTTTCTTTCTTTTCCCAAGTAGAGAGACTTTTGAGATAGGAATCAAAAGAGCTGTCTGAAAGAGGTGGTTCCGAACTACTACAGCCAAGAGTCAAACACGGAATGGGGAGATCAGGGAAGCGAGCCCCTTCACCAGACCTTAGTCCTGTCCCCCCACTTGAAAGGGAAGTGCACCAGGTAAATGAACCTGCAAGCAACAGCCGCTTTGTGTGTGTGTGTGTGTGTGTTTGTCTTCTCCTTTTCATGGAAGTGATGAGAATCAGACCTGCCGAGGTCCTCAACTATGCTCCCAAAGCAACTTCTGTCACAAGTTGTTTGACAGCTGTTTTCAAATTATGCAACAGCGAATTCTCATCCACAGCTGGTAGAAGTGAGATGGGTGGAGCCATTGCGGAGAGCAATTCCAAAATACTTAGCCAAATTTTATATTTTTATATTCTGTAACACAGCTATCCCAGTGTATGCGAGAGAAACTCTTGCACACGTCTGTATGGAAACAGATGTTTAGGGATGTTCCTCACGGCATTATTGTGGGTCCCAGGGAGTTGGAGTTGGTGTAGGCGTTCGTCATTTGGGGAGCAGAGAGATGAAATAGGACAGAAGCTGATGGTGGAATACCATGCAGCAGTCGAAGCAACAGAAACAGGGTTTTAGAAAGAATGCTAAATGACAAAGTAAAGAAAAGCACACAGTTACACACTATTTTTAAGATATGTACATGTCCAAGGGCAAATTCCTAATACATTAGATGGCTATCTATTGGGTGGGGAGAGAGCAAGGAGACAGGTCATGGGGATCAAGGATAAAGGAGAAAAATCCCAATAAAATTAAAGAAGGGAGAGGTTTTGTATTGACCAGTAATAATGTTGTGCCATTAACTGAAGGGGAAATAAACAGCTCTATACTTGAGTTCCTATGTCTAAAAAATTCCCTCTCCAATAAATAAATAAATAAAAAAATAAAAAAATAAAAATAAAACAAAAAATAAATAAAAATTTCTCTCCCTCCGTGATCTACCTACCTATAAAATAGCAGAGCTTCTGAAACGAGAGGTACTACAGAAATGCATAAACACATTTCAATGTCGCTGTCAACAATCAATCATCAAATACTCTTCAAACCTATACTATGGGTTTAATCCTATGCTCAGTATGATGGGGCATGCAGAAGCATATGGTATTGTCATTGTTCTTACCATGCAGCTTGGAAATTATGCATGAAATTATAGTGTGCAATTCCACAGCTTATAATTAAGGCCCAAACTGTGTGAGAACTACCACATGCGTTTAAAAAAAAAAAAGATAGTGAGTGAGGACAGGAGTCGTCAGGGAAAATTGAAAGGAGGGAGAAGCTCTGCACTGGGCCATGAAGGATGGTAGGCCTTGGCTTCAAGGAGGTGACAATGGGAACACAAGTGGGGTAGGTGGACCCCACAGAAAGGGGAAGGTTTGAGGTGTGGAGAATGTGGCATGCGCTGCCCACTTACCCTGTCGCCTGTGTGGCAGTCACCTCTTGAGAATTGTGTTTCCCTTCCCCTGGCTCTTCTGTCCCCTTGGGATCCTCAGGAGGCCATTTTGTATGACTTCCTCAAAGCCTTTCTTGAGCCGGTGCAGGACCCGGGCCCTTGAGAGTGGGATGTGGGCTTTGGCCATGGGGATGCATGGGCTGCCCTGCGTTCTCTGTCAGCTTTCTTTTCCCTCTGACACGTGGGGCTGCCTCCCGGCTTTCCCTCCTCACAGAGGATGATGAGAAGGGGTCTTGTTTTAAAGTGACAATCCTACATTGGAAATATTACATGGAAAATGCTTTCTCCCCCCCCCCAGATTTATTTATTTATTTTAGAGAGAGAATGAGCATGTGTGAGTAGGGGGAGGAGCAGAAGGAAAGGGGCAGGGAGAGAAGCAGACTCCCCACTGAGTGTGGAGCCCAACATGGGGCTCGATCTCATGGCCCTGAGATCACTACCTGAGATGAAATCAAGAGTTGGATGCTCGACGGACTGAGCCATCCAGGCGCCACCCACCCCACCCCCTGTTTTTTAAAAAAATATTTATTTATTTTATAGACAGAAGGAGAGAGTGAGAGAATGAGAATATTGCATAGAAAATTCTTAACCCACACACTTGTAGACAGACTGTCCACTGATCATTTGTCAAGATCTCTTCAAAAATCAAAATCATACATGAATGAGTTTAAGGAGTCAACCAAGACTGTGGTGTTTCAGAGAAACAGAAGTCCCAAGCCCATTTTCCCTCTGTTCTCCTTACCCATTCACTTGGAGTGATGTTGATAGATGCCTTTTCTATTTATTTCTGTTTCTATTTAATAGGATTATATTGCTACTTTTTAATTTTTCAGTTTCAGATGTTTTAAGATTTAGCTTTCTTTCTTCTTCCTCCCTTGACACAATGAATGTTTCCCGTCCCCATCTTCCCAATGGAGTTCATATTATAATTTTGATTAAATGAATATTCAGAGTATGTTATTCGAAGTTGAGCTATATAGTGACAATGATTACTTTTCCCTTTCCAAATAACTTTTTGATCTCTCTGGATCTCAGCTGTCCAATACACTCGCCAATAGGGACATGTGGCTACTGAGTACTTGAAATGTGACTAGTGTAACTAAGGAGTTAATTTTTAATATTATTTAATTTTACATCTGAGTTTAGTAACCCATGGCTTTTGGAAAAAGTTTAAATATGTTTGGAACACCTTTGATATATGAATAGCCTTCTCAGCTATAGATTTAATGAAAACTAAATTCAGGTAAAAATCAAGTACTTCTGAGAAATTTTAGTGAGCAAATTGAGGTGGGCTGTAAATGCAAAATACACACTGGATCTCAAAGCATTAGCGAGAATAAAGAATATAAAATATCTCAATAATTCCGTATTGATTTTATGGTGAAATAACATTTTAGATATATTGGGTTAAATAAAATATATTATTGATACTAATCAATGAATTTCAACCTATTAATTAATTTATTTACATAAACTCTACTCCCAGTGTGGGGCTTGAACTCACGACCCTGAGATCAAGAGTCACATGCTCTACTGACTGAGCCCTCCAGGCACCCTTCAGCTCTTTCTTTTTAAAATGTGACTAGGAATAAATGTAAAATTACACGTGGGGTTCACATTCGTTTCTACTGGAGAGGGCTGCTCTGGACTGTAGTTGTTTTGTGTCTTTCTTGGACCTGCATTACACTTACCAGCCCCGATTCCACACCGTGTTCCAGATCTCTCTTGAGGTATGCATTCACATCAGAGTTGCTGTCTCTTTGTCTTCTGGGGGAGGCTTTCCTGAAGTCCTCTGACCAGCTCTTGTCTGAACTGGCTGCTGTCGTTCTGAGATCCCTCTTCATTAATGTTCTGGGAATTCCCATTATTGTTCTATTGTGTTGAGGCCTGTTTCCTGGATTTCATATTTTCTTCCTTCTTGATTCATTCCTTTGTTTTATGGAGCACACTCTCCCATACTTTCCTAAAAAGAGGGTGTGGGAGATTAATTTTTCATGTGTCCGAATATGTCTTCATTCTGTGCATGTTCGTAGTTTGTCTGGATAGAGAAGTTCAGTGTGGAGATAATTTTTCAGAATTTCGAAGGCGTTGCACCATTGTCTTTTAGTGCCCTGTGTTGCTATTGAGAAGTTCTAAGTCATTCCATTATTTCTCATTTGTATGTGACCTTTCTCTCTCTCAATCTCTGTCCCTCTCTCTCCTCCCTCCCCCTCCTTGCAGAATCTTCTTTTTCTAACTAATGTTATGAGGTTTCATGATGATTGACTTGGGAGGTGTCATGCCGTGCAATTCTGGGAAGTTCCCCTGAGTTACTTTACTGGTGATTTCCTCCACTTCGTTTTCTCTGTTCCTTCTCTTTGGAACTCTTTACTGTTTGGACGGAACAGATAATTTTTGGTCTATACTGGTCCTCCAGTTTTCTTATCTTTCCTCCTATTTTTTCAGCTCTGACTTTTGCTTCCTTTTCCAAAAAGTTTCCCCAACTTATCTTTCCAGCCTTTTGCTGAGTTATTCACTCACACTATCATATCTTTAATTTCCAAAACTCTTTTTTTGTTTTTGGACTACTTGTTCTTTTTATTTTATTTATTTATTTATTTATTTATTTATTTATTTATTTATTTATTTAAAGATTTAATTTATTTATGTGACAGCCAGCCAGCGAGAGAGGGAACACAGCAGGGGGAGTAGGAGAGGAAGAAGCAGGCTCCCAGCGGAGGAGCCCGACGTGGGACTCGATCCCAATCCTGGAATCATGCCCTAAGCCAAAGGCAGACGCCCAACAACTGCGCCACCCAGGCGCCCCTACTTGTTCTTTTTAATAGTATCCTGTTCTTGCTTTATGGATCCAATGTCTTCTATATCTCCTTCTTTATGGACAATAATGATCATTTTGCTTTTAAGTTTTCTCCTCCCCGCATAATCTTTTTCTTCTAAATCTCTTTTCTTCTGTGTGTTTCATATTAAAGGTGTTCTCACAGGCCTAGGAATCCTGGCTTTTTTGTGTGTGTTTAGGGGAGGGGAGTGAAAGGTGGGTGGAGGCTGCCTATGGGCAGGGTCCTAATGAAAGGGAACTCCTCTGTAGGGCTACTGTGGGGGGCTCTCAAGTGAGTTGCTTTAGGTCTTTCCCCTAGAGCTGGTCAGAATTCCCAGAGGAGATCTGCCTGTGTCTTGCCTTTAGGGTCATGTCCTGGCTGCCAGAATTCTGGGGCTGACCTGGGGAAGATAACTTGGGATTTGAACATTCACCAAACCCTCCTGTCTCTGTGAGGCACCCCAGGCTGCTGCAGGCTGCCTTTGCTGCTATCTGTTTCTTTTTAACAAACTACCCTGAAACTTTGTGACTTGGAGCCACCATTTAATTTCGCTTATAATATTGAGGGTGAGGAATTTGGTAGCTTGGCTGGGTGGTGTGTCTCTGATTACATGGCCTTAGTTGGTACAGCTGGGATGGGTGGTCCACTTCCAGGCTGTCTTCTCACTCCCGAGGCGCGGCCTCTCTCAATTTCTCTTTCTCTTTCTCCATGGTGTCTCACTCTCTGGGGTCTCTCTGCATGGCTTGGGCTTCTCACAACGTGGTCGTCTGAGGTAGCCATACCTTTTACATGGCTGCTGACTTCCAATAGGCAAGGAGCAAAAGCTGTCAGGCCAGCTATGACCAGAGCTGGCATAGTGTCACTTCCAGCATATTCTATTCATCAGTAAAGTCACACTGATCCTCCCGCCCTCTGCCTGGATTCAAAGATGTGGGGAATTAGGAGAATTCCTCTTTCATCAGGAAGAGGAAGGTCACATTGCATACGAGCATGTGGGTTGGGAGATTTGCCATCTTTGGAAATTTTAATCTGCCACACTGCCCAGATTAAAGTTGATTTAAACAAAATTCTAGTGAGTGTGATTTTCGCCAGTAGAAATATTTATCAATTGTTTCTTCTTTGTAGCTCTTCTCCATAACTTCCAACGTGTGGAAAATCCAAATTAAAAATCCCTGCCTTTCAGAGTAAGCTTATATCGTAGATTAAACATTTGCTCTGATTCTTCAAAGTAGTCTTCTTTCTTTTTTTGTGTACTCAATCTTTTCCTGAATTCTGGGATTTTTATTTTGTTTTGATTTGCTTTTTCTTTCGAAAGGAGATCTATATTTATCTGGCTTGGAAATTTGAGATCATTTTGTCAGCGATCTTGTTGGTTCCTGTTCTCTGAGTCCCAGAGGGAAAATTTTAAGTTTTTATTTCTTTGGTAACTGATGGGGGCCTTCCCCAGATCCCTCCGGGCAGCCAGCAGTTCTGTGTGTGAGGCGCTGGTGTAATTGCCAAACCGCCCTAAGTTCCACCCACCGACTGTGTCACAGTCCCATTCTCTTGTAGTTCACGTGTGAGAATTTCCCAGGTCTTTGGGGGAAATTTCACTCACTTACTCCCAACATGGCCTTTCTTTGTCAGTGCTGTGTGGTTCTTGTGAATACTTTGACCCCTCTGTTTTCACCTCCACCAAGTCACGCCTACCTCCTCAAAGTTTCTAGTGCATTAATACCATTCTTCCTTGTTTTACGTGAATGTTAAAGACTTTTCTCCCTCTCAGGATGACTCTGTGATTCTTTCAGTGGGATTGGGGAAGGGGGGGCATTAAACATGTCAGCTCCAATTGCCATCTGTAAGTCTCATTGGTCCCTCTGTCCTTGGTTTTTGTCAACCAGGTTTACGGAGACACGCTCCGAAGATTTGCTTCTGCCTGAGAGAGTGACTGTTTTCTTTTCTCTGGCTTGTAAGAGGGGCAAACATGATAGCAGTGGTTCTCAATCCTGGCCGCACGTTAGGATCACCTGGGGGACTTTGACAAAATGCTGATGTCCAGGCTGCACCACCGGATGCCATGATTTGTGTGACCTGGGATGGGGCCAGTCATCAGCTTTTGTCAAAGCTCCCCAGGTGGTTCTGATACTGAAGGGGCTGAAAACCAATGGATCTTAGAATACTGGGTGCCTGTCGTAAGCCTGGGAGGCCCTTTGGAATGGGGAGAAGGAGGAAAAGGAAATGGTAGGAGTAGAAAGGGAATCATCATAGGGTTTTAGTGCCTGTGAGTGTCCGCATAACCTTACATTACCTCTTTGAGGCCCCATTTCCCTCTCTAGTAGCAATAAGGATACCTACCTCATGGTACTGATGCAAGATGACCCTGCACGTCTGTGAAAGCAAACGTTTGTCACTTAAAAAAAAAAAAGAGGGAGAAAATGTAGTGCTAGAAAAGGAAGAGAAGTGACATGAAAGAAAAGAAAAATTCATAAGATTGAGAACAATGGATGGTATCCCTTCCACTAGCGGTTGGAGTTTGGCATGAATTGAAATCACTTCTTTTTTAATGGTGAGTTAGCTGCAGGGGACATTCCAGGAAAGGAGTCAAAAGGTGCCTAAATTTGGACTCCACATCTTTGAATGCTTCCTTAGCTCTATCAGCCGTCATAATTCCAGTGATGAGCTCACAGGTTTCGCTCTCATTAAATGTTATCCATATTTCCTGCCTGTCCTCCCAAAAGTAAAGTCCTGCAATGTAAAGTCAGGATTAATGGGCAGGGGGAGCAGGTACTGAAGGAGGCTTATAATCTTTTCTCTAAAGCTTGTGCAAAGACCTCTTGTCTTACTAGGCGCAAAAGAAGTCCTGGTCATGAAGAACCATCAACCTCTCTGCCTTCTTAAGTTGATTTCATAAGTAACGCCTTCATAAACGTAATTAATCTGTACTCAGTACTATAGATTTTGTGAGAATACGAGGATCTCGCTTCTTTCCCTTCCCCTTTATAGGGAGTTGAATTATGTATCCCCCTCAAAAGCCACATCCACATCATAACCTTTGCGGGGTGTTTTCTCCGACACCAGCCAATTCTGCAATTCTTCAACACCGAAACTGGTCTTCCAACAATTCCGTTACATTCTGACATGATTACCCAGGGTTAGTGCGGACCCCACAGGTTAAGGGCTCAGTCCCACTAGACTGTCTCACTTTGGATGCCAGTCATGAGTCTCAGGCCACCCAGATTTCTGACTGATCAGATATAAGTTGAAGGTATTCATGACCCCCTCCTCAGAAGGGCTCACAGAACTCAGGAAAACAGGTTACCTATGTTTATTGGTTTATTAGAAAGGATAAAATTCAGGAATAGCCAGATGAAAGAGATGCACAGGGCAGTATGGGGCAGGGATATAGCGCTTCCACACTCACCCTGGCAGGATTCAGAACCCAGAACTCTCTGAATCACCTAGTTCAAGGGTTTTTATAGAGCTCAGTCTCCAGCCTTCCTACCCACCCTTCCCCAGAGATTGGTGGGTGAGGCCAAAAGCTCCAACCCTCTAATTACTTGGTCTTTCTGATGACCAGCCCTATCCTGAGGGTATCAAGAGGCCCTAAGTCACTTCCTTAGCATTAACTCCAGGGTCATTGAAAGGGGCACATTATGAATAACAAAAGACACTCCTATCGCTCAAGAAATCCCAAGGGTTTTAACAGCCCTGTGTCAGGAACCCGGGGCAAAGACCAAATATATTTTCATATTATACCACACCCATGATACCTGTGCATATGATTCTATTTGGAAACAGGTTTTTGGAGATGCAATTAAGTTAAAGATCTTGAGATGAGATTATTTTAGATTTAGGGGAGGTTCTAAATCCAGTGATTGGTATCTGTTTGAGAGGACCAGGATGGAGAGAGACACACAGAGGAGAAGGCCATGTGAAGGCAGAGGCCGGATAGGAGTTATGCTACCATGAGAACAGAAGTGCCTGGAGCCACCAGGCCCCACATTAGGAGAGGCAAGGAGAGATTCAGAGCTTTTGGAGGGAGCACTGTCCTGCTGACACCTTGATTTTTGACTTCTGGTCTCCAGAACTGTGAGAGAATGAATTTGGGTTGTTTTGAACCATCAGGGTTGTGGTAATTTGTTATGGCAGCTCCAGGAAATGGTACACCCTTCCCCATACCCTCTTCCTTCTTCTTCTTCTTCCTCGTTTAGCTTAATTATAATGTTTAAGAAATTATTCTTGTTCTCAAGAGAGGTTTAATTACATGAGAGCAAAGTACACATGCTACTTGAGTTAAGTGACCAAACAGGACCATAAGATGGGGGTGCCAGAAGCCGCCAGGTGGCTGAGTGCTAAGTGTAGAGTGCATGTAATAAGTACAGGGAGGTCGGGGACTCCTTTGTGGTGAGGCTCAATGTTTCTCTTGATCAAGCATTCCTTGATCCTGAGAACTGGCTTTCCCTCTTCATGCTCTAGAAGATGCCTCTTACTTAGCAATATCACTTGGATGTCTCAATTCTGACCCTCCTGCTAGACTCTTCTAGGTCAAAGATTTTTCTAGATCATGCTCCCAGCAAATTTTATACTTGCCTGCCTCTTAAGGGATTTTTAGAATATATGCGACTTAAAGATGGCAGACCAAAACCACTGGGTTGTTTGATCTCTCATGAGAGACCGCGAGACAGTCAAGATCCACACTGATGAAATGCTTTTTCATGTCTGGGAAAAATGGGTACTTTGAACTTTGAATTAATTATTGTTTTCTCTCTCTTGTTTCTAAATTAAAATCAATCACTACTGGATGATGTCACAAAAAAATGGCCAATTAGGAAGCTCTAGGAATCTGTCCCTTCACTGAAACAATGATTGAATTGGCAGGAACTGTCAGCCCATTCATGGACCAAAACAGCCTCTGAAGGGATTTAAATAGTCAGGAACTTTTTTTTTCCCCCTCCCTTCACACCTTTTGCAAGGTGGGCATTTAAGGAAATCTTTGTCAGGTTATTGCCTATTACAGATATAACAGAACAGAAACATCAGGGACCACAATAAAGAAGAAATACACATGTTGCAAAAATAGTTTGGAAAAGTAACAGTTGACTTTAGCTTTCAACAAGTAAGATTCCAGAGGTGGAAGAGAGCTAAATCTCTAGAGTTACCATACCTTAATACTCAGTGTCCAGTTCTCAACAACATACAAAATCTACCAAAACAAACAAACAAACAAAACTTAAAGAAACCCCAGGAAAATATGGCCCATTCACAGGGGAAAACAACTTTGATAGAAATCATCTCTGAGGAATCCCTGACGTTGGAATGATTGGTCAAAGATGTTAAATCTGCTGTCTTAAATATGTTCAGTGAGGACGAAAAGAATTCGGGAAAACAATGTATGAACAAAATGAGAATACCAACAAAGAGATAGAAATTATAAAAAGGAATCAAACAGAAATTTTGGAGGCAAATAATACGATAACTGAAATGAAAAACTCACTAGTGAGGTTAAACAAGATTTGAGCTGGCAAAAGAAAGCGTCAATGAACTTGTAGGTAAGACCCTAAACTCATCCAGTGTGAGGACCAGAAGGAAAAGAAAATGAAGAATAGTGAACTGAGCATGAGGGATGTGTGCAATATCATGAAACATACTAACACACACATTTCAGGAAGGAGTCCTAGGAGAAGATAGGAAAGGGAAGAAAACAGTTTCGATCAATAATAGCTGAAAATTTCCCAAATCTGAAAAAAATACATGAACATAGATGTCTAAGAAGATCAATGAACTCCATGAAGGATGAACTCAGACCACACTGAGACACATTATAGTCAAACTATCAAAACATGAAGATGAAGAGAGAATCTTGAATCTTCAAAGACAAGGGACTTACCATTCTCAAGAGATCCACGATAAGATTAACAACTTATTTCTCTTCAAAAATCATGGAGGCCAGAGGCAGTGGGATGATATATTTAAAGTCCTGAAAGAAAGAAACCTGCCAACCAAGAATCCCGTATCTGGCAAAACTATCTTTCGGGGTGCCTGGGTGGCACAGCGGTTAAGCGTCTGCGTTCGGCTCAGGGCGTGATCCCGGCGTTATGGGATCGAGCCCCACATCAGGCTCCTCTGCTATGAGCCTGCTTCTTCCTCTCCCACTCCCCCTGCTTGTGTTCCCTCTCTCGCTGGCTGTCTCTATCTCTGTCAAATAAATGGGTAAAATCTTAAAAAAACAAACAAAAAACAAAAACTATCTTTCAAGAATGAAGGCGATATTAAGACATTTCCAGATAAACAAAAGCCGAAGGAGTTTAGTACTAGTAAATCTGCTGTATGATAAATGTTAAAGGGACTCTTTCAGGCTGAAATGAGAGGACAGTAGACTTTAAATCAAAGCCATAAGAAATAAAAAACACAAAGAGCACAGGTAAAGGTAGCTATATAGGTTAAGTATAAAATCCAGTATCATTGCACTTTGTTATGGTTTGTAACTTTTCTCTTTTTTCTATGTGATTTAAGAGGCAAAAGCATAAAACAATGATTATAGGTCTACGTTAGTGGGCATACAATGGATAAAGGTGCAGGCTGTGACAATAACAGCGTAAAGGGGGAGAGATGGAGATATTCAGAGCACAATGTTTGTAAATTTTTGAAACCCAGTTGGCATTACTCAAACTAGGTTGTTAAAAGTTTAAGATGTTAATTGTAATCCGCATGATAATGACTAATAACTTAAAAAATGCAGGAAAGGCAAGAAGAGGGGATTTAAAAAGGCATACTACAAAATCAAACAGTACCAAAACATTTTTTTCAGTGTACCTTGTAATGGTTTTTCCACATAGGTTCTTACAACCCAGCCTGTGGGAGGGGAGTCAGTAACGCACTCTACTCGGGCAGCTTGGAACCATTAGCTGTGAGATAGTGCGCTGAACCAGACTGACAAGGCCAAGTGAAGACCTTGGGTTAAAGAAAGAGCACAAGAGAATGGAGAACATGCTGGACTAAAAGACAGCAGAGGTAGGTTCTAGCTGCTTGCACTCTNTAAGATTTTTTATTTATTTATTAGACAGAGATAGAGACAGCCAGCGAGAGAGGGAACACAAGCAGGGGGAGTGGGAGAGGAAGAAGCAGGCTCATAGCTGAGGAGCCTGACGTGGGGGCTCGATCCCATAACGCCGGGATCACGCCCTGAGCTGAAGGCAGACGCTTAACCACTGTGCCACCCAGGCACCATAGCTGCTTGCACTCTTTGCTGCTGACAAGCCGTATGACAACAGACACCTCTTAGTTTTCTTTTTCCCTAAGGAGAGGATGTTGGACTAGATAATCTCAAAGGTCTTTCCAGTCTGCTGATGGCACCAAGGTTTGCATGGTAGGGCATGCCCTCTGAACTGAAGAGCATGAGTGATGGAGACGTTCTCTACTCATTCCTGGTGCAGACGTGCATTCTCTGAGGTTAATTTTATTTTTGAATTTTTTATTTTTTAAAAAAGATTTTATTTATTTATTTGACAGAGAGAGAGAGCACAAGCAAACAGAGTGGCAGGCAGAGGGAGAGGGAGAAGCAGGCTCTCCTGATGAGCTGGGAGCCCGACGTGGGGGCTCCATCCCAGGGCTCTGGGATCATGACCAGAGCCGAAGGCACACGGTTAACTGACTGAGCCACCCAGGTGCCCCTGAGGCTAATTTTGAAAGGGGCTAAAGTGTCATATGGCTGGAAGGGACCTTGCAAAAGCACTTAGTGCAAGAGGCATGACATCCACCACAATACTGATATCTTCTGTCTGTGTTGTTTTTCTAAGTTACCTCCAGAAGCAGCCTGATATATATATATATATATATATATATATATATTTTAAGGTGGTTAGACAGTTATATTCTCTGGAGAATGCTGGGAGCAGAGGCTGGAAGCCAGCTAGGGCTGCAAGGCAAGGCGGGCCCTCACTCCTGACTTTGGCAGGTGGGTGTAGATGCCGCCGCTGGCCAGGGCGAGGGGGAGGCCACCAGGCAGGGCAGAGCAGTAAGCGAAGCTGCCCCGGCAGGTACCTAGCCAGGATCTCCCAGGCATGAATCACAGTGTGACCAATATCACTTTGAGTCTGTGAGTCAGGTAAGGCAGACATTCAGTTCAAGTAAAGGAATACGTATTGACGGTCCTCTGTGTGCCAGGCAATGTGTTCAAACCTGCACACGGAAGAAGGGCCCTGCCTTTAAGGAGCCCATGTAGTCTATCTGCCCCAGGTGAGGAGACTGCTGCTTAGGAAGGCTGGGTTTTGTGAATGACATCACATGAGAAGAGGCGTAGCTGGGGCAGGAAGCCAGGTCTGATTTCTAGCCCAGAGAACAGCGTGAGGCTGCTGCTGGATCAGCTCATCCACCATTTTCATGACTCCGGAAGAGGCGGCTATAGAACTTCTCTTGCAAATAAACACAGGTCGGGCACACCTGCCGGTAGGGAGTTAGCTCTAATCGGTAGCCTGAGCATCTCATGTTGAAGTTAACACTTATTTCCTCTTGTTCTATTTAATTGAAAAACACACAGTCCCTGCCCTTTTTCACTTCTGGTCAGTGACAGAAGTTCCTCATTCAACATTTTGCACAACACATAAACACGGCACCCTTGGGGCAGGAGGAGAGGCAGACGAGGGGCAAGCAGAACGACTCATCCGAGCTCTCTGGGAAAGTCAGGGCCCAAGAGCCAAGCATGTTCCTGTGGCAAGGTTTGCAAAGCTTGCACTTTCTTCGTCTGGATGTGAAGGCCCCATTTCTCTCCTAGGCCTTGGTGAAAACTTCATTTTTCAAAGGCCTTGCTTTCTCCTTAACCATCATATTAACTTTTATCTGATTATTTTAATGGGCTTGGGGATGGACATCTATTTCAACTTGGTGCCAATTCTGTCACATCTCTGAAGTCATTTTATGTCCCTTCCTGAAGGCCAGAATTGTACGGCCAGTAAAGAATTAAGTAAGCATGGAGACCAGTGGGCTGAATGGTGGCCCCCAGCAGATCAGACTCTGACCCCTGGAATCTGTAAATGTTACCTTATTTGGAAAAAAATAAATAGGCTTTGAAGACGTGACTAAGTTAAGAACCTTGAGACAGGGAAATTACCCTGCATTATCTGGTTGGGCCCCCAATGCTGTCAACAGTGTCCTTGTAAGAGAGAGGCAGCAGGACCTCACACACACAGAAGACAAAGTGATGCGGAGACAGGGGCAGAGATTGGAAGGATGTGGCCAGAAGTGAGAGAATGCTGGCAGCCACCAGAAGCCGGAAGAGGCAAGGGATGGACTCCCTTCTAGAGCTTCCAGAGGGAGAGCCTCCTGACAACGTCTTGATTTCCGCCCGTGAGACTGAGGTTGAACTTCTGCCTCCAGAGCCATGAGAGAATATAAATTTCTGTTGCCTGAAGCCACCAGGGTTGTGACAATTTGTTACAACAGCCATACCTCATATGGGGACAAAAACATTCTGGCCTCTATCGTTGGAGCAGTCTGGCAAAGCCTATGGCTCCTTTCTCAGCAAAGTGGTTTCAGATGATAAAATAAAATATGTAAGACCATGCAGAAAGGCAAATATATTGAACTACACGTGTTAGAACATAAGAAAACAACTCCATATGGCCTTGAGTCCGCTAATCAAAATGACACATTTCAGGTACAGGCAAGTTAGAGCTCATTTTATTTATTTTTAAAGATTTTATTTATTTATTTGACAGAGAGAAAGCACAAGCAAGGGAGCAGCCTAGAAGGAGAAGCAGGTTCCCCGCTGACCAGGAACCCGATGTAGGACTCAATCCCAGGACCCTGAGATCATGACCTGAGCTGAAGGCAGACGCTTAACCGACTGAGCCACCCAGGCGCCCTGGAGCTGAAGCTGATTTTATTGTTAAGAAACATTAATGTGAAGGCCACTGCTGTAGGGCCGGCTGGAGTCACACACTGTGTTGTGCTGTGGTCTGCCGTAAAGAAGGTTGAGAGCAGGCGGGATCTCCTGTGGGGTCTAATACCTGCTATTGTTTTGAACTGGTGATCAAAGTCAAGTGTTCCAATATATGGGCAGTAACTGCAGGGGCATCATGGAAATAGCTGGTGTTCTCTGAGACCGAGCCTCAGGAATAGCCAATGCTCTGTGGTTTGCTGCCTACATCCCCCTGTCGAAGCAGATACCGAATGTCAGATGGTGAACGTTGGGCGCAGGACGCCTGGCTCAGAGAAAGAAGAAGCAGGAGCGCCCGCGTGAGTGGCCGCCATGTGGAGTCGGGGCTGCAGGGAGGCCAAGGAGGGCCAGGCAGGCGCTTGGCCTGGCTTGCATGGGAGCTGGGGCCCCCCAGGTGGGCCCCCTGAGAGGCAGCAGCTCACAGGAGCTGCTTGGGGATAAAGCAGGCACGACAAATTGGACAGGGTGTCAGGTGGACTATGAAATATGACGGATTAACAGCCGAGGCTGGTGGTATGACCTGCCTTCAGACACTTCATTTAGAAGTTATCATATTGCTGGATGCTTCCTATAATTTGCGATGATGCTGATTGTGATAAATCGTGAGTTTCTGGCAAACTCCCCCAGCCCGCTCCAATGGCTGAGCAGAGAAAATGTGTGATTCTATGGGAACATTCATGCCACGAACGAGAGCTGGGAGCTGCCTGTAAACAGAATGCTCAGGCCGTGAATAAAGTAATTAAATCAAGCTAATTAAATCACAATAAAAATAATTTTAATTTAATTAATTTCTCTGCAGTGATTGAACATTATGTTGCAACCATGAGGCTTCCTGAGCACTAATAGAATTTAGGGGCTGGGACACTGAAGTTGTGGTCACTGGTGTGGTACGTGGGTTATTGTTAAGGGAATGAAATTAAATACGTTGAATGAGATGCCGAAATGTTGACTAAGCCACAAATAGAAAATGGTTTTGGAATTAAGATAATGAGGTCTTTTCCTTTCCCAGTTAGGCTTCTGTATTAACTGGGGCAATAAATGTCAAATTTGGTCATAATTTAAAAGGTCTAGATAACGTAGATGGTGCACAATTGCTTCATTGTGCCGGGAGTTGGTGGGAAACCTTAGGCCAATATCCCAGTAGTGAGCAGAATTACTGGGGATACTTACCCGTTGTCAGTCCTATCCCAAAGTCTGCGGTACCTGATAAAGACCCTAGAAGCCCTAGAACTGGAATCTTGTGAGGTCCTCAGTCAAGGAGTTAAACAAGTGGCAGTGGGTTTTTAATAGCAGCATGACAGACCTAGGTGAGGGATAGAGAAGGACTTTTTATCTGGGTTAGTTACTAACCAATAACCAGTTACTTCTCCTTCTTCTTCTCCTTTTTTGTTTTTTAAACAGTTACTTTTTTTTTTTTTTTAAGAGGAGGGGAGGTGGGGGAAGAGAGGGCAGAGAGAGAGGGAGAGCAAGACTCTTAAGCAGGCTCCACGCCCAGTGGGGCTCGATCTCACGACCCTGAGATCATAACCTGAGCCGAAACCAAGAGTTGGATGCTTCACTGACTGAGCCACCCAGGCACCCCTTAACCAGTTACTTCTTAAAAATGTGACCATGCCTCCCCCTACACCCCATCCCTTATCCCCAGAGAGCCTTACACGAGCCGGTGCTCAAATATTTATTATTAAATTGAATTACTGAGTTCTCAGGGAATTTCTTCCCTTAGCCTTTGGAAATGAGGACGAATGCTCTTCTTGCAGTGCTGTTTAGAACTGTTCAGTTTCTAAGCAGGAGGATACTCACACGAGACGACCTCTCAAGGTCACCTCCGCGAGACTAATTTTGTCATGTAAGCAACACTGGAATTCTGAGTGTGTGTTAGCAGCCGCTCGCGTAATTACCAACTGTGATTTTACAGGAGCCTCTGCTTTGGATCCCAATATTATTTATCATGCACGTTACTTTAATTAATATTTTGTGTGTGTGCCAACATTTGAACCAGACCTCATTATGACTAGTCGGGGCACTGCTTTGTTTGTTGAGTGCGATTGTTTTCCGGGATGCAGCTGGTTTCCTTCCCCGGCAGCCAGGCAGGGCGAAGAGACCCAGGGGCCAGCGTTTGCGAAAGGCTCTGCTGCTGCAAATACATGCGGTGATCCTCGGTCCTAGATGGCTCACCAGCCAGGAGCTGTTCCTCCATCCAAAGGAGGGGGGATGCGGGGAGGCCCCTCGGGAGGGCTCTACACACTGCATGAGGTTCCCCAGAGAGAGGGAAGCAGGAACAGCGTGCGTGGTGTCTGAGTGCTGCACACCAGCCCTAGGAACAAGGGGTGTCCGTGCGCCTTTGAAGAGTGAATTGGCACCTTTTCTGTTGTCTGTTGTTTCATAATTGTGCAAACAGTGTGAAATCCAGGCTAGCACAATGCCCATGAGCTCCAGCTGGTCGCTGCGCTCAGTGCGCACAATAACCGCAGACCCCCTGTTCCCCCCACCGTGCTCTGCACGAGGGACGTGTGGGCAGGTGCTCTTCTTCCTGGGAGAGCTGCCCCTGAGGTTAGAACATGACATTTTCCAGGAGGAGACTTTTGTTGCTCTGGAAAGAACTTCCAGCTTAACCTGCATGCCAGCTATTTCTTTCCCGGATCCTTGAAGTCAGCTGCACCTGCGTTCTGATCCCCCACCCCACCCCGAAACACTTCCTTGGTGCCTCCCTTCCTTGCAGGTGCAGACATCTATCCTCAGCGGCGTGAACGCGTGGAATCCTCATGTCTCTAGAGCATCTTGCCCTTCCTGGCACCTCCTTTTAGAAAGATGCTACACACCCCCCTCAAATGAGGCTCCACATCTCAGTATTTGCTAATGAGAATTAAAACCCTAAAACTGGTTTTGACCCCTTTCCCTTACTCTCATAGACTCCTAAGCCTAGTTCTATTCATATCATTCTTTATTATACTTCAAGTCATATTATCTAACCTTCAGTCAAGGGCAGATGTGTTTCCAGACCTGTGCCAAGCACCTTACCTGCCTCGTGGCATTTCGTTGTCACCGGAACTCTACGAGGCAGGTGCTATTCTCCTTTCTTTGTTATGGATGACGGAATGGTGGCTCGCACACGTGAGCTTACCCCACGTCACAGCTTGTAAGTGGCCAAGCTGCTACTAAAATCAATGTCCTGGGGTGCCTGGGTGGCTCAGTCAGTTAAGCATCTGCCTTCAGCTCGGGTCATGATCTCTGGGGTCTGAGATCAAGTCTCCTGCTGAGCAGGGAGCCTGCTTCTTCCTCTCCCTCTGCCCCTTCCCCCCTCTGCTCGTGCTCTCTCTCTCAAATAAATAAATAAAATCTTAAAAAAAAAATCAAAGTCCTTCTCTTTCTGCAATCCCTCCTCCTGACCATTGTACTCCCCCCAAAACGAATCAACCATTGAGATCTCTTTTGTAAATGTTCTGCCCTCTCTTTCCCGACTCGGGGCTGCCCAGGAGCGCACGGATTGCTGGTCTGAGCCCAAGCTCCGAAATCTTCCTCCGAATCCTCTTTGCCAGCCTGGAAAGCCATTTTACAGAAGGGAGATTTTGGACCAGCTAAGAATGTTAGGACAATTTTTTTTTCTCTGATAAAGTAAATTAACTACACACTGTGCATCTCTATCAGTCCAAGGATTCTGTCACAGGAGGAAATCTCTTTAAAGGGTTTGAGTTGGACGTCTTGAATGCTGGACTTTCAAGCAGCTCTGAGGTTCAGGTCCTGTGCCCGCAGGCGGCACTCAGCTTTGTGGGGACCCCGCTTGTCAGCTCTCAAGGCGGTGCCAGCCACAGCCATGGGCCCCCCGGCACAGCTCTACATACCTGACTGCAGAATTCCCCCTTGATCCCCTTCTCTCTTCTCCTCTGCTCATGCTCCGTGTTTCTCTTTTTCTCTCCAAATGGACTTTTCCAGTTCTCCTCTCCATTCCTCTGCCTGCCCCTCCCTTGCCTGTCATCTCGACTGGGCGCTGGGCTCCCCACAACATTGTTCGGGTGGCCTGTGCCTGTTTCATCATTCTAGGCTGAAAACTAATAATAACAGAAAATGCAAGAAGAGAAAATATTTACTAGTTCTGACATGGCTTGCATTAATGAAATTATGTTTGGGGGCATTTCGATTGAACTGGTGTAATTGCAGGTTGCAAAGTCTAATAGCAGCTCATGCGGGGATATCATTTTGTGTTATTTTGCTTTCAGGTTTTTGTTAATCCAGTGGGTTTGGTGGAATCAGAGGGCTGCTATGAAGAAAAAAAATTTAAAAAAGCCTGAGCAACCTGCTGGCGGGAGAACAGCCTTGTCAAACTAGCAGGTAGCTGCACGTTTAGCCTTTATCCCGCATACAATGAGGGCAATCACCGGGGCCTGTAGAAAGAGTATTGAACTGTCCACACAGGACATTTCTGTTGAAAGTAGTTCTTTTGATTTCATCTTCCCAGCCTAATGTAATAAAAACAGACATTATGGAACACATTCATCTCAGTTTGATAGGGACCATCATGAATACCCAGCAACGCGGGCAGTCATAAAGGTTATCCAACTGCCGGAAGTGACTTGGAAGATGATTGGTGGTCCAAAGGTTGTGAGCACCTCACCCTAGATGGGGGGGCGGCCAGCCGTCCCGGGAGCAGACCAACGTGTGGATGGAGTGGAAGCATGCTGTTGCCACTGGGAGAATATTTAACTTCTCAGACGTTGTCACTTGTAGCCATGAGCCCGTTTTCTCCAATTAGCCAAACCTTGCGGGGTTATCTCAAAGGAAGAAGAAAGGAAAACAGAGGAAAGGAATGTCGAACTTATTTTGGCTGATCAGATGGCCATTTCTATGGAAACAGAAACAGAGGCAGGAACCGGCCATGGTCAGAGGCCTGGTTCCTGTCAGCTTCTCTCCCTTTCCATAGTTCCGACTTCCATACTCTGATTCTGGGACTTTATGACCTCAGTGGGGACCAGCTACAAAGAAAAAAGCTTCATATAACTTGAGAATTTAGAAGTTTTCCTCCAAACAAAAAGCTCACAGAAGTTAGGCCGACTGGCATATGGGAGGATTCAAACTTACTACACCTTCTGCCTTCTTTAACTACTTGCTGCATTCCAGGTTTGCTGTAACATGGTAAACGTCACTCCCAATATTTGCCGGTTGCCCGGGTGCTATTTTCTGCACACTCGCTAAAGTGCGTGGAAAGGAATTGCTTCTTCTCCACCAATTATACTCCGCCATGAGTTTATAGGTAACCTTTTAATGGGTTTTAGACCAAAAACAGGTGAGTAATTGCAGAATGAATATGAAACATGGTATATAGATACAATTCCTGAAACTGAATAAAAGCCCGATATTTCTTTCAGGTTCGAAAGGCTTACGCCTTGTTCTAATAATTACTGTTGGAATCATTGTATTTTATACCGTGCTCATTTGCTCATGCATTCATTCAGCAAATGCCATCAAGCACCTACTGTGTGCCGAAATTCAGGTGTTGGATTCTGGGAGTTCAGAGACAAACGACAAAGTCCCTGCTCTCAGGCAAATTATAGGCTAAAAGACAACGTAGATGGTCCCAATACAGTGTAAGAAGCACCTTGATAGGGAGACACCCGGGATACAGTAGGATCCGAGAGGGGAGCCATAGATCCAGCTGTGTGCGTGTGTGTGTGTATGTGTGTGCCCGTGTGCGTAAGCATGCGTGTGTGTGTACACACACGCTACATGCTCATGGGTGTTTTGAAGGGCATAGTTTAAAAATAGGCTCCCTGGTGGAGATGATGTCTAAAATAAATGTTGGAAGATAAACGGTAGTTAGACAATGACAGGGAAAGAAGTTACATTCTCGATAAGAGTAACGACAATAGTAAATTGCATTCCAAAAATGACAAGTTACTTTGTTAATGAGAGCCGTGGTTACTTGGGGTCCAGGTGATGGATGAGTCTGGAGAAACTGGTGGTGCTCTTGTGTTTCATGCCAATGGGTTTATTTGTTGAAGGAAGGAGGGAAGGAGAGGAGGAAGAAGTGGCAACAGGAAGAATTGAGGACCAAGAAAGGACCTGAGATTTCTTTTCTGCTTGTGTCTGGTGATTTTCGTAAGTATGTGATGTCTTTTGCTATTTATTCTCTGAACTCAGTTTAATCATTTATGAAAGAAGAGCTATCCCTCTTTCCTAGGGAAGCTGTAAGGGTCGCATGAGATGGTGCTGTAAGATGCTTAACACAGTCCTTGGCGCATTACGAATGATCAGTAAACGGCTGTCGTTATTCTTACGTCGATGAGCGTGGAGGGTGGACTGCAAGGGCGAGACCTGGGGCAGTACCATGGCTGGAATGAGTTACCAGTGAGAGCTGATGCTGGTCTGAGACAGGGTGGAGAGATAGCAACAGATGGGACAGATATGGAGGAGGCAGAATGTGCAGGGCCGGTGAGGGATGATGTGCAGGGGTGAGGGAGAGGAGCATCAAGAACAACTTCTAGGTTTCTGGCTGGGTGTTTGGTGGGCCTTCCACTGAGATGGACACAGAGGAAGCCGAAGGCCGTGTCCACAAAGCGCAAGACCATGCAACACCCAAACCCAAAGCAATCCTTTGTCTGTAGAACTTGTTTTCAAAACCGGACTCAAATTGGGAGCACGTGAAGCCATGGCGGGCATTGGTGGGTGGGATGCAGAGCCATCCTGGTGAGCTGGGGGTTCAGAGCAATTCCTGCCAGAGGAAACTTTCCCAGTGCCATGTGACCACCTGCACCTCCTCCTCGTGTGACCTGCTTCTCCCCAGTGCCTTGACCACCTGCCATCCTACCAGCTGGACGGCTTACCTTGTCACATGACCTGTGATGCTGGCGACCTCTGACCCTCCCCAAGCCAGACCTGGTGTCATGCCGTCTAAACCTGCTGCTGGGAGAAAAACAAGCATTATGAATCCTGTTTCTTTGTGTTCTGGCCAAAGTAATAAAATATATTCCCAATACGAATACTGCAATTTAAATTTATTATCTTTGTGCTTTACAGTATCCATGGCAGTAAAATCCAATCCCAAGGGTATCATTACAATTTCCAACTACTTAAGGAATTATTTTTGTTTATGCTTTAAAGCCACAGCAATAAAATTTAAGACCAACAATAATACTACAACTTTGTATGCCCTTAAAACTTGCCATAAATGATAATTGTGAGGAGAACATCGGTAAACATGTAAATGTTTTTCCAGGAGAAAGCAGCCTTTTTGGTTTGTCTCATGGTCAGGCCCAGACTCTTCATAGAGCATGGAGAAGCATGCTCTTTCCCAAGTAGTCAACAAGTCCTGGGGGTCCTGTCTCCTAAGCGTCCGTTGAACGGGCCCATTCCCCTCTGTCCGTGCAGCCCCCAAGGCCATGTGCCATCACGGTCATCTGGGGGCCGCCCTCCTGCCTGGGTAACCAACACAGCCTCTCACCTCCTCTCTCCTGCCCTCATTCAGTGCTCCACAGAGCAGCCAGGATGAAGTTTTCAAAACACAAATCTTGCCAGCTCCCAAGAAGACATGGGGGATGAAAAACAAGTTATATGATACCACAAGGAAGCAATCAGCCAAATGCAGAATGTGGGACACGATGCAGGACAAATGACCTGGTTTCTCTAACAAATCAATGGCATAAAAGAGAGAGGGAAAAGAGAGGAGGCGGCTGTGATAGAATCAAAGAGATGTAAGGACTATAAACACAATGAGCAAATATCATCTGCGGGCTTTGCGGGGCTCCCGATTGCTGAAGCCAGCTGCAGGAAGACAGTTTTGAGAAAATCAGGGAATGATGGTGATACTGGAGAACTACTATTAATTTTGTTGGCACGTGCTTATCTTCTTCAAGCAAAGGCTCTATCAGTAAGAGACGCAGGCTTGGGTATTCACAGAGGAAAGACATGATGTCTCGCATTGGTTTTTAAAGGGGCCCCCTCCTTCGCCAAAGTGGATGGCTGGGGCGCATCGATGTGTCGATGAGAATCAAGGTCGCCAAAATGTTGACAATTGTTGAAGCTGGGCATGGGTACGTGGAGGCTCATTTTGTATTCTCTTTACTTTCATGCATGTTGAAAAAGTGGCCTAATTAAATGTAAAATTTGAGAGATTGGGCCAGATGAAGCATTTGCTCTTTCCAATAGTAACAGAGTTATTCACCAAAGATACTTTTTCACCACCGACTTCAATTCGACAGATTTTTACGGAACATCTACCTCATGCAAAATTGAATAAAACACAGTTTCTGCCCCTCAGAAGCTCACCTTCTGGTAGGGGAGGAGAGACCAACATTTGTTAAAGGTAAATAATATGAATACTAATCTAAGAGCTAAATTGACCATATGCAAAGGAGTCAAAAGCTATCTTAAAAAATTCAAGGCACAGGGGTGCCTGGGTGGCTCTTGATTTTGGCTGAGTCACCGTCTCAGGGTCCTGAGATCTAGCCCTACATCGGGCTCAGTGCTGGGTGTGGAGTCTGCGTAAGATTCTCTCTCTCCCTCTCCCGTTGCCCCCCTTTTAAAAAAAATGTAGCTTCTCAAAACTTAGGAAATGAGGGGCGCCTGAGTGGCACAGTGGTTAAGCGTCTGCCTTCAGCTCAGGGCGTGATCCCAGCGATCTGGGATCGAGCCCCACATCAGGCTCTTCCTATGAGCCTGCTTCTTCCTCTCCCACTCCCCCTGCTTGTGTTCCCTCTCTCGCTGGCTGTCTCTCTTTCTCTGTCGAATAAATAAATAAAATCTTAAAAAAAAAATATGTTAAGGCCTCAATAAGCCCTTTTATAAAAAAAAAAAAACAAAAAACAAAAAACAACTTAGGAAATGAAAACTGTGGGTGTGGGGCTCTGAATCTGTAGTGAAAAAAAAAATCAAGGCAGAAGACACTGCATGGTATGTTACTTTTTGAATATATAAGGAGAAAAATAAGAATTTCTAGTCATATTAGCTTGTATAAGCACAAAGAAGTCAGAAACGACTCATAAGAACTATGAAAACTTGACATCTGTTTAGGAGAGAGGTGAACTGGGGCCCAGGAAAGCCTTTTACTGAATGCCTTTTCATAGTTTCTGGTTATTTATTTATTTATTACTTATTTAAATTTTATTTTTTTTTTTAGTTTCTGGTTTTTGAAAACATGGGAATGTACTGCATAGCCAAAAATTTAAAATAAAAAGTGAAATAAGCTTTCAGCTCCTCCCTCATAGCAGACCATGTCTCTCGTCTATTAAAAACCCTTTATCAGGTCCTATTACCCTTGCTATATAATGCACACTCCTTTTGGTGCCTTTCCAGGATGGCCTGATCTGGCCGCTGTGTCCTCTCGCCCCATGCCTGTCACTCCTCAGGCTCTGAGCTTGCCATATGGGATTCTGCAGGCTCTCAACTCAGCCAAGCTCACGCTGATGCAGGCCGCCAACAAGCTCTTTGCTCTGCCTGTTTTGGTCTCCCCCACCCCTCAAACTTGTTCTGACCAGCTCCTGCTCATTCTTCGGGTTTTGCTGGAGATGTCATTTTCCCAGCAGCCTCCCCACCGCTCCTCAGATCCCAGATCCCTCAGATCCCAGAACCCATTCAGCAAGTTGCTTTAGGACCCTTTGCTCTATGTTCCCCAAGAACGCCGTATGTCCCTACGGACGCATAATGTAACATGTCATATGTGTAGGTAATGGTCTGATTTTATCTTTTTCACTCATCTGTAAACTCTATGAGAGCATAAGTACATTGCATTTTCTCTTGTGTTCCATCACCTATTTCCAGGCCTCCTCGTTAGTGGGAGTGTAACACAGCATGTTTAAGTGAGGGGGCCATAGTTATCCAAAGTAAAGAGAAAATCAGTTTGCATGTGTGTGCTAGAATGCAGGAGTCTTAATAGAATTTTCATGAGAAGTGAAGGCGAAGAGAAAGACTGCTGGAAGGATCAGACAGGACGTGGCATAAAGCAGCAGGACAAGAAGGGACGAAGAGTGGACCTTCCTTGAGTCAGTATAATGGAGGACGGCAAATGTATTGGAAAGAAAAAGGCTGCAGGAAAAATGGATGGAAAGAAAAGTCTTAAAAGTTATTAGAGGAGACGGAACACGTAGGGCAGGGTCATTAGCCAGGTATCTGCCTCCGTGGTTTTGGAGGTGTGTGAACTTCTAGCAACTGCACGAAAACTTCCATGGAGATAGTTATGTGCATTTTTTTTCCCCCCGAAGCAAACTTTATAGTTTTTTGAGGATCCTGAAAGTCTGGGGATTTAAGACGGGCTAAAGATCTTGTCAGGCTTAGACAAACTATGGAGTAAAGAGAAGAGGAAGACATAAGGTGGTAAGAGCTGGACGGTGACATAGGGGAGAACCAGGAAGTGGATGTTGGACGCGTTTCACAGAAACAGCAGCTGCCAGCGGGAGGTGGGTGGGGAGCGGAGTTAGGGAAGGTCATGGAAGGTCACTGAAACCCGTGCTGGAGCCCCATCACCGTCACTGTCTGGATTGTGAGCACATCATTTGCTTCACTGAGCCTCATTTCGCTGTTAGGAGAAGGAAGGGATGGGAAGCATTACAAAAATACCTTCTCGTTGACCTCATAAGGGTGTCATGAGGGGGTAGGAAAGACTCTTAACTGGAAAGCTGTGTGTGTGTGTGGGGGGGGTTTCTCTCTTTAATTTGTTCTTTATGCCATTTCCATGAAATTTTGTGTGAAAATCACTACAGTCCTAACGAGCAGTAGGGAGGGGAAAGCCCTTAGCACAGCTTTGTCATTCACTCCTCATTGACCTTCTGGGACTATGAACAGAGATTTACAGCACCTCCCAAACCACAGACCTTTTTCCCGTTTAGCTTATATATTGTCAGTTTGGAATGGCCTGTGCTTCTTTTCTGTAAGTTCCAAGCATGGAATTCTACTCCAGGAGTCTACACTCCAGAAACAGTTTTGTGCAGTGGGCAGTACTTGGGCCCTTGTACCAGCCTGGGCTCTTGTCTTGTTCTGCCTCTCACTGGTGGGAGACCCTGACCAATCACCTCTGCACCTCAGGCTTCTGATCTATAAAATGGGAATAACGGTAGTCCTCGCGGGGCAGTGGTGAGGTTTATCTGGTATATTATGCATGAAACCCTGAGAGGGGAACCTACCCAGATGGCTACTTAAGATTTGGCTCCTCTAACAGCCTCGCCATGCCGGGAAGTTGGCTGGGTGGAGACTCCTCCCAGAATGGGAGGAGATGGGTCAGCCTCATGGCAGCCCCTCACCGACCCCCTCCAAGCAACCTCTCTCTAGAGCTACTCCAGGGTGGCAGGTGCTCATATATGGAGAAGGGATGTTTTTGTCCAGGGCTTCTCCTGTCTTTGGGGACTGGGAAACTCCATTGTCTTTTCAAGGCCTTCAAGCCAAAGCCAGAAGATGTGTTTTCATTCCTGCTCTGCCACGTCATAGTTTTGGAATTCTGAACAAATTACTTTCCATCACTGAGCTTTTGTGTCCTTGCTTCTGGACTGACCCTACAGGCTGCTGGGAAGGCACGTGAGTCTACTGGGGTTGTCGTACAGAATACCACAGACTGGGGCTTACACAGCACAAGTACATTTTCTCACAGTTCTGAGGATCTGAGATCAAGGTGTTTGTGGGGTTGGTTTCTTCGACGGCTTCTCTCCTTGGTTTGTAGAGGGCCATCTTTTCCATGTGCCCTCACGGAGCCTTCTCTCTGTCCATGTCTGTGTTCTAAACTCTTTTTGTAAGGACACCAGTCAGATGAGATGAAAGCCCAAGGAATGGCCTCATTTTACCTTCATTACCTCTCCAGGTACAGTCACATTCTGCGGTACTGGGCATTAGGATTTTAACGTATGAATTTGCGGCGGGAGCGCAATTCGGCCCATAACAGAGGCTAGATGAGACACTGTATGTTAAACCGTAGTATAAAGCTAGCTAAATATGTTGACGCATGTCACTGCGCTGCACTTTGCTAAGACAACTGTGGTTCGTGGAGGGGGTGGTCCTGCTGCTCTTACTTGGCTGAATTGGTAATCGGGCTTTCTTTTCTTCTATATCAAAGCACAAGTCCCTTACGTTTTAGGCCTGTCTCCCTGCCATGCCACCACTGGTAGGGGGCAAAGGAGTAGAGAGCTAAGAATTTGTTTTGGGGGCACCTGGGTGGTGCAGTCATTAAGCATCTGCCTTCAGCTCAGGGCGTGATCCCGGCGTTCTGGGATTGAGCCCCACATCAGGCTCCTCCGCTAGGAGCCTGCTTCTTCCTCTCCCACTCCCCCTGCTTGTGTTTCGTCTCTCGCTGGCTGTCTCTGTCAAATAGATAAATAAAATCTTAAAAAAAAAAAAAAGAATTCGTTTTGGCTTCAATGCTACTGAATGGTCAGTTGACTTGCAAATCTCCTCAGGCCTCATATCCTCGGTGGTGAGGACATCATCTCTCACGCCTGGGTTTTGCTCTCATGGTCACATGCCCTGTGTCACTGGAACACAAGCTCACCATTGTCTTCTTATAAATGAAGGGAAATCTGTTCTGAGCCGTTTGGGTTGCTTACAATATCTTTACAAAACAGCTTTTCAGTATTTCTTCAATTAAAACAAAAGCAAGCAAACAGCCACCACAGAAATGAAGAAAGAGGTAGAAAGAGCGACTTGGTTCCAAAGATAAGAAACGTGAAAAGCCCTCTTTGACCAGATTAGTCTCTTGGAAATTCTATCACCAGGCCCACAATAGCAGCTCCTGTTATTGGACCTGTACTTTCTCTTTTTGTTGGTGGGTTTCTGCATCACCGGTCACGTGTTCCTTTGAGCGGTACTCTGGGGGCTCTCTGTCACTCAAAGTGTCCCCCTGGCTGGGGTTAATGACTGTGAGCGAGGACTTGCTAGCTGGCACCCACCTTTTCTGAAGAGAGGCAGACGGAGACTTTGAGCCCACACGCGATTGTCAGCAACCTTTGACTCTCCAAGACCTCTCTACTCTGACCTTCTCTGCTCTTTCGGGTAATGGCAATTACACGTGTTCAAGAGGCCTCAGCTAACTGGGCAAACCAATTAAGTGGAGGTAGATACTTTCCCCCCAATGGACAGCCATGTATATTCCAAGACCATAAATGATGAATTCGAGAAGAAAATTATTAAGCATGAGACTTAATGGAGGTTTAAAAGAAAAAAAAAAAAACCTTTTATTTCTAGATTTCGGGGGAAAAATTTCTGGTTGCAATTTTGGATTTTCTTGATGGATGGATTTGCTTCAGGTGGGGGATGTCAAAGGCTCAGGTGTGAGTGGCAGGGGAGGGGCAGCTGCAGCTGCAGAGCAGAGAGGCCAGATGGCCTGCAAGGAAGGAGTGAAAACTCAGGGAATTCTAATGATGGGAAGCCCTCAAAGAGCTTTCAGAGAGCGGCCGACATGCTGGGAATCCTGCAAACCATCACAATTAGCATCTAGAAATGACTGTGGGACATTCTTGCCTAAAATACAGGCCTACAGGCAATCCTGTTTCAAGGTCTGGAGTGTGTGCTCAGAGCAAACAAACATTATATATCTAGCATATATGTGTGTGTGTGTGTGTATATATACAACTGTGTACGAATTTTATATTATTTATATGCATGATATATATAGCTTATATGTATATATTTATATGCATGTTACACACACTCATGTGCACACATATGTATCCACACCATACATTTGTTAAATCTGTGCTAATTAGAATAAAGTCAAATGAGGAGGAAGTTTTCCCAGTCTCCAGCCTTGGTCAGCTCTCCTGTGCTGCTACTGGGAGTAAGTCCCCGGCTCCCTGTCTGGGAAGGGGACGGCTTCCTGGAGCAGTGGGCGATGCCCAGCCCGGGCAGACACACGCTGTCTACCTTCCGTGGAAGCTGGGCCATCAAGGAAACGTGAGGCTGTCACCTGACTCCAGCTCTCTCTTCTTGAGCTGAGAAGAGCCTAAGACGTGTCCTTTAAAGCAGTACGGGATTCCCCTAGATAGACAGGTGGATATTGTCCAAAGATGTTCTAATATGTATGCAGAGTTCATGGAAAGGAACTCACAGCACTCTTGGGGATTCTTACTCGCCCTCAGGATGCTTCTGTGTGTGTGTGTGTGTGTGTGTGTGATTATAAGAAGCTCAGGAATAGGTAGGAAGGAAGGCATCATCTTCTTTTTTAAAAAAAGGTGAGGCACTGAGGGTTTGATTGGCCCATCAGCCCTATAAAGAAGAATCCATGTAATGGACTCCTAGTTGAGGGCATCAGACACGAGGAGGGAGGGGCTGGTCCTACTCCTTTGCTAACAGTTCTGAGACTGTTAGTTGGTAGAGATTGGAGAGGACAAGCAGAGAGAAAAAACAGGCGCTGTGTCATGCTGGGGTTGCTGGCTGGCTGGTGCCCACCCATTACCTGCCTGCCCTCTGCCTATCCCAACATCATCTTCAAGCTGGAACCTGCTCAGTCTTGTGGTGTGGACTTACGTGACCTTAATTCCAATGCTGTGTGTGATACAGGGATACCTGACTGATGTTTTAGGGGCAGATGGGACAGCTTGCCCCTGGTGGCACGGATCGGGGTGTCGTGTCCTCTCCATGGCTCTGGGGGAGTGCCTGGTTTGGCCTCTGTCACACTTAGCTGCACAGGAAGTGGCTCAGGGTACTGTAGGAATTCCATCTACTGCCCCTGGCTGCTGGCTACTTTGTGCGTTTTAAGGTAATACCGCATTTCCTGCTCTTTGTGTCTGTTCCTGGTCTAGGAGGGGAATCAGTAAAGGTGACCCCGAAAGTCTCAGCTTAAAAAGAAGCAGCCCACCACAGCCTGCTTGTTTGTTGGCAGCATTTCCTTTCACGTGTAGTACGCGTTTGTCGACTGTCTCACTTGGTGTCGGTTGAACTGGCACAGGTGGTCCCTGTGTTGCAGGATACTCTTCCTGCTGGGTTTTTCTTCCCTTTCTTTCCTCTAGGATCTGTATGTTCCCGGGGAGTGCTACCAAACACACCGAGGATGAGAAGAAAACACAAATGAGCCTCCAAGGTTTTACAGTCCATGGTGGTTTGGGAATGCAGGGGACAGACTTGCCATCCAGCGGCCAGCATCCTGGAGTGTGATGGGCTTGTGTGAGATTGAGGTGTCAGGGTGGCAGAGGGGGCAGAGAGCAAGGTGGGGACCACTGATGACAGCATTTCAGATCATGGTCCTCCTCTGAAGAGCTCACAGCCAAACCAAGGAATTTGCTCTAACACAGAATGGGACTTCTAGCTGACTTGTCGCACTCAGCTTAGCGTGCATGGCTAACTGGCTCGTGGTTCCCTGGGCAGAGGAGTGTGGGGGGCAGGGGATGAAGAGGAGAGGAGGCAAGGTGGGTGAAGTCAAGCCAAGCAGAGGACTGAGAGAGATGAGAGGCTGGAAATCACAAGTGAGAAGGCAGAATGGCAGTTAATGAGGAAGTGAAACAGCTGGTATGGCAGAAAGGCATTGTGGTTTGGAGGCAGAAGACTGGGGTCTTGCCTCTGCCCTTTATGAGCCCGGAAGGCTTAGGAAAGGGATTTACCCTCTTTGAGACTCCATTCTATAATTTTTATTATTTTTTATTTTTATTATTTTTTAAAGATTGATTTACTTTAGAGAGAGAAGGAGTGTGGTGGGGGCAGAGGGTGAGAGAGAGAGAATCTCAAGCAGACACCCCACTGAGTGTGAAGCCTGATGTGGGACTCGATCTTACAACTCTGAGATCATGACCTGAGCAGAAACCAAGAGTTGGACCCTTAACCGATTGCGCCACCCAGGTGCCATTTTATCATCTTTAAAATAGAACCAAAGATAACCTCTGTCCTTCCTACCTCACAAGGATATTGTGAGAATTCAATGGAAACATTAAAACCCATAAGCCAAGACTCATGTCAACACGCTACTTGACCAACTGTGACTGTCAAACAAATTTGGTTGACAAAGAAAGAAGTAGGTGAGCACACACCAGAATATGAAGCAAAGACGATTAATCAAAGTAGGCATGAGGGAACTTTGGCAGAGAGCCAAGGAAGAACCAAATGGTGATGGCATTGGTAGAGGCCTCAGAGCTATTCAAAAACGCAAAAAGAGTGCCAGGGTCCAATGAATGAGCAGCAATGCCCACGCTTGAAAACCTAACATGTCAGCTAATGTGCGGATGAGTGGGAGGCAGAGATTGGGAGAAGGGTCAGTATGAAGGAAACCACAGGTGGGAGAGAGAAAGTCGAACCACAGTTAGTTTTAGGGAGACTGAGGCATAGGTAGGAAGTTGCATACTGATACCTGGGGTCAGCTCTCCTGGGCCAGAGTTGAAAGCAAGGCAGAAGGAGGCAGGTTATCTTATTCGAAATTTAGGATACATAAGATCCTGATTCAAAATGGCGATCTAAGATAGGGACTCACAGTTTTCTGTTTTGTTTTGTTTTTGGAGAGAACACTTTCATTTATTTGCTCTGAATCCAATTACTTGGTTTAAACTGGAAGTTTCATCCCAGGCAAGGGGGACCAGAGACAGTCCCATCTCTAACTGGGAAGAGAAGGCAGGTCAAGCTTCTGTAATTCAGTGTCATGAGAAGCAAAGGGAAGAGTTTCTACAAGGAGGTGACAACACTGTTCAGCCTTTCAGGAAGGGAGCCAGTGAAAATGGAATGATTGTAGTTGATTTAAGGGGTAAAAATTGAGAGGCAAAGGACAACTAAGGTTGAAAGGGCTTCTCTGAGTAGTCCTTTTGTTCATGGGCAGGACGTTGTCGCTGATGGGTTCAAGGGGAGTGGGAGGGCACGGGAGAGGTGGGAGGGATGATGGATTGCCTACGAACCTATGAAGAATGAGGCAAAGCAGCATGAAACCATTTGTTTGGGCTTTATAGATTTTCTAATAAAAACGTCAAGGTTTTTTCACACCATTTTGAAAATGTCATCAAATGCAAAACAGTTCTCCTTGTGCCAGTGACAAAGGCTGCATTTCCAATGGTAAATTCCGCCCAAAATGCAATAACAAACTTTGTCAGTTTTTCCTCCAAGTCAAACCAGGGGTCAGATTTGGTCCAGGACCCTTCAGGGTGACCTTTGCTCCTTCACGGGAACTGACCCCTCCCAATAGAACCTGTAACTTTCCTGACTGTGAAGTATGTGGGGAGCGATTAGAGGTTAGGGTTAGCCCGGTGGAAATATCCCTGAAACTAGGGAGTACACTTCTGAGTCCCCCATGGTTGGGGACTGAAGGGCATATTTCTGAGTCTCCCAATTAGGTTATTTCTGATGTAGCCATTAAAAAAAAAAAATCTTTTAGCGAAACTTTCTTGCCTCTTCTCCCCCCACCCCTCCTTTATAATCTGCCTGATCCACTTCCTCAAAGTTATTATTGGTATTTTAATCATGTGACAGCTCGCCTCCAAGACCTTCAATGGCTCCCCTTTGCCTTTTTTTGGGTTTTCATTTTTATAACATTTTTATTTAACCGGAGAAATCCAAAATATTATCATTGGAAAGTGTTACCCACATCAGAATGATGAATGGGATATTTTATATCCTTTCTTTATACTGAGCTTCAAAATCTAGTGTGTATTTCTCAGTTACAGTCCCTCTCAATTTGGAAGTTAAATTTAATCAGATATATTTAATTTGTATTTAGCTTTCATAAGATTTACAGTTATAACAAGATTCACAGACCGAATTGTTCAAATACACCTGAAAATTTTCCAATAACTGAGTCAAATACCGGTTTTTAGAGTTGAATCTGCACTAGTTAAATTTGAATCAAATTTTTAAAATCTCATTCTTTTTTTTTTTAAGATTTTTAAAATTTTTATTTATTTGACACAGAGAGAGAGACAGCCAGCAAGAGAGGGAACACAAGCAGGGCGAGTGGGAGAGGAAGAGAAGCAGGCTCCCAGCGGAGCAGGGAGCGCGATGCGGGGCTCGATCCCAGGACTCTGGGATCACAACCTGAGCCGAAGGCAGACACTTAACAACTGAGCCACGCAGGCGCCCCTAAAAATCTCATTCTTCTTATTGCAGAGTAGTATCCCACTGTAGGAATGGACCACTTACACCCCTTTGCCTTTAAAATTAAGTGCAAGTGGCTTTGACTGGCTTTCTGCACCCTAATTCCTTTACAGCCTTATCTTTTCCAGTTCCTGGGCATGTACCCCATACTCCAGCCAAATTCACCCAAGCTTTCCCACTTCTTGTCTCCAGTGAAATGTCACCCCCTCCATCTTTGCCTATTAAAATCCCACGGTTCCTTCAAGATTTATCTGAGAAGCCACTTCTTCCCTAAAATCTTTCCTGATTTGTTCAAGGGTGATTTCTCCTTTCTTTTGATCCTTTAAGTCATGTTGGTACCTTCAACCAATCCACTTTAACATGAGTTCTCGTCTACTCCCAAATGCTTGTTCCCTTGAAGCTGACGCATTTTATAGCCCCCTACGCCCACCATCTGCTATGACGTTTCCTTGAGTTGCCTCCTGTGGGCCACTGGGATTGAGGAAGGGTGGCAGCATTCTGTTCAGAGTGAGTTCTTCTTAGGTTGACTTCTGGTGACTGTATATGTTGAAAGGACCATATAGGGGGAAAAAAAAGAGAAGAAAAAAAGAAGAGAGAACAGTTGAGTTCAGTACATTGGTCTAGTCTAGCACATCAAGGCTGCTGCCTTTGGACTCTTGAGGATGTCTTCTTCTTGGGCCCAGAAGCAGAGGCCATGAACGGACTCGTACACGTGCTGCTTTCCTTCTCTCGGTGGCTTTCTGCAGCTCTGAGGTAGACTGTTAAAAGACCAAGAAGAAGGAGCAGTTTCTGAAGTTTCTGGAATCTCATAGGATTTCGGGGAGGGGGTACGGCTTGCTCTATAGAGTGTCATGGGGTCTCTAGTAGGTCCTGCTCCAAACATTTCCTCTTGGATCTTCTAAGCATAAGGGGTATGAAACACCGGAGGTGATGACTTCTGAGAATCAAGACAAATACAGGAATTAAATTCTTTGACCTTTAATAAAAGTACCCCTGTTCTGTCTGGAAGACACAGGGGTCAACTCAACAGGCTTGCCACCTTCTGCTTCCCCAGAGCCACCGAAGTGTTGGTTGTCACATTCGTGGTGTGCAGGCAAGAGTTTGCAGGAAGAAAGGAAGGAGGGAAGGGATGCAGGAAGAAAACTTGGAGAAGCTGAATAAAGTGGCTGCCAGCTACAGGCTGGGGGAAGGAGTCTGCAGGGTATAGGAAGCCACTGCAGGGGTAACAAGAGTGACATAGTCTGTTAGAATGTGATGATTTAGTCCTAGATCTGCCAGTGGTTTACTGTAGAATCTTGAGCAAGACCACCTTGAGCTTGAGTTTTCCATATGTAGATAGGACCGTTGCCTGTCATTTCTGGCAACCTGACCAGATATTGTGACTGTTTTAGCCTCAAGTGGGAGAGAAATGCAGTGTCCTCCCTCCCATCCTTCCCTTCCCTTCCTTCCCTTCCCTTCCCTTCCCTTCCCTTCCCTTCCCTTCCCTTCCCTTCCTTCCTTTCCCTTCCCTTCCTTCCCTTCTCTCTCATCCTTTCTTTTCCCTTCCCTTCTCTCTCATCCTTTCTTTCCCCTTCCCTTCCCCTTCCCTCCTTCCAACAGATATTTATCAAGTACTTGCCCTGCACCAGGAGGAACTAGCAGTGAGCAAAACAGTTGAAGTCCCTCACTTCATACATATGCTAGCATCAGCCAGGCAAGTAAATATACATAATATGGGGTAGTGATAAATGCTCCAAAGAAAGATAAAGGTGGGTGAGGGGACAGACAGCAACAGAGAGCCGTGTGAGACAGAACAATCTATCTAAGGCCGCTTCATCTGAGGGGGTGGCACGGGAGGGAGACCTGGATGGAAATAAGGGTGTCATGGGGTGGGGGGGGGAAGGTCTGCGGGATCTGCAGAGAGAAGAGTTGAATCAGACAAATGTACCAGCTGCATGACCCTGGGCGAGATAATAACTTCTGTGAACCTCCCTTTCCCCGGTTTAAAATAAAACTAACACCTACTTGACAAAGTGCTTGTGTAGATTAAATGCAATAAGGCATGTGGAGGCTTGGCACGCGGTGGGGACTGGAGGCGGGCTGGGTGCTAGCAGTGAGCGCGGATGCCCCCGTGCGCAGTCTGGGGGAACAGATTGGGTGCGCCTCCCCTTCTTCCCCACGACGCCCCAGCCCTGCGATCTCTCCCGCTCTCTTTCTCATTCAGTAAAAACGGGCAACAAAGCTTGTCCCCTCCTCAAAGGAACGCCAAAACTCAGGTGAGGGGTCGCCAAAGCAATCGTGCTTTGCACCCGCTCTGCCGAGAAAAGTCCGCGGAGAATCGGAGCAGGACTGAGAGGCCGTCCCTCACCCCGGGGAGGGGGCCCCTGGGGGCAAAGCCTCCTGCACTAGCCCGGGTCCTGTAAAAACCGGGGGCTTACGCGGAGCCAGAGACAGATCTGCCAGCACAAGAGAGGGCTGGGAAGAGAGCCAGTCCCGGGGTGGAGGCTCAGCAGAAGGGCGGGCTCGGGCTGACCACCAGGAAGCAACAAAGCGGCAACACAAACAGGAAGCAGGACCGCTGGGGACAGGATGGGGCCCTGCGAGGGCCGGGAAGAGCCCGGCGGCGGCGCGCGGGGCCGGGGGCCGGGGCCTGGCTAGTGGGGGGAGCGGCACCCTCTGGCAGGAAGCGTGGCCGCGGGGCCGCCGGGCGGCGAGTGAAACTGACAAGGCCAGTTCAGTATTCAGCAATGCCCCCCCCCATTCTCTTTCAAAACACAACAGAAAGAACCCATTCTGCCTCTTTTGTAACCCCTCCCCCTCACCTCGGTAGAGATAGGGTTTTTCTACTTCCCTCTTATCCACCTACAGAGCACCTCGTAATTAGTGAAATAGCACCTCATCGCGGGGCCTGCCATTACCCTGCGCTGCTTCCAGAGTCCCGGGGAGCAGGGCCTGCCTTATTATTTAGAAAACTGCCGGCGAGGGCATCTAGCAGATGATTGACTCCCAATGAGAACAGGATCTGCATCTAAAATAATAGGAGTAAATTGCAGATTGATTCATGGGACAAAGCACCCAGCAGCCCAAACTCCATTCTTTCTTCTGAGTTCCATCTCCTATCTCCTGTCAGTCTCAAAATTGATAGAACAGCCTGGAGCCATTGAACAGAGTTATGTCTGCAATCACCTTTCTAATTCTTGCATATAGGTGCCAATATGTCAAGAGGACCCAGGCAAGGGGACAACAGGGTGGCTTTATTTAACATTATGACAAGCAAACACTTGAATACCAAGAAGCTCATGAGCTTTCCAGCAGCAGGGGAAAAAAAAAATTAAAAAGCTCCTGCATGGGTTGCCTGCCTCGTTCTCTTGTGGCCTGGTACGGTGCAAAAAGGAGATTACTAACAAAAGGTTATTCAGCCGTTCCCCAAATAAACTCAAAGGTACCAAGTATGGACGGAGCAGATGTCAGGAGACTGAGCCCTATTTTGGAAAACTGCCGAGATATTTAGAAATAGAGCTTTCTTATTAACCCCAAGCATAATGCTGCAAGTCTTTTAAAATAAAACTTCCCAGATGCCACCTGCATCTGACATGGCGGCAGGATGAATGCCACTGCGACCACTGATACTGGAAACCCTCTTAAGAAACAGCCTCGACTGATTGTTCCGGCACAAACAAATCACAAACTAATTTATGTATTCCTGCAGCTGCACCCCAGCCGAGGCAGGAGTCGGACCAATTCACAGTTGACTAGTGCTGTCTCATTCTTTGCAGATTTTGGCATTTAACTGTAATTAAGATTTATTGTTCACTAGCTTGCAGGTCAGGGCAAGCATGACAATATGGGTAACTTTTCTGTTTACCAGTAAAATGTCTGGTAGGAGGAAGCCTCAAACCTTCCAAGCAGAACTTGACAGAAATAAATAGCACCTCTTCACTCCAGGACCAGCGCATTACCGATTTTAATCAGACGCGAGAGTTCTCTTTAAGGGAGGGCAGGGAGGGATCGCAAGGAGCTGCTGAACTGTGCTGTTGCTCTTGCGCCAGAAGGGGACGGGCCAGAAGCCAAATCAATTATTGCTGATCTTCTGGATTTGGGGACGGGATTGTCAGCTCGGCGTGGGAGGGACTGAGACCTTGATGCCGACAAAGGTTCTGCAGAGACTGGGACCTGTGGGTCTCTGCGGCCCCTCCTCGCCAATGAGAGGGGAATCATCGCTCATCTGTCCCCACTCTCAAGGATGCCCTTGGACCAAATCAGATGGCCCTAGGAGGAGGGAGGCAGGGTTCAGCAGTCGGCGGCCGTTCACCTTTTACAGTCTGTCTGCAGAGGTCCTGTGCAGGTGACCCACGACACAGTGGGTGTGAATGAACAAACACTCTGCAAGCAGACAGATGAAGAAGGGCATCTCATCCCACTGGTTTATTAAAGGCAGAAATGCTGAAGCATAATGTCCTTCAGTTTTCCAGCATCTATAATTTATTCTATATTATTGTTTGTCCTCCTTGGAGTATTTTTGTCAGAGCCTCTGTAAAATAAGAAAACATTACTCACATGGCCCAGAGATCTGGACCCTGAGCTCATTCTGTGTCTCCTGTTTCCTTTCAAAGGAAGGGGGTGGGGGTGCGGGGAAGGAAACAAAAATCCCTTGCTCTTCACTGCATCGCCAACTACAGAATAAAATTTGCTATGATATTGTAAAAAGATCTTTGTATCTCACTCTAAACTGAAAATCATTCCAATTGTGGCTTACAAAAATCCACACAACACTTTAGGAAAAAATTAAAAATAAGTGAGTGAGAAAATTGTGTGATTCCTGGCATTCTCTTCTTTCATGTTGTCTGTTAACGTTGGAGCTACCAGTTCCTACAAGTTGAAGAGGGTTGGTTCTGTTCTGCAGTGATCCAGTAACGTCCCCAGTTGCTTTAATTTGAGCACATTTGTTTTCCTCTTTGTTGGAAAAAGATCTCGGGATTCTAAGAAATATAGGGAGCTTTTGTTTTGACATTAGGAGAAAGCCATCAAAGCAAGCATCTTTCCCAAAGGTACAAGGGGGAAAATGGGTGCGAAATTAATTTTAATGGTGGATAGAGACAAAAATCTAAAAAAGGATTTAAAAGCAAACTTCCCACCTATTTTACCAATGGAAGATGTTTTATAGTCCTAGATACCAGGTTTTTAGTCTTGAGGGATCCAGTTCAATTAAAATGATGCTGAATCACGAAAGAGGAAAATATAATTGAGGGAAGAAGGATTCTAATATTTAGATTCAGTTGTTAGTGATATTTTTAAGCACTTAAAAAAAAGCCATTCTTCCATTCCACTAAACTCACAATCATTAGTTTAATTTTCAGAGCTTGCCAGCTGAAGCCAGTGTTACTCTGTCCCAAGGATACTTGAGCCAGATCCAGAAAGGTTGAAATAAGTCTCACAGGGGGCACACTTGACCCTAAACGTGAGCCTGGTTTACCAAGCCACAGAACTTTGATCCTCGTGATGCTGTGCAAGGTGATCTCGGGAGAACACCAACCGTCACTCCACAATGTCTCGCATTGCTGATCCGAGCAAAGCACATTTATAAACCTGGCCTCGGACATCACGGATGCAGATGGGCATAGAAAAGGACGGGCAGAACACTGCAGCCATTTTGTGGACAGGACATCACCGAGCCCACGGCTATTCTGTACAAACAATGGGAGGAGGAGAGAAGGAGCGTGCAGTGGCTCCGAACAGGTGGGAAGCTGGAGGAGAATCACTTTGCTCTCAGCTGGGGAGGGCTTTGTGGAGGAAGCAGGATCTCACGAGCTGGTAGAATGATTGCAGGAGACAGCTTGCGGAGATGGGATGGGGCAGGATTCCAGGCACAGGGCCTCCTGCCCAGGAACGAAGGAAACCTTGAAGGAGGGAATATGGTGCTTAGTTGAAGGGGCAGTGGGAAAAATTCCAAGGAAGGAAGAGGAGGAACGGGCCATGTAGTAGCAGGGCTCCTGGGATGCCCAGGATGTCGGATATCCTCTTCCACTTGAACGCAATCACTATTTCCCCATCTTTGCTGAAAACGTTGTTACTCTGGTAGTCTTTGCCATTTAAGTTTTGTTTTTTAGAATAACATTGTGCCCACGTTGGCCACCACATTCTTAATGGAGTGTTAAAAAAGGAGAGATGATTCATCAAAGATTGCCCGGAATATAGATAAAATGGATCAAAACACAGAAAATGGAAAATAACGCCATGGTTTACAAAATTTTAAAATGTGTTTCTTAAATTAGAGAAGAGGGGACCACAGGGTAACGATTATTTCCTGAGACATTAAGAATTGGGAATTTCCTTTTACGAGGAGGAGAGTAAACCACAGTTTTCTATCTTTAAGGAAGAAACAGAGAGATGTCAGATATTTCAGGTGCTTTAAATAGATATTGCTGAATTATCCTTTAAATATGGTGTAGGGATATTTATGTCCCTACTGATAGCCTCTGCAAGACGGCTATTCCCCAAAGCCCTTCCCAGAAATAGAAGTTATCAGTGCTTACGGTATCAGAGGCCAAGAACCGGTATCTCATTTCATCTTGACCTTCCCTGATGGTGAGGAGGAGTGCTTATCTAAATCCAAATCCCCATCTAAATGGACATGTGTGTTTCAGTCTAACCTACTCTGACCACTTGCATCTCTTCTATGAATTGCCTGTTCAAACCCTTTGCCCATTTTTCTACTGGGGTCTTTGTCATTTATTATGCTGCAGAGGTCCTTTGTATACTAGGGGTCTACCGTTAGTGCTATACTAGGTCTATACTAGGGATTTACCACTAGTGCAAAAGAGAGCTCACTCTATCACACCCTGGCTAGCTTTCAGTAGAACTAATTTTCTTAATTTGTCAATTTAACAGTCTAAAAGGAAATCTTGATGTTTTTGTTTATATTTATTTGCTTAATACTGAGTCTGAACATTGTTTTCATATTTTTATTAAAAATTCATATTTCTTTTGTAAATATACCCTTGCCTATTTTTGGATGGAGGTGCTCATCATATTTTTCTTACTGGTTTATAGGACCTCTTTATAGGATATAAACCCAGGGTCTGTGATTTATGGCAAATAACTTGTCTTACAAATTTTAGGCACATTAGGTATGTATGTTCTATCAGTGAGCTTTTCTGCTTGGTTTGCAAGAGAACTTCAGGCTATATAGACAAGGTGGGGTGGGGAGAAGTGTGCATTTCAACTCTGGCTTGTGTTTTCCTTAAGTTTGGAAATCAAATATAATTTACCATCTTGAAGATTAATTTCCTCTTGAAGAACACCCTGTCTGATCTATATAAGAAATGTTATTTCTTCTTGTAATATGGCTTTGACCACGTGCCATTTAACATAGTAACCCTGGCCTTATTGTGCCAAAGGTGCGTTTGCTTGACTTTATTACCTTTGAGGGGATGAATTAAAATGCCTCTGCTTTCTTCCCTGTCTATAGGAGCTGGGAGTGAGGGTGAGGTGGGTGGGGAGAAGGGTCCAGCAAATAGAACAGAACACTGAGCTGTAGGAAGGGCAGGGAGTAGATTGGAACCTGGCCTGAAATGTCACCAGTACCCTTGCTCCCTTTGTCTCTGCTTCTCAATGACTTCTGACTTCATTTGATTTTCTCCTTTGGAAGGCTGGCTTTCTTCACCTGGCAGAAAACATCTTGCACTTTCAGCCCCTGGAGAGAGGCTGACTCAGTTCTCTTTTAACTGCATCTTACAGAAGGCACTCTCTTGGGATCCCGGCTGGGTCAGGAGTAGGGTTGCCAGATAAAATATGGGATTGCCCCAACACATGAGAGTTTCAGAGAAACAATTCATCATTTTTAAGTTACAAGAATCTCCCAAAAGTTGCATGAAATATACTTACACTAATTTAAATGTAACTGGACATCCTATATATTTATTTGTCAAGTTTGGCAACCCTAGTCAGGAGTCTGCTTCTAGACCAATTGGCCCAGAGCCAGGGAATTGGAGTTCTGTCCACCCTCACATCAGTTACTGGTGGCCAGTGGGCTAGATCATGTCCTCACTGCTGCTCGCTTGCTCATGGGTGGGGATGGAGGGCGGTTACTAGGCTGAGCAGACAACTCCAAGGGCGTCCACCATACCTGCCTATTTGGACTAACTGTTCCTCTGCCCGGAACGGGCTTTCTGCCGGATCTCTCCTCTGGCGCTGAGCACCTGATCACATCCCCTACTCTCCAGCACAGTGCTCTGTGATTCACAGTCTCTGTTCCTTTGTGCTGTGATCGAAGCTCCATGAGGAGCAGGACCTGGTCAGGGGCTTCTCCAACGCGTTCTGACATTTTATTAAGGGTCTAGCCTGTGTTAGGTCCCAGTACATACCTGGTTGGAATAAATACAGCCCCAAATCCCCCTCTCTGTTACATGGTTTTCCTTTCACACCTGTCCGCCAGGCACCAATCTTCCAGGAGATCCAGCACTATGTCTGGAAGCTGCCTCTCAGCACTTAAACATGCTGAGGACACGTGTGCCTGCCTTCCCTCTTTCACGGCTTCAGCCTGCGCAAGTGCACGTTTCCCTTTGTGCCTTCTATCCCAGCCCGCCTGGCTACCACCAAGCCTCGCATGCATGCAGGGGCTCAGCTCTGGGTGTGGGTAGCGTGTCAAGGTACTCCTCCTAACAAGGGAGACCACACTGGGACAGATGCAGCTGACAGGACACCCGGTCAAGACTGCAGGAGATCAAAATGAGCTCATCCAGGGAAGCTGCACCCATGACACCCTGGGATGGCTTGCTAACAGATGGTTCCAGAAGGGCAAAGGCATCTAGGCCCTCTCCTCCACGCCCCTCCTCTTCCTCTTGTGCTCTCCTCTTCTTCCCTCTGCTTGTCCAGGATTTGCTCTCCCTTTCTTTCCTCCTGTTTCAAGAGAATTTACCAGACACTGGACCGCCTCCCTACTTTTTTTTCTTTTTGTTCATTTTAGCGTTTTAACAACCCTACAGTAAGCAATTTGTATTTAAAAAATGGAAACATTAGGGGATGAAAGACCTTAAGGAAACCCAGCCAGAGAGTGATGGAGATGGGCTCTTAACCCGGGTCTTCTGACTGCGGATTCTGCGTTGGTAAGCACCGCGTTGCCTGCCACGTAGCCCTCTGCAGATGACATTTCCGCCTGCGTGGTGTGTATGCGGATGCACAGGCAGACATTCAGGGGACGCGTGACTGCGCGGATGCACTTCCAGCTTTATCCATGACCAGACTTGGGGCTGGCTGTATCCCTTCCTCTTTCCATCCATGCCAGGCCCCACCCTGCCCACAGCATCCCTCCATCACCTGCCGTCATTCTGCCCCTTTGTTTTCCGTTTATTACACTGTTAGGTTAGCTGTCTCCTCCCCACATCTAGGGAGGCATTATTACTCTGCAAACAAAACATGTCCTGCTTGCCCTGGAAGATGGGTTGTCTGGAGAGATTTCCTGCAGACTGCTGTGCTCATCCTGGCTCGGGGTTCTCGTAAACTGCAGTCACAGAGGGTGGCACTTCCTGCTGGAGAGAAACCTTGTCCTCTCCCTGACCTCTGTCTTATTATCCCTTGTCGTCCATCTTGGAATCCCTCTCCGGTTTGTAGGAAGGCCTGGTCCTGCCAACCTCTGGATGCCTCGGGCAGAGAGGAAACCACATCATTTGGAAGTGGCAGGAGACAGACAGACGTTGTGAAGTGGGATGTGTCCCTGCCTCAGTCCTCACTGGCTGTCTGACCCACGCACCTGCTGACCTCCCCCCAGAACCACCGAAGGCCAAGGCTTGCGACGTGCCGAGCTCCAGTGTGGTCAACTATGTCGGCAAGCAAATAAAGGTGGAAAGAGTGGGAGTTCCTTCCTGGCCCCTTTCTAGAACCTTCCTCGAATGACATAATTCTAATCCCCAGCTGCAGCTGGGAATATGTTTCAAGGGCTCTGCTTCAGATAATGCCAGCCATAGTCACTCCTTCCTCAGCTCCAAACTGTATTTTGCCTCTGGCTTGGGAATCTCTCTCTCTCTCTCTCTCTCTCTCTCTCTCTCTCTCTCGGCCCCTCAGTCACTCTCTTTCCAGATTTTAAAAGGGGAAGGGATTGGGAAGCAAATCCAAACCCTGATTTTTGAGTGGGGAGAAGCCTTTCACATGAAGAAAGAACATACATTAATAGCTCAGAAAACAATGGTAATATTTAATTAACCTTTTGAAATGGCTGATCTGCAAATCTGCACGTGTCAGCTCATCTTCAGAACAGAGGGACCGTGTGTGCCGATGCCAAAATCAACATGCTGGGTCCGTGCATTTCTTCTGTGGGGATTTCACAGGGGGAAAAGCAAGCCCCGCTACCCCTCTCCCCCCCACCCCCAAATCAGTTGTTGTACTTTAAAAATTCATGTGATCCAGCTGCCCTCGTCAGGGTTGGACGTAGCCTGTTGTGCTACACATCTGAGGACCCCAAGTTGAAGCTTGGCTCCTTTCCCTGTCACTGTAGCAGACAGGCTGCAGGCCTCCTGGGGGCCTGAGGGTCAGTTCTGATGACAGCAAAAATCAGCTCGATGCTCTTGGAGCTCTCCCAACACAGCGCATGTCCACAGGACAAAGGGAATTAGACTCATCTGCAAGTGTCAACTCTCTGGTTTTTTTCATGATTTTTTTTTTTTTTTCTTTTAAAGGCAGTGTGTTCTCTTAGCGCGAGAAGTCATGTCATCGAGGGAGCGCTGGGGTTGGCTCATTAAAATATCACCTGGTTAAAGTAAATCAGTGTTGATGGAATTGTTGAAGGTATTCCCCCTCGTGGAGCTGGTGTGTCTTGCCGATCAACTGGTTACTCCCATGGCAGGCTGAATGGAAACACCTCCTTTCCGCTCTGCATCCCATCCCTGCATTAATGAGCAAGGCTCGCAAGGTAACCAGAAGTCTGGGTTGAGGGGTGGTGATTAACATTTCATTGCCTTTCATTAACAGCAGTAGTAAAAAGAATTAGAGAGGGCAATATTTTGTTTTTTGGGGACTTCCAAAAATGAAAGACTGTGGGTGTGAAGAAAATGAACTAGTTGACTTCGGTAAACTGTACGGACGCATTAATTAAGCAATAAGATGCATTTTGAAATGTTAAGAAAAATTGCTGTAACTTGTCAAAAGCTTTTTGTTGCTGCTTTTGTGTGCGATCTTTCCTGAGATGGCCAGGACAGTGCCCTTCCAGAAGAGGACCATATCTCTAACCATGAGGAACTCGACCCACACAAAGACAAGAGCATCAATGACCATGACCCAAGAAGTGTGAGAAATATCAAATCTAAACCCGTGGCAATTGCCAGGTTGACAGCCAAGGTCTTTTCGGTTCTGAAAAGCATGGAAGGTAATAGGAAGGAAGGTTTCCTGGAGGTAGAAAGAAAATTTATGGTTTGATTGTGAACCTACACTTAGAGACCGCTCAGTACCCTCCAACCTCATTCTCAGCACAACGCCTTACCTCATTCAATCCTCACAACAAACCTGTGAGGGATTTACTAGCGTTAGCCCCATTTTACAGGTGAGGAATCGGAGGCACAGAGAGGTTAAGTAACTTGCCCAAGGTCACACAGGATATCCTGACTCTGTGTAATAACTGAAGAGCTGAGGAGGAAGGTATCCGTTCTATCCAATGATTTGTATTTTGTTTTAATGCATTTTCTGTTTGATCTTGTCTTTGTTGTGTTTAGTAATTGGCCTTGGCTGTTCAACCTGACTTTCACGGTATGTAGCAGCATTGAGAGCTTTCAGGGTTAGGCTCTTCTGAGAAGCTAACCCTGATTCCTTCACTCACTCCAGGATGCATGGGTCTTTACTCTGTGAGAATGGAAACAGCAGATCTTAGATTTTGTGGGGAGAGCATATCCATCCTGAACAATAGTCAGACACCAAAGTCAGGCAAATTGAGAAGAGAGCAATGGGAGAGGGGAACTGCATGCGTGTAGAGCATTCCCTCCCCTCTCCGCTTTCCCCCTTGAAAAAGAAAGCTGGGTTTCAGGAGGGAAGTAGAACAGGAAGCAGAATGGCAAAACGTAGGAAAACGAGGGCAGTTTCCACCCGTGCAGAGCAATGCTCCGTCGGGCCACCGGACCGAAGACGCGAGTGCGTGGAAGTCACGGCCAGACTCCTGAGAGCATCAGGTCGCAGAGCCGGGAAGGAACTCGATAAATGGCCTGTTTGAAATACCCTGATTTCTGGCCTGGGCATGTTTAAACCACCCAGAGCTAATACAATATGGCAAGTGGGACAATTTCTCAGTAAGGAAATTCACGTGGGGGTGATATTCTGGGGTCCCGCAGTCCAAACTAAGTGTCTTATGTATCAGCCATCACACAAAGAGGTTTAATCCAGCTCTCAATAGATTTATTTTGGGGGAAAAAGCCCCTGGGCTACTCTCTAGGGAGGAACCTCTTCACCAAGGCCCCCCCTCTGACATTCAAAACCAGAGGCCATCAAAAGGCAATGTGAATAACATCGTCAGTCATTGATGACTAGTGCTGGTGGAAACACCCCCCGAAGCCAAGGGACTTTTTGGATGTCCCACCGATTCATGCCTGTCTAATTCCCTGGGCTGCTCAACTATCACATTTAGTGATTAGCTCTCCTGAAAATCTACATTGACTCCCAGGAGGTGGGGGGGAAGAAAACTGTATGTGCATACATAAAAGCCGAGCCTGTGTAAATGTGCGTGTGTGTGTGTGTGTGTGTGTGCTTGTGCGTGCAAGTGATGAGAAGCTGAGGGTCTGAGCAGTTTTCTGAGATTCCCCAGAATACGGAAGGCTTGTGGTGCATATGGGAGAACTGACAAGTATACCAGAAGGTGAGGAAATGGCTGGAAGCAACACTAATGCCACTCCATCTGGAAAGAGGGGTACTGTTTAGTACGTCTGGAAAGCATTATTTCTGCAAATAGCTCAACCTCTATCAACTTTCAGGCAGGGATCCCGATCTGCTGCCAAAATGAGATCTCCCTGATGGCTGTGTGGCGGGAGAGGCTGAGCACATGAGCTAACAGCGGAAAGTAGGAAATGTGCAGAGATGGCAGCCGGCAAGGTACCACGCAGCAAGCACCTGCCGCTCTCCAAAAAGACAGCCGGGGCTTCACATCGCATTAGGCCAGGGATGTGCTTGGGGAGGGCTGAGCCTGGTGGGATTTGGGGCTCACCAGCCATCTCCAATAATTTCTCGCCATTTTTGGGCTCAGAAAAGCCCCCGATACAGTTAGCCAAATGGCTCGCCTGCATTGATTTTTATACCCGGGGGTATTTTGAAGGAAATTAAATCCATGTGTTTCTGATTCAGCTGCCATTAGCACATGAAAACGCTGTTTTGCGAGAGTTATGGTATGCTGTGGGTGCCTTCGCGCAGCGCTGCTAAATGCCATAAAACCGTCTAGCCAGACATGGAGGTGCAAGGAGCCGGGTGCGTTCTGCTATACGCCATTTCCCTGCCTATCCAGAAGGCGACATGTTCTTGTCATTTGCATCCTTTCTGAATGTAGCACAACACGGTTTCTCATGCCTGTTAATCATCTATCATTTCCAATTTGAATGAAGCCGTGTTAGTGTGGATGATGAGAAATTGCCTTGAACCACGAGTAGCTGGAGGGGATTCATCTTAAAACAGCCACCAAGGCTGGCACTGGTCTTCAGGTCTATGGGCGGAGAGGCTGGCTATAATTTATTCCCCAGGAAGGCTGATGAAGCTTCTGGTCCACAACACCCAGAAGCAGGTGAGCCTGAGCTGGCAAGGAGAAATAGTGGGAGAGTCCTGGCCTGGGAGTAGGAGAGGAGGGGGGCTCCTTCTGGCCCCACTCCTTGCCCTTTCTGAGCTTCCTCTGCCATGATCATTGGGTCAAAGGCTATTGGTGTAGGGCTCTTTCTAAGCCTGGCATTTTATGATTAAAAACTGGCCCCTTGTTGTCCTTAGTTGTCATATTCACTGATGATTGCATGTATTAGGTCCCTAGAATGTTCTAGTATGTTTTGTGCTCAACATTGAGGACACATGATGAAAGGCATGTCTTTGCCTTTGGAGGGAGGAGGACGGTAAGGGGACTAATTTATAGAGTATTGACTGTGAGACTGGCCCAGTGCTAGGGGCTTTACTTGCCAATCTCATGTCATCTTCACAAGAATATTCCAAAGTAGGCATTATTGTCTCTGTTGTATAGACAGACTTGCCCTAAGGATCAGGAAGACTGGATACTTTGCTCAAGGACACGGAGCTTATTGGTGGAAGCGTTGGGGTGCAGAGTTTCTTATCCCTGACTCCAAAGCTCAGTTATCTTCCCTCCTTACTATTTCTTACAGTTTAATGTGATTCAGTGTTAAGTATATATGTATAATACATAATATTTTATATCTGAAATCACGGAGGACAGACTGCCTCATTCTGTTTTGGAGACACTGGGGGATTTCCCTGAGAAAATATTTGCGTCGGCTTTTAAAGGAAGAGCAGGAGTTGACCGAGTGGGGATCGAAAATGTGTTGGGAACGGCAGAAGGAATGGTGCGCACAAGATAAGGGTGAAAGGAGAGCGACGTGTTTCAGAAGCTGAAAGTCTGTCCCCTACCTCATTTCTGCCACACTAATTAATGTCTAAACTGCTGACAGAGTTCAGGTTATGTTTCTCCCATGGACACACTTAGATTTTGATTGTATACTGTCTTAACGGAAAAAGACCGCCAGTCTTTTTTGACCTCTGGTCCAGTCTCATAGTCCCATCTTTATCTCCATAGGATGTCATCTTTGAGAGCAGACGACAACTCCAGGGTTCTGGTTGACTTTGACTTTGGTCAACCTTGACTGACTCTCAGTGGAGGAGGGGTTCCCTAAATTTCCCTCCACCCACATTATCATCAAAGATGTTTTGCTCTTCACTTGCAAAGGAGAACGCTGAAAGCACAGCTGGTGGTAATTTCGCTTTGAATTTGGAGGTTGTGGAGCAAACGGGAAATTTCATGCCGCAGCCATGGTGGAGGCCGACTGAGCTTTCGTAGCTTACACGGTGTGTCCACAACGTGCTTCCCATGAAATTGCCCCTAAGTGTGGACAGCCTGGGAAGCCACAGCTCAGCTGCTTGTCTAGGAGGCTCCCCGGATTTCCTAACTAGGCTTGGTTCAGCGATGAATAAAACCACATTCTCCTAGGTCCTTGACTGGTCGAACTCGCCCTGCCACCTCTTGCCACAGTCAGGTTGCTTTCAAAAGCAGTAATAGAGACAGTCCACTAAGAGCTGTCTTATCCAGTCATAAGGATCTCAGGAGGTCCCTCAACTCCTGGGCCCCGGGGTGTGCTGTTCTCCTGACTGAACAAATTTGCTTACTTTGTTCTAGAATTTAGCTTGTGGTTTGAGTGCCTTTGGTGACATGTGTTTGTGCTTTTGGTAATGTCTGAACTCATCCTGCTGGTGTGGGTTCAGCCAATTGTGAGAATCCAGCACTCTATTTAGACTTAGGGGACCTATGTCTAGTCCAGAATCTTTTCCTAAAATATAAACTGCATTATCTGTTAAATGAAGAGGTCAGACCAGATAACTGCTAATGGCCCATCTGGTTTTTAAATTTTTTTTTTTAAAGATTTTATTTATTTATTTGACAGAGAGAGAGAGACAGCCAGTGAGAGAGGGAACACAGGCAGGGGGAGTGGGAGAGGAAGAAGCAGGCTCCCAGCAGAGGAGCCTGATGCAGGGCTCGATCCCAGGAACCTCGGATCATGCCCTGAGCCAAAGGCAGACGCTTAACGACTGAGCCACCCAGGCACCCCTGGTTTTTAAATTTTCTGATTTCTCTTGTTCTAGCTATGCTAGAAGTTGAAAACCTCTGTTTGCTTTCATTCAAAGATCATCTCACTCTCCTAATGTCATTCTAAAGACCATTTTAGGGCCTACAGCCCCATCCTAGCTGTCTCATTTTGCTCCCCAAACACAACCCAATTTATTTGATCTTTTCTCAGAAGGATAATTCCCCAAACATGTCATCATCCGTGTGTACATGAAACTCTTTGGGACTTTATTCAAGGTCTTTACAGCACACTTCCGAAGAGAACATCAATATTGGGGTTCTGTGGCTGGGTATGGATAGAGTCAGGTCCTGCCTTCTAAACCTTGCTTCTGTGAGAGCTAAACCATGTCAGGGAGTTGTAGTCCACTATCTTCTCCAGTTGGAGTCTTTTAGAGTACAGGCAGCATTAAAAGTATTATAAATATGGCGGCCAACAGTGAACATCCTGGACCCATTCCCCTCTTGGCTTGTGTAGAGAGAGGGCAGTCAGGTGGTGTGGAGACATTGTTGGCAGGAATCATAGCTCCCTCTATTTGGGAATGAAGGACCATAAATGGTGGCTGCCTTCCAAACTGCCAATAAATAAGTAAATATAGAGTGTTGACATTGGTCTCCCTGCCAAACGCCAGGCTGCTTCTCTCCTCATCTTGGGGGAGACGAAAGAGAGAAGGGTTATTGAATAGGCTGTTGAGAAGTAGCCTCAGTTCTACTTGGAATCTTTCCTCCTTTTGGAAACCTTTCAATCGGCTCTCTGGCCCTTCTTGGGGAGTGAGACAATTCTGTCAAACATGAGATTGTCTTAGCTTATTTATAATAATTATCAGCAATAGGATGAAATGGAGCCGCTTCTAAGGATGAGCTGTTGTCAACAGATACTTAGGCTACAGGACGGAGTAACTACTGAGCCCCTGAGAGGGTCTGTGCTCGGCATGCAGTGATCAGGGGGAGAAGGGAAGACGGTTGAAGGTGCTGTCAGTCACACACCGCCCTAGGGCTCTGGGGCTCAGTTTCCTCTCTCTGACAGACTCACAAGGTTTTCAACCTCTGCCTCCTGAATTAGAGGATTTCATGCGTGGACAGAGTTAAAAGTCAGACAAAATGGCGGTCGTGCTTCTACATAAGAAAGGCATTGAGAAGAAATACCTTGTTTACCTTTGTATGGCTAGTGCTTCACACGGTGCCAGTCACGTCAGAGGCACTTAATAAATATTTGTGGGATGAATGGATTAATTTGGAGTTGCTTCACTTCCTGTCTGCTGGGGTCTATGATCTCGGGCTCTTCCTGCGCTTTGAATTACTCCAGAGCCATACTCCTAGGACGTCCCGCTCTTAAGATTTGGCTCTTTTGGGGCGCCTGGGTGGCACAGCGGTTAAGCGTCTGCCTTCGGCTCAGGGCGTGATCCCGGCGTTATGGGATCGAGCCCCACATCAGGCTCCTCCGCTATGAGCCTGCTTCTTCCTCTCCCACTCCTCCTGCTTGTGTTCCCTCTCTCGCTGGCTGTCTCTATCACTGTCGAATAAATAATAAAATCTTTAAAAAAAAAAAGATTTGGCTCTTTTGGACACTCTTCTTGTCATCTACTCACGTACAGCTTTTTCCTTCTTTGGACCCTCACCACCAGCATTGTGCACCTCCTCTTTCTCTTTCTCTTCCCTTTCCCCTTCCCTTCCTTCTCTTCCTCCTCCTCCTTCTTCCCCTTCTGCTTCTTCATATCATTTCACCACTTTCCTACTTTCCCTGAAAAATTTCGCAACCCTCCAGTACAAACAACTCACAAAATTGGAGAAACCGAGGAAAGAGAAAGCAAGAGGTTAAAGGAGGAATGAATAACACCATAATCTCTCTTTTCTGAAGACCTACGTGGGGTTTTCCCCCCTCAGGTCTGGTCTCCTGGACAGACCACTAGCCTTAAAGGGCCACGCACACTTCAGTTTCCCACTATTGTTTTGACAGCTGAAGTGCAAAGGAATTAACTCTTTGAATCAAAGTCTTCTGTCGTTTGTGAGTGCTTTTCCTTAAAGCGTGATTTATTATCCACCTACAAAGGTGTCACGTGAAGGTATAGTCACGTACACTCCCCTTGGATCGTATGGAGTTGTTGACTAGTTTAGAGATTACTGCTTTCCCTACACTTTCTCATGACATCTGAATGACCCAAGAGTTCTTATTAATGATTCTGAGATCAGGCTTTCAGGTAATTAGGGAGACTTGGTTTTCTAAGAAAGGCTCATCTCTTCAGAACTCTGGTTCCAAAGAATTGTGGCTTATTGGTGTGGACGTTTCAGGGGACAGCCTTCAATTTGGAGGTGGGGATAGTTGAACAGGCATCTTTCGCCATACCATATCAATAAAATTACATAAATGTACCACTTACATGCTTTCACGTATTTTTAAGATTATAATAAGCATGTCTGTGTCCATGAAGAGACGTAAGCCTGCATGATTGCTTTTTTCCCCCTAAGGTCCTTAAGATACTTTCACTATTTGTATTTTTAATTGCGTGGAAGTACCCGGAGGCTTAGTGGCAAAGGAAGAAAGTTGTAAAAATTGAATAAATAAATAAATTAAAATTAAAAAAAAATCGGAGTTAGTGATGTCTGACTTCCTCCATTCATGTTATTGCTACTCTTGTTGCTTTTTGGTTTTTGTTTTGCTTCTTGACTGTTGTTGTTTTCCACCAAAGCTGTCATTTATCGTGAGAACAAGAGCAGCCATGTGTTGATTTTTCTGGATTCTTTTTGGATACTATCCCAGTGCTAATGAAGGCCCTTCCAAAGCGCTAAAGAGCGGGTGCCAAAATCAGTTATGTTGAAAACAATAGAGAAGAGGGGTGCACAGACAGCGTCTATATACCCATCTATGTGCACACACTCACAGATATTTGAGTTAATACTCGTGGGTGTGCAACTCCCTGTGTTTATGCAGATAGACACGCACATTTTGCAAACACAGAGTGTGTGCACCGGAGCCACGCTGACTGGAATGTGGGGCTGCATTTTTATCAAAGGACTTTTTACATCTGCTTGCAGAAAATGTTCCTGGATCAAAGGATGAACAGAATTCTTAGATTTTGCAGCGTCCTAATTTGCCGGTTGAGAAGGCTTTAGAGGTGCATACTCACCGACTTAAAACATTTGGTTGTGAATATAAAGACTTTTATAGATCTTAATTGTTTTATTATGAAATGAGGATTTTACTTCAAGAAGCACCTGGAAAGTGCTTAGCTTAGGCTTAGCTGTTTGTGCTTAGATTCATAAAATCTTTAACACTGGTCTTTGAGTTCTTCTGAGGTCGTTTATTAACCGAAAAAGGGGGACATTTTGTAGCTGGGGCTCTGTCTCCCCTCAACAGACTCTCCTTGCCTTTCTCCCAATGTGTAATTATTCTCTCCTCAATTTGTTTACACAGCTTGGAGATGGGGACAGAGTTCTCTGGCGACCGTGCAACTGAGTGCAATCACCCTAAAGAGAAGCATTTAGAAGCTATAAAACCTAAATGCCCTGCCATGCATCATTACATCGCACAGTTATTCAAATTTAGTAAATTAAATTAAATAATCTCAAATAACTTGATTTCGGGGCTTTAAAATTTCATCTCTATGGTGCCCAGTACTCCATTTCCTTTATTATTATTGTTCATCAAGTAGAATTTATGTTTTTTATGAATCAAAACCCTTGCCTGCCTCGCCGGCCCAAGCTGCTCGCGGCTGGCTAGGCGGAGACGGTAGCTTGGCGCGCCACCTACCGGCTGATTGGGGCACAGCGGCCGGCTCCGGAGTTCGAGAGCGGTGCTGAAAGCCTGTGTGGGCACGGCGCTCCTGTCACCGTAAAAAATCACAGACAGGACAACGCTCTCAGCGAGTGTGCTAACTGTTCCCTTGGGCTTTGTCGTTGTGGGTCCACTTGAAGTCGCGGGGACAGCTCAGAGCGATTTGCTGTTGAGGCTGGAAGAGTGTTTTCTGTTCCGGCTACATAGCCAACCCGTTTGGTCGGGTGGTGTTCTGCGGCTCCCATTCTTCCTTATTAAAGGCCAGATGATCTAATCCAACTGCTGTTTATTCCACAGATCTGGGAGGTCATTCCTTCGTTACCAAAAGCCATTCCCTATTCCTGCATGTTACTATTGGAAGAGGACATTGACGTTGAGAGACAGTGGCGGCTGGTGCCAGAGGCGTGATGGCCCAGATAAGGACAATGCTGAATTTTGCCGTGTGCTGCGTCTTAGAAAGAGTTTTATTTGCAGGCAAATCTTTCCCCGTAACACTTGTGCAGGGGAGTTGAATTCTGGCATGGCAGGGGCAACCGCAAGCCATACGTTGCTTTAGAGGCTGGTTTAAATGTACTTTCCATTTAATAGTTTCACAAATGATCCACGGTGAAATGATGGCTCTGTGTGTTTCAGGAGGGAAATCCTTTCCAAGCAGCATTGAAATAGTCCTCATTCCAAACTTTCCCGACACCTTTGTTTAATGTCTCTTGCTTCAGTAACATTGTGGAAGTGTGCCACTGACACGTTTTCACACATTTTTAAGATCCAGGCATCCTGACTAGGCATCCAGGAAGTTCCTTTTCTCCGTTAGGCTCCCAAGCAGAGGACTCAGGGTGGGTATTTGGGTGTCTGAGAGCGCCTCCTAATTCGTCAGCTGTCTCTTCTCCCTCCCTCCACCGCCTTCCCCCCCCCAAGTCAAATGGTTCAACATAGCAACAGATGGTGTTTTCGGCTTTTTGCTGAGTTTGGGATGGTCTATTTTGTGCTTTCTCAGGAAGATTTCAACCATCAATCTGCTCTGTTATTAATAAATTCAAGCGAGATATTAGAACCTTCTTCTAAAAATTGAGCTGACTTCGCCGGGCCCATGGATCAAACAGTGGTAAGGTGTTTTCCCCAACCTCCAAAGGATGTCTCCTCTCTCTCCTTAACAGGAAACCTCTCCGCCCCCCTTGTAACACTCTTCCCCACTGCTTCTACGTATGCTTCTCAGATTTGGGTGCAGAGAAGACGTGTAGGGAAGAGTTGCCAGATTGGGAACGCAAGCTCGTAATTTACAGTTCTTTTGCATGGGCTAAGTTACACATCTCTGAAGATTATAAGACCACTTTCTCCTCTGAGCAAGCATCAGACCTAATTAATATGGTTCATTTGATTCAAGAAAAGCAGACTGAGGGGTGCTAGATGGTCTCATGACTGAGCCTGCACTTAATGTAGAAAATCCCGTTCTTGAAGGGCTGCCTAAGAGCTTTCCTTCTTGCCACTCAGCCGTGTGAGGAAAAACCAAAGACCTTCATCAGGTTGTTCCCTTTCCCGGTGGAACCATCTTTGCTTCATCTGGTAACAGAAGGCACGCTCTTCTGACTGTCCTGGCCCTATGGTTTCTGTCTTGTTGGTATTATTATCATTAAGATGGCTTTAATGGCTAGGTCCCTGTGGGAGTGGTCCTGCTTTCATGCCAGGTTCTGCAAGCCATGGCCAGGCAGCCAGCACTCGATTCCAGGAGCCCTGTCCTGTGTTTAGCACCTGCACCTGGGTCTGCCCACCCTTGGTACTGTGGTTTTCCAGCGCTGGTTGATATAGTATTTGGTGGGTTTTTGAAAACTACTGAGTTTAAAAGAGTTGGCCAAGAAACACAGGCATGGACTAGTTTCCCAAACCCAATCGTTGACTTATTTGTCTTATTCTTTTATGGAGAAAACCGGAAACAAAGCGTCTAAAAGGTTGTTCTATCTGACATTGAAATACCTTCAGGAAAGTGTTATGGGCTGAATTGTGTCCCCCCATCAAATTTACTTGTGTAAGTCCTAACCCCTGGTACCTCAGAACTTGACTGTATTTGGAGACAAGGTCTTTACAGAGGTAATTAAGGTAAATGAGGCCATTAGAGTGGCCCTAATCCAACTGGAGTGGTGTCCTTATAGGAAAAGGACATTAGGACACAGCCATGCACAGAGGGAAGACCAGGTGAGGACACTGAGAAGATAGCCATTTACATGCCTCAGAGAGAGGTCCTTCCTTCAGAGCCCTCAGAGTGAACCGATTCTGCCGACACCTTGACCTTGTACTTCTTGCCTCCAGAACTGCGAGATGATTCATTTCTGCTAATGTTTAAGCTACCCAGCCTGTGATCCTTTGTCACAGCAGCCCTTGCAAACTCAGGCAGAAGGTGAGAAAATTATTACAGCATCAGTGTAGTTTGGTACTCCAGAATGACTTCCATGATTTGGAAAAGCCCGAGACTCATCTTCCCTGGCAGGAAAATTGGCGTGTCTCTCAGTGGCAGGGCTCCACGGTACACGAGATGAGGCCCCTGGAGGTCACCAGCCTGGCCCTCACTTAACTGCTGAATCCTGGGGAGATCATAACGCAGCACTAAAGTCTGTGAAACATTATTGCCGTGTACAAACCCTGGTTAACCATGGATGTAACTGTCTTCTATTTGGCTTCATATGTCTGGACACAATAAACACTTTCATGCTGAAATGAAAACACTTTAAGAATACAGTACTTTACATGTCTCTTTCACAGACCCTTAACAGGATGTTGAATAGAGCTAAGTAAGCTCTGTGGGCCTGCGAATTCGATCCCCAGGTATCATGCACCTGTCTATGTCATTCGGACGGATGGCTCAGGTAAGAGCTTTTGGCTTGTGCCCTGAAAAGTGAGACCTTCATCCATAAATGCTCTTTAAGGACTTGCCTGATTCATTTTCTCCTCCATGCAGCTAGCTGTTTTTCCCAGGGAGCATTTGGTCAGATGCCTCATTCTTTGCTGGATGCCATGGGCGTTTATCCCATATGGTGTTCTTAGTAATGCCCCAGAAACTACACTCGCTTGCAATCTGGGGGACACAGGACACACAGCAACTGCTCTGATACACGCAGTGGGTTTGGTTTAGTAGACATGAGAAAACAAGAAAACAACTTTCAGCTGGATTTTTCATGTTAGGAAAAAACATTTCAAAACCAAGTCGAATCACAAGAATTCCGTCTCACTGAAAAAAATTGTAAAGCATTTTTATTTTTATTTCCTTTAGTGTGTCTCACTATGTAATACCAGCTTATATGGTCCTGAAACCTTTTTGTGGAAAAGTGGATAAAACTCAATATGAATCTCAAAAGGGATGGGAAGGCAGGGGAAATGTGGAGCAAAGAAACGTCTTTTGGATGGGCTTTTCCTAAAGCTCGGCAGAATTTTCAAAAAATTAGGTATTGTTATTAGTGTCACTTTAAGAACCTGTAAGGTTACTAATGGATACAGGTCATGGTGACAGCCTTAAATAAACCTTCGGTAATAAACAAATCATGTTGCATTTTCATGAGATTGCCATCATCTCGTGCCTGTTCCAATAGGGCAAAGAACATATGAAGGAAATGAGCGTGATAGATTGTATGTATCATGCTGTCACACCCATGAGTGAGACAAACAATATCTCAAGGAGACTCACACTGTCTTCCTGATAAAAGTCAACGAGGATGTGCATTAATATGGATCCTGTACTTGACAATGAACTATTCACTACCCGATGTTAGGTTGTGTTCTACACACACACACACACACACACACACACACACACCCTATGGAATAAGAAAGAATTCAGTAGATGTTAGGGATTTGCTCTCTGGATTTGGGAATTAAATACAGAGAGGGCTAATCAAATGTCAAAAATTAAAGGGGAATTAATAAAACAAATGAAATGAGTTGTCTAACTTGTAATTATATATGTATGTCACCTTTGCTTTGGGTCCATAACTCAAGACCCACATAAATTAAGTTTATAGTTTGACCCGTTTAAAAATAACTCTCTTTTGCTGTTCAGATCTTTAAGGTCAGGTTCAAGAAGTGTCAGCACTCCAGTGATTTACCATTTTGGGTTTCCTTTCTGCATATCTTTCTCCAGCATTGGTGCGCTGCGTCTCTTTCCGCCATCTGCCCCAGAGAGCTGATGGGCTCCGTATATTCACAGTATCCGTTGTCTGTAAGAATATGACAAATATCTGCATTGCTTTTCATTTTTCACTTGTCGTTGGGATAGTTGGGGTGATATACTAAACAGACTCATACAAAGTCCTAGGACTTAACATATCATTTCCTTCAAAGTGACCTGATTCTAACGTTCACATTTTAAAATATGATTTTGTTTATTGGTGAATCGACCACTCAGAGATAAGATGTGTTAAGCAATCCAGAGAGTATTTTCATGGTTTAATAGAAAAGATCCTGATGTTTTTCCTATCTGGATGGTCCTTGAGATGAATGTGGTGTAAATGAATGTATGATACATTTCGCCGCCACAGAAGCAGCTCAGAAATCTTTACATGTATTGATGGGCTAACAGCTGCAAACACAAGGTGACATCTATAAAGATAAGGACACTGAGGTATTGATTAGACAAATCTATCTGGCAAGGCAGTGGTGATGTATGGATAGGGGACAGGGAGAAACCTGTGAATACATGTATTTGAAAATACCTGGCACAGTTTGTAAATAATTATAATAAAGGCTTTGCCAGTGGCTTAAGGATCCAAGTACTATGAATTGGTTGTTATCATTTCACTTTAAAGATAGATTAATTAATTAATAATAGAAGAATGAAGATGAGTGATGACATATTAATTAATGTGGCAATTCTTATGAGAGTACTGTGTATATGACATCAAAATTCATACTGAATGAATTCACTGTGAGTGGGATAATTGTAACGAATACCTAATAAATTAACAACAACAAGACGTTTGGAATTTTGGGCCTTCAGGTACTGAGGTTGGCAAATCCCGGGCCCCTGATGAGGTGTCAGGTCATGTCAAACCCAGTTCTAGAAGTCCCATGGTCTTCCAGAGCGAGTTTCCCTCCTGATGGCAGGGTTTGAGATCTCTCCACTGGCCATTTTGTTTCTGCTGGGTCTGGTGCTGCTGAGACTGGTGTCCCAGTCACTGCTTTTCAGTGGTTGTTGGCTTCTCCCTGAGCCCTGAGCAAACTGTTATCAAAGCAATGCTGATGAGCGGGAGCGTATCACTAGATGCTGGTTAACAAAGGCCTTGCAAAGATTCCCAAAAGGAGCTTCTGCTCTTTGGTTGATCTTTTTGATCCTGCCTGTGGTCTAAGTTTACTGTGCTCTGGTGCTTGCTCTGAGATGGAGAGAAAGAGGGACTTCCCCAAGGGCACACACCTGTATATCCCCAGTCCAGCGTCCTTCCGTTTGGCCTCCAACAGGGCACCTTGACCAAGCAGTAAGCTGGGGCCGAATGGAGGAAACTGCAGGAGTGTTTCCATCTGGTAAGACAGCGAATGATTGGAAATACTTTATGGATGGGTTAATTTCCTGCCCTAGGAGAAGGGCTCTTGCATAGTGTTAGAGTTCTGGGCCATCTCCAATAATTCAGAATCATTCCTACTTGGTAAAAAGCAAAGACCTGAGACCTCGGAGCTGCTCACATATTCAGTAATTCACAAATCCATGAGAAAAACAAGAAATGAAGGCTAAATATCAAATAGCTTCTCTCTTCTTCCAGTATCTAAGCAGAACCCTATTTTGGAAGCCAAGAGAGGTCAAATTTCTTTGCATGACAAAAGACCAGAAGTTGGGGCAGGTGAGAGGTAAGGAGTTTGGAGCTGCAGTTCTGAAGAGGGAAATCCTAAGGAGGACTTTCAGGAAATCTTGCTGTGTGCTTTGCAATGTAACCCTCCCCCCCTTCCCTTGCCAAGGTCTCCAGGATTCTTGCCTAAAGACATGCATCACTGTTCAAGGCTCTTGAAGGCAGTGTTGCTTTGAATATGACACTGTGGACACACTGATCACGAGGTAACCAAGCTTCATGTGGTCTACTTTTAATGAAACCTTAATATCTCCAACACTATGCTAGAGTCTAGGGATAAAAAGGATAAAAAGTGACTACGACCCCATTTCTGCCCTCACGACTGGGGCACAGGGAGAGGAGGCACCTAGGACTTTCATAGTGAACTATTTGATTAATGTCTCTTTCTCCCACCAGACTGTAAACTTCAGGAGGACAAGAACCAAATTTGTTTAGTTCGTGATACCTGATGGATAAAACACTCTTAACAACATTTGTTAAATGCATGAATGTTGTATCCAGTTCTTAGGGCTGCTGGATGATTGAAAACAACAGACATGCCTGCTTTCACAGCTCTGGGGGCTCAAAGTCCAAAATCAAGGCGTCTGTAGGGTTGGTTCCTTCTTGAGGGCTCAGAGGAAGATTCTGCACATGCCTCTACTCCTGGCTGACTTTGTCTTAACCGATATCTGGAAAGACCCTGTTTTTAAATAAGATCACATTCATAAGCACCAGGTTAGGGCGACAGTATATCTTTTTTTGGTGAGGGTGGGGGAACAGAGTTCAACCTCCCACAAGGGATGAATATAGTGAGTGCATTTTTGAGATGAATACTTTGGAAACCCAGTTTGGGCAGGACAATGGCCAGCACCCATATCTGTATCCATGGAGAAGTGGACAGGGGCTGGACTGGGAGAAGTCTAGGGCATGCCCCATAGAGCTCCTGTGTCTTCTCTGTGGATCCTGCTTCTACTCAGACAGCTGGTCAACCCCGAACCCGCTCCCTTCTTGCACCCCTTCCCTCTGCTTGCTGCCCTCTTCTGTTGCCCTGCCATGGCCTTTCCTTTCCTTTGTCTGTTTCTGCTTCAATTCTGCCTTTGGTAATGGCAGCTCAGAGGAGGGTAAAGAGGCAAAGGGGCTCACTCTTCTCCCCCAATGAGTGGGTCCCATACAGATGGTTCCAGTGGCCAGAAGCGAATGCCACGGTGCCTGGGGACCTTGCTCTGACCCACGCACGCAGTCTGACTAGGAGAACTACAGGGAACATAATAGCTAATGTTTATCCAGCACTACCACATGTCAAGTATCGTGCTAAATGCTTGATGTGTGTCTTGATATGGCCCTTTGAGTCACAAGCCAAGTTACTTCCTCAAGGTTGTCCAGTATATCAGAGGTGGATTGAGACTTTAACCCAGGGTTTATTTGTCACCAACGTTTGACTCTTAACCTCAGGCTCTCAAGCAGCCTTGAGGTTCCACCTGGCGCCCGTGAGGGTGTGGCCTCCCTGTGAGTGTCTGGTTTCCTGCGAGGCCCCTGCAGCCACACAGGGAAACTGGGTCAACTGTGAAGGAGGGACAGAAGGAGGTGGGGCAGAAAGAGCAGTCCCCGGGACACAAGTAGAAGTGAAACGTGTCAATTCTGGGCTGAGGTTTTTAAGAATCAGAGATGCCTTTACCACGCTTTCCCCCAGCTGCCAAGAGAGGGAAGAACCTTGAGTTGAAAGGTGGGAGCTCTTGTTTTGCTCTGGGTGAGACATACATTTTGATTGTGTTAAGCCACAAATGTTGCTGCTTATTTGTTCCCTTAACTAATACGGGGTGCAACACAAGGAGGAAGATCAGGGTGATTTTAGCTCATACTTGGCTCCATCCGTGTGACTGTAAAGCTCCTACAAGTCAGAGTAGGCTCTGTGACGGGTTCTTGGGAGAACACCCCCTCCCCTCTCTTGAAAGGTATTTGCATCGAAGATCTCCTTGCAGGGATCCCAGAAAGCACTGGAATCCTCAGTAAAGCCCAGGCACAGCCCAGCCTCAGGATCCAGCTCTGGGCCTCCCATTTGGTGGCAGATCCACTGTGCGTGTCTGGCAGGGCAGCCCTGGGCCAACCCCAAGAGGCTCATGCATATGTCTCCATCCAGACTGGAGCACTTACTACCACCAGGACTATGGTTTTAAAACATTTTATTCAGAAACAATTTCAGCCTTCTAGAAGAAATGTTCCTTTCCACGGAACTTAGATCCCCCTTGGCAGAGGAGGAAACGGGAAGGCATGGGAAGTGATGTCTGAATTGACTGAGTACCCAAAAGGGACCGAAAAAAAATTCAGAATTGACTAAATTATCATGAAATTAGCAAGGCTAAATTTTTCAACATCGGTGGAAATGGGAACCCCAGAGATAGCTAAGTTTGATTATGGAGCAATAAATGTGACTACGTCTTGGCACACATGGGTGTACTTTGCACACCTCACATTTATCCTTCTACAGGTGTAGTGGCTTGTTAGTGCTGGGTGAAGTCCTGCTCTCCCTCTGGGGCTTTTAGAATATCTTGACAAAGCAGGGGCACCTGGGTGGCTCAGTCGATTAAGTGTCTGCCTTTAGCTCAGGTCATAATCCCACAATCTTGGGATCGAGACCCATGTTGGGCTCCTCACTCAGTGGGGAGTCTACTTCTCCCTCTCCCTCTTCCCTTCCCCCCCACACCCCCCGCTGGTGCTCTCTCTCTCAAATAAATTAAAAAAAAAATCTTAAAAAAAAAAAAAGAATATCTTGGCAAAGCAACTTTGGGACAGGATTCTGCCCAGTGTTGGAGAAAGTGACTGTTGACAAGGTGTTCATGTGTTCATCCAACAGATATTTTTTGAGCACATACTCAGCGCCAGGCACTGGGCTTTCCAAGGTTGAGAAGGTCCTCGCCTAAGAGGAATGCTCCTCTACTACCCCAGATTCCCAACATTCCTGAGCTACATTGCCTAGATATTTTGCTGAGGTCACCAACTGGAAGGAGGGTTGCAGAGCCATAGAAACACAGAGGTTTGAGAGTCAGGCTACCTGGGTCCAAATGTCAGCTGGGTTTGTAACTTTGGGCATATTAGGAACTCTTAGGGCTTTAATTTCCTAGTTTGTAAAATCAAGATAATAATAACCCATATCTCACTGCAAGGCTGCTTCAAGGATTAAATGAGATCATTTATTTAAACTCTGGAATATGTGAGCTCCGAGTCTATGAAGTTCTGAGTGACTCTGCAAATTGCAGCTCTTGTAGTTGATAGAAAGAGATTTCAGTGAGATGAAGGAAGGGAAGATTCTGCAAGGAGAACAGAATTGTATGGGGTGCCTGGGCAACCAGTCCTCAGGGTGAAGCTAAAGAGCTGGGGGGGGGCGTTGGGGGCAAGAGGGTTGCAGGAAAGAAGGTACATGACGCACACTGGCCTTGCCTCCATTGACATGCTGCCCTGGTGTGGAGCCCAGTCATCGAGAGCCCACACCTCCATGTGGCATTTGCTGGGCCCTTATCATGGACTTCCGGGGCCATCTTGCCAGGGATGGACCCTTCCCCCCCAGGGCCACCTTCCTCCTGGATTCCCTGCCCTTCCTCCAGCTCCATCCAGCTCCACACTAGGACTTGTCCAAAGCGAAATGCTAAAAGGGCAAGTTCTGTGGCACTTTTGAAGTGAGAAACACCAGAATAATCCACAATGTCCCAATTTTTCTCCATACCTTTTAAGGAAATCACCATTTTATACCTTGAGGTTTTATGCTGTTGCTCTCTCATTATTTTCTGTTTGGAGTAGTACATGAACACAGAACTGCCCAGCAGAGGAAACAAGCCAAGCCAATCGCAAAGCTCCTGGCCATTGAGGAACTTGAAATCTAACAGCGTGAGTGGCAGAAACAATTCAATACAGAATAGAGACAAGATAATTCGTGGCTTTTCCTGATGCGATCCTTTGTAGAACAGGTAGGCTTTCAGGAGGAGCAAAATGCAGTTGAAGCAAGAAAACACTAATTGTCATATGTTCTAAATGAGAGCAGACAACGGGGGGAAATGCAGAGTTAAGATTTTATGATAGAAAAGATAGAAGACCCAGAGTCTTCCAGATTTGGGGAAAAGGGGTCAAGGAAACCAAATAAGAGAAAATGTGGAAGCAATGAGTGTGGAGGGTTTTGGTTTGCAGACAAAGATACTTGATCTTCACATAGGTTCAGAGATACTGTGTGTTAGAGGGAGTGAAGTGTGGGAACTGGTTGTGCAACCCAGCCAGAACTAGCTGGTCCCGAGAGTGGAGCCCAAGCCCAGGACATCCGTGGGGCGTCAAGGATAAAATGGCGATACTATCAGTAAGCCCTGCTTCCTTCGGAGAGGAGAGCCTGTGCCCTGGGGGCCCGGTGGACATCTGGAGTGGTGAGACAGGTGGGGGTGCTGAGTCCTGGGTTAAAACATTCCTGCCCCAGGGGTCTTCATCATTAAGCACCTAATGGTCTATTTTCTCTGACTAAGTATAAACCAGAAGTGGGTGAAACCAACTTGGTAATGGGCTGTGGCTTCTCTAGGGTCTCCATACCTTGCCTTCCATACCTTGTCCTCTGTGTGTCAGAATCTCTTTGGGAAGCGACTTCCTGTCTCCCTGTATGGGTAATGCGCCTGACCCTGTCTGGTAGTAAAATGGTGCTGGCCAAAGGGCTGATGGCTATCAACAGGAGACGTCAAGCACCAATTATGTCTTGCAGGGACTGAGGGACATAGTGCAGGCCTCCTGCCTCTAAAGAAAAGCTGGACATGGATGAAGGCAGCCAGAGGGCTGTTCATCTTTTGTGTAAGCACCTCCACCATTTAAGAGTCTGTCATGGACGTGGGAAGTTGAGACCACAGATGAAGGGCTGAGAACAAGTGAAAGGCTATTTCTTTCTTCTTCCAGTACCTTCTGGCTCTAAAGCCTCTTCTATTCTTAAGTAAAATTGCAGTGCAGTAACGAAAGCAGTCACAATGGGAAAATCCAAAAGGGTGTCCTCAGTTAGCTATTGCCTCAGAATGCTACCTAATAAAGTTCTCCCAAACACCAGAGCTTAAAACAACGGTCCTTTATTAGTTCTTACAAGTCTGACGGCCTGAGCTCCCGGTTGGAAATGGCTCTGGTCCTGGGGCCCTTCATCTTCCTCCTGGGGCAGCAGGTCAGCCCTGGCTTGTCCTTCTCATAACAACGGCAAAAGTGCAAGAGAGCAAGCCAGTCACAAAATCTTTTCTTGCCCCGTGTGGGCCCTTCCCCTCATTGCCCATAGCAAGTCACAGGGCTGAGCCCTAGGTGGAGAGGTGGGAAAGTAACCCCGCCCATGGGGGGAGGGGGTGCGGCCAAATTACAGGGCCGGGGTGGGAAGTGGTCAGAGCCATCCAGTACGCGCATGCGCCTCGCTTGTCCTGTTGCAGTGTGTCTGTGTGCTACAGAATGAGCTTCTGTTCTTTCTCCTTTATATGGAAGCCTGGATTTGACCAAGTGGGAGCTTCCTGAGGGCACACCTCAGAGACGAGGGTGAGGGGAGGGTTTGGGAGGAGCCTGGGAGAGAAGAAGAGCAGACAAGGTTTCCGGGAACCAGGGAGGGGGAGACCCTGTCCTACTGATCTTTTTCTGGGTGAGGAGGGAAACCTGAGAGGAGTCTCTTCTGGTAGGGGCGAGTGAGGGTTCATCCTTCCTCACTTCCCCTGCCCCAGGGGCTTGTGGAGCTCCTGGTGAGCGGTCCTCACCAACCAAGATCTGGAACAGCTTGAGAGCTTTCTGGTTGAAAAGCTCAGGCGAGACCGCTTAGCTTGGTGTCATTTCTGCCTCCAGTGGGGTCTGTACCCCTGCTTACAGCTCAAGCAAGGAGCTCCCTCAGGCTGGGGAAAGAGAGTTGTATTTTTTGCTATACATCAGGGCTGGGCTGACCTTGACAGATGAATGAAGTTGTGAACGAATGACCTTTATATCAGCCTGAAGTTTAAACTCAGGAATGGACAATAACATCCTGCAAACATCCTCTGTCTTGGCGACTTAGGCGGGGTCCGCGAGATGGAGAAGCAGTCCTTAACCTGCTCCTGTTTTCTCCGTCATCCCCAAGTTCAAGGGGAGAGTTTAGAGTCAGGGACCACAGCTCCAGGCCCCGGAAACCTGCAATCCTTTGCTTGAGTCTGAGAAACCAGGAATGACCTTTCAACACTTGGGACACCCATGAATCATTGGTTTAGAAGTTTCATCTATTCTCTAACAATCACTCCCTCTTATGTTATTTTGTAAGCTTCCAGTTCACACTGTTGTCAAAGTCAGGTCTAACTTAGAGTGCGACTTTATTTTCCTGGCAGTTGTGTTGTATGCAGGGGCTCCTGAGGGAAAATCCATCTGCTGGTTGGAAAAAAGAAACAGGACTTGAAAAAAAAGAGAGATAAATATGGGAGGTCCCCAAACTCAAGGCACACTGGATAAAGATATAATAAATACCCAACTTTCCCTGGGTTTTGGTTTATAGATAAGGTCTCCTTTTGCAGACAAATAATTGGACCTACTGCTTTAAATTTAGAGATACGGCATCTGAAAAGGAGTCTAGAAGTCGAAGGAGAGTAGTGAGTATATTGTTTGAAAATGTATATTGTTCAAGTTGGTTTATTGTTACATTATCTGACTTTTCAAATATCTGGAAATCTGTTAGTTTATTTTAAAGGTTGAAAGTAGAGATGCAAATTGCATGAAGCGAAACGAAAACCCTGAACTCCTTGGTCTTCAGTGCTTTCTTTTGAGGAGACCTGCAGCTTTCAGTTTTCTACCCTGACCTCAGTCGGATGGTGGGGTGGGGCAGGGGGAGAGCCTGAAATACCTCTCTCGCTAAAGCTGCACTGTTCCCTAGAGCTTAAAAGTCATGGTGTCTTCATCATTTCCTTCTATTGTTTGCATTTTCCAGTCTGAAGCTCTAGGGGTTTTTTGTTTGTTTGTTTGTTTTATTCCTCATAAAAGTTTTAAGAGCAATTTTAGATTTCTCAGCCTCGCAGAGAAATTGCCAACGCTTTGAAGCTGATCCTGAAGGATAGGTGAGAGGTGGTTCCAGCCTCCTTGTGGCCAGCCCCTGGGTGTCTGACCTGTGTCACCATTACTAAGAGCTGGTCTGTATTGCCAGGGGATGGCTAGAATTCAGAGAGGGGAAGGAGGAAGGTCTGTTTAGTGTAATCTGCATACGAGCTGCAGGTGTCTGCCCGGAGTTAACACAAATGCCATTTCTTTTCGGCACAGGAAGGCTTCCTTAGACTTGTTTAAAGCATGAAGTCCAGGCAGACAGCCCAGCGATGGTGCTAACAAGTTATGTCTCAAAGAGACTACAGTGCTAGTAGACATACCACCCCCCTCAAATTATTATTTTTTCTTTTTTAAAAAAATATGTAATTTATTTATTTGAGAGAGAGAGCACGAGGAGGAGGAAGGGCAGAGGGAGAGGCAGACTCCCCACTGAGCAAGGAAACCAATGTGAGGCTCGATCCCAGGACCCTGGAGAGCATGACCTGAGCCAAAGGCAGACGCTTCACCGCCTGAGCCCCTCAGGAACCCTTACTTTTAAAATTACTCTTTTTATATATTATCCTTATGGATCAACTGGTGAACTTGATAGTAATAACAAAATGTATTTATTACAATAAATTCCAATTCAGTGGCACTTTCTGGTGAACCCGATGAATTTTTTTACAGGTAAGTTGGTCTTGTCTAGACACAGTCACCAAGGACTTTTGTATCGTTTCTCTCTCAGTGACTCCCCTCCTCATTCTCACCTCTGCCACTGCTGCCACACCCTGCACCCCAACCCCAGCAGAGCGCACCACACCTAGCTTATGCTTCTATAGTGGTAAAGCGTATCAAGAATATTGGTGTCTTAGCACCTAAAGTACATTTTCTCGGGTTCCATAGGAGATGGCGAACTAGAGCAAAGGAGAATGGAAGAGCTGGTTTTGTTCCCACCTACAGGGGAAGGCCAAAGAATAACTAGAGGAAATGAGGTCTTTTGGAACTCCAAAATGGGACTCAAGAACAATGCAGCCTTCTGGAAACTGTGGAGTGTTAGCGGAAGTTATTCCCTGTTACAGGAAGAGTGAGTGAGGCAATGTGTGTTGTGGGACCTCTGGCTGTGCTCTCAGCTGCAGAGGGGCGGCGACCTGGGAAACAAGAGGAGACTTCATTTGGCAAGACTCAGGCTTGGCCTGGAGGAAGACCCAGAGGTCCCCTTCTGAGTTGTTTGTATTCAAATATAAGCATTAAAATAGACCAAATAGTTGGATATGATTTGACTTTTCAATTTTAAGAGGGTGAACTAGAAGGTCTTTTCCTTCCTTTCCCTTCTCTTCCCTTCCCTTCCCTTCCCTTCCCTTCCCTTCCCTTCCCTTCCCGAGAGCTATAGAACTTACTGGTTAACAGCACTAGATCTGGCCTGTGACCCTGCTCTGTCACTTCCTAGCTATATGCTCTTAAGCAAGGTACTGTACTCTTTCTGCTCCAATTATTTCTTCTGTAAAATCTGATAACAATAATGGCAATTCACAAATGTTTGCCATTAGGAATATGATTATAATTTTTTTTGACTCTGTGAAGAAAACACTTCTTTCAGAAATATATAGTATCATACAATTTAAAATTCTCCTTTTCTTAAGATTTCCACCAAATTTGATAATTGAAAAATATTTATTGTTAAATCCTTTCATTGGGAAAGGAAATGAGTGATTTGAGGAAATAGGGTGTCCTGGGGTGCCTGGGTGGCTCAGTCGGGCAAACGTCAGACTGTCGGTTTCAGCTCAGGTCACAATCTCAAGTTCAGGGCAGAGTCTGCTTGTCCCTCTCTCTGCCCCTCTGCCCCTCCTCTGACTTGTGTGCTCTCTCTCTCAAATAAATACATAGAACCTTAAAAAGAAAAAAAAAAAGGAAATAAGGTGTCCTAACTACCAAAATCTAGGCTATGAATTTTAGCTGCCTTGACACACTTTTAAACAACTTCTTGTACCATGATCATCCTTTTATTTACCTACCCACCTGTCTGTACACCCATGCATCCTGTCATCCCTCCAGCCATCCGTTCAGTGTGTATTTCTAAATACCTGCCATGTGTCAGACACAGGGCTATACCAAGGGCCTCTCCAATTAGACAGGGGGAGGGAAGAAGCCTCCACTGAAATCAGCCAGAAGGCAAAACTTTCATTTAGTATGTGACCAATATTTTCAGTATTTATACAGTAACTTTTATACAAAATATGCTGTATTTTGCCATAATACCAAAAGCAAGTACGTGTGTAGTAATAAACACTTAATACTTTCATGTGTATTTTTTAAATTTTTTAAAAAAATTATGGTAAAATACACATAACAGAAAATTTACCATCTTACCCATTTTTAAGTGTGAAGTTCAGTGGCATTACGTGCGTCCACATTATTGTGCAACCATCACCAGCATCCACCTCCAGAACTTTCTCATCTTCCCAGACTGAAACCGTGTACCCATTAAACACCAAATCCCTATTCCTCCCTCCCTCTAGCCCTTGGTAACCACCATTTTACCTTATGGCCTTATGAATTTGGCTACTTGGGATGCCTCATATGAAGTGGAATAAGGCAGTATTTGTCCTTTTGTTACAGGCCTATTTCACTTAACAGGATGTGCTCAAGATGATCCAAGGACATGTCAGAATGTCCTTCCCTTTTAAGGTTGAATAATATTCCATTGTATGTATAACCACAATTTTATCCATTATCTGTCAATGGACATGGTTCACTTCCACCTTTTGGCTATTGCGGGTAATGCTGCTATAAACATGGGTATTCACATACACTTACTATTTTGATAATAATAGTTCAAAAGCAAACCGATTGCTTAATGGTAACAGGTAACAACATTTCAGTTTTATGAGCAGAACTCATTTACTCCTTCAATAAACATTCACTATCTTCTGAGTGCCAGGTGCTGGGGGCAGCATTCTAGGGTGTCCAGGGTGAACCCCCAGGCTGTCACAGAGTTTCTAGTCACCAGGGGAGGAAGATATTAAACAACGGCACATGTAAATCAGCACATAATTATTCATTGTGATCAGTGCTGTGAAGGGAAAGAGCAGGAGGCATTAAGAAAGCATTGATTGGGTGACCTGACTCAGGCAGGGTGGTCAGGGAGGGGCTTTTTGACAAGGTGACATTTCGCTGAGGCCTGAGAATCAGAAGAAGTCAGGCTGGTGCAGAGTGGGAGGGAAGAAACTTCTGGGTGAGGACACAGCACAAACAAGTTCTGGGCAAAACTCCGGAAATGTTTTTCCAACGCCCCCTTTGCAAATCAGTTCTTACTGTGTTTCTGGTTGCTCAGTGTGACTTGAATTCCTAACATTTTAGCAGCTTAGAGTTTTAGTTTATGAATCAAGCATAAAACTACTTGCTACTGACATATTCTGTGACTTTGGAATCGTAGTGCTGTGACGTGACCAGAAGCATGGATATTCTTCTTCTCCAGGCTGTACTTAACCCAGCCTCATTTGAGGACTTGGGGCCTTGGGGAATCCATAACAAGGATCCTTGCTGGTGCTTCCTACATAAGAGGCAGTGATAAGTAGTGTGAGGCTCTTGGAACCCTTTGGGAAGAGGAGTGCTGTCTCAATATGAAGCGTGACTCATGTAGAGCCCTTTCTGGATTAAAGTGCTTTGAAAACCTAGACATTTCTCCTTTTCATTTTATATTTTTTTGACTCATAGTGGAATAATTCTCAAGCCAGAAGACTTTATGTTGCAGACTGGATTGCTAAGGAAGAAATTCTGGATTTTTATGCAGTCAACCAGAATAATGGTAAGTGGGAATAAAAAACAACAGTTGCCTCCTTTAAGCAGCATTGGCAAGTATCTCAAGTCCATGTCAGCCTCCTCTGCCCTCATTGTTAATGGGCGACTCTCCTGCTCAGACCTGTGTACCAAAGTCATTGCCCTCAGACCACTTTATGGAGAAGTGAGTGTTCAGCATGTGTAAGTGGTGGTAGAAGGAGGTTCTTTTATGAGGTGAAGTGACCGGACACTCACAATCACCTGTCTCTCCTAGATGACTCTGAGAGAGGGTCACCATCAGTGAAAGTCTAGATGCATTAAGCTCTTTTGTTGTTGTTGCTGTTACCTATGTTCTTTTTCATTGAGATAACCTTGTAGGCGAGAGAACCATTTGTAGTCCTATTAGTCTCAGATAACCAAGTAATACGGTACTTCTGTTTTAGTAATTCACTTTTCTCTTTAGGTAATGCCAACTCCGTGTTTCCTTTTCCCCTGATTTGAGGTTGGCTCATTTTGTCTGTTTGTTAAAGTATTTTAATATATGTTCTGTGCAGTCTTTTTCAAAATTTTTGACCACAAGCCACAGCAAGAAATATGTTTTACTTTATCCAAAATAACAAAACTTCACAAAACAGTGTGTATTCTTCCTATAAGTGATGCAACCTCATATCTTCTACTTAATATTCCCTTTAGCTATGTTCTATTTAATTTTTTAAATGCTAGTTGAAGCCTACTAAAACATTGTCGTGGTTCACAAAAGGGTTAAGGCAGTGTGCAATCAGGCCATTGAGCTTTCTGTGGTTCGTTCGTTACTTTCTCAGTGTGTACAAGTTCATCTCAAGAGGCTTTGAACTCCTTCAGTACAGTACAGTGGGGTTTTCATTCTTCCACAGGGCTCAGTACATGGCATGTGTTTCCAATGGAAAATGGTTGAATTAGGTGACATTCTCTTGAGTTTTGAACTCCCTGTCATTCCCAGTTTGGCCTGAATCAGAAGAGAAAAAAAACTTGTTTATATAGGTACCCTCTGTGAATTAAGAGTTCTGGGGAATTTGGCTTCCTCTGGTCAAAATTACAGCTAGCTGAAATCTCTTTTTTTGAAGAATAGCAGTTAGCATCTTTATCATGTTCATTTGGTCATAAATAGCTTTTGGGAGACAGGTTGAGCCTTGGCTACCTCTGTAAGTATGAGTTTTCCACCCACCAAATAAGGAAAACCCCTCACAGGATTTTGAGGATTACATCAAATAATATAGGTAAAGTACTTAATAATTCCTCAATATTCACAATTCTCATCATTTTTACTTTCAAATATGTTAGCTGCCAAGGATCCACGATATTACCTTCATATTTTGTTCTTTCAGCCTGTGTGGTTAAGAGAAAATGACCAAGAGAAGGTGGAAGGGAAAAGTTGCAGGAGGCCACAGGCTGTATCTTTTTTACCCCTACATCTCCAACATCTAGCATCCATCATAGGTTATTCAGTAGTTGGTAAATATGGCATTGTAAGAGAACAAGGATAAAGAAGAGAATGGAAACCCAAGGTCCCAGTTGAAACTCATGATCAATTGCCCAAGTTCCAAACTGGTACCAGTTCTTGGACACCCTTTGATTGAAGATAAATTCTTTTAAGGATGGATTCTGCAACACGGAGGCAAGTGGATAGATTAACGATTCTCTAGTATTTCCTTAAAGGAATCTAAAGCTATTTACTTAGGTATCCATCCACTGAGGAATAGCTTATACCCAGCTTGATCCAAGGCTGGCAGTTATAGGCCCGAGTTAATGTTGATTCTCGGCTTTATTGGAGTCATAGTCTGGTCCATCTCATGGTGGGTCTAATGGGTCCATAGCCCAACAGATGGTCATTCCCCAAATTCCTGAATATATATTTGGTAAAAACATACTTAGCTTCACAGAATACTCTTATTGGTTTCTTGGCCTCTGGAGTAAGAGTTATTGTAGTAGGAAAAGTCAAGTGGAAGCCCATTCCCACACCAGAGTAGTAAATCAAAAGCAGAATTCCCTTCAGAAAGAATGACAGACATGAGTGTGACACTAAATGATTTAAATGAAACAAAGGTAGTGGCTTTCATCATAATTGCCAGGCTGGTCTTTGCAAAACCAGACGGATCATGGTATATGACAATGGACTACTGCAGACATAACCAGAAAGTGGCTTCAGTTACACTGGCTCTGTTGGATGTGCTCTTAATTAGTGTAGGTCCTCGCAGCCTCGGTATGAGGTATGCAACTACTGATCTGGTCAGTGCATTCTTTTCCATAAGGAAAGAGGAAGAGTGCCAGTTAGCATTCATATGGGAGGGATGATCTAGTTTGAGGGATATATTGATTCTCTTGCACTCTGTATAATATAGTCTGAAAGGATCTGGATTGGCTGCACCTTCTGAAGAATATTGATCCACTCAAGTACTTTGGATGCCTTAGTAAGATAAATGCAAGAGAGTAGGAGATAAACTCTCCAAAGATTCAGGGACCCACCACATCAGTGAAGATAGTATGTATCCAATGGTCAGGGGTATGCCAGAAGAGGCCCTCCAAAGGAACAAACGAGTGTCTTTTCCTTAGTAAGGACAAAGTAAGGAACCAGTGGGTTCCTTGAACCCACCACTACTAAGAAAGAAGCAGGATAATGATTAGACCTTTTGGGTTTTGAAGGCAGTATATTATACACTTGAGAATATTTCTCTAACTTATTAAGTGACATGGAAGCTTGCTAGTTTTGTATTGGACCCAGAGCAAGAAAAGTCCTTGTAGTAAAAGCAGCTGCTGTTTGCACTATATGAGCCAGCAGACTTCATAGCCCTTCAAGGGTCTGGGTAGAAAGGGCTGCTGACCAGAGGTTCTTCTAAGCATAGACTTCCAGCATAGACTTCTAAGGTTCTGGAGCAAGGCCTACTGCCTGCAACAGAGTATCATACACCATTTGAAAAATATCTCTTGACGTGTTATTGGGCACTGCTAGAGACAGACCACCTAAACATGGAGTAAGTATCAATTGAGCACATGCCAAACTACCTATCATGACCTGTGTTCCACCAGCCCCACCAAGATATGAGGTCAAACATGGTCAGCAGCAAACCGGTATAGAATAGAAGTGGTATAACTTGGACTGGGCTTGAGCTGGTCCATAGGACACAAATAAGCTGGTGGCCCAGATCTTCATGTCACATACAGCGTTGCATTCATTCTTTCCCTCAGCTCATATCTACTGCCACAAAGGGGATTTCTTATGACCAGCTGATGGAGAAAACCTGAGCTTGACTCAGACGGCCAGCTAGATATATTCACACAAACCGAAGACGGGCTGTCTCTTCATGACAGCTTCCCTCGTGGCCCTGAAAGCACTGCATCTGGTCATTGACGTCATATAGCAAGAAAAGTGACTTAAAGTCAGAATAGATATGGGCTCTGGGGACATGACCGATGATTTGGCTGGTTTTTAAGGAGCACAGAAGGAGAGGGGACAAGAAGCTCTGGACATGAGATATGTAGATGAACATGCGGGAGAGGTCATGAAGTGTGAGGATCTTTGTGTTGCATATGACCACACACCAAGAACCACACAGCGGAAGTGCTGAACAACCAAGCAGACAGGATGACCTGGCCAGTTGATGTCAGCCTCTGCCCTTGCAATGGGCTCCTGAATGGAACAATTATGAAGGCAGGGATGGAAGCAATGCATAAGCCCCACAGCGTGGGTTTCCTCTCACCAAGCTGATTTAGCCACGGCTGCTACTGAAAATCAAATCTGAGTTCCTCGAGCAGACCAGAAAGGCATTGTGGTAAGTCTAGTTTATAAGTCTCCTCTCATCCTAGATAAAGTGGTGATTCATGTTCACTGAGACTGACAAGTACTCTGGCTATGGATTTGTCTTTTCTGCCCTAGAGACCTTGGCCAATACACTATCCCAGGGCTCAGGCGGTGTCTGATTCACTGACATGGGATTGCACCCATCTCCTTAGGCTCAAGACTCTTGATGGCACATGACCATGGGATTGCTGATTCTACCCCATACCACACCATTCAGAAGTTGCCAACCTGATCGAATAATGGAAAAGGCTTTCAACAAAGCGGCTGGATCACCGGCTTGAATGTGACACCTTGTGTGAGTAAGGCACTAATTCAAGATGCAGGAGACCTTTTAGACTAATGCTATTATACGTGCTGTATCCGTAGGAGGTAAAAAAACATGGCTTCAGGAAATAGCCATGGCTTTGGTCATCAGCATTTCTGTCATCACGACTGACTGGAGAAATCTGTGTGTTCTATCTGTCAGGATGTCTATTTTAGAGGTGTTGCCAATACCAAGAAACACAGTAAGGATTCTGATCAATGTAAAGCTACAGCTGCACCTCTGGTCACATGGTCTCCTTATGCCAATTGACAACCGGGCAAGGGAAAATTTATTATAAGGAGGAACAATTGATTCTGATCATGATGAGGGACCGCTGGTACATGCAGAGAACCGGGGGCCATGTGTTCGGCATTCCAATGACCCTCCTGCGGTGACTCTTGGTGCTTTCAGGCTCAGTTTAAATTGCAGTTGGGCAATAGAGCAAACATGGCCTGATTAGGGCATGGGCCGAAGGACTTAGATGCTGCATGAAAGTCACCTAGGACCCCAGAAGTGCTACCCAAGGGTGAGGGGAATCGACGATAGTTGGTAGAGCAGGGCAGCAATGATGAAGTATGGCCCTGGGACCAGCTGCAGGCAGGGGGGCTGTAACTCACGCCACTAACAATCCTCTTTTAAGTTTCCTTAGGAATTGTGACACAGATCCTGAAAAGGCCAGGCCTGCATGGAGAGCAGGGCTGTGAGAACAAGTGAAAGTGAATGGTGAAAGGGGTGGACTATAGTAGGTGCTGTGCTCCCTTGCTTGGATCCATGCTCCTGGGCCCGAACGTCCCACTGCTCTGTGTGTCCGTGGTTCCTAGGTATCAGCTGTCCCCTTCTCCAAACCATTTCCCTCCGCTAATGGGAACAGCCTTGTCAGGAAAATTTGCACTGACTTCCAGGATGGGGGGTGGTGCGCAGGCAATGGTTGACTGCCAAGGGGATATGGAAGGCAGGATCTTTTGCATCATGTGGGAGCGATAACCCGGCAGCTCTGTTTACGCTCTGGAGCTCCCTTCACCACCTGCCACAGGCTGGACTTTCCTGAGACCACAGTCTGCTCAGCTCTTTCCTCTCCTTCACCACCATGCTTCACTCCCTCTCTCCCTCATCAGTTTGTCCTGTACGACATTTGCTCAATAAATCCTGAACACCTGAAACTCTGATGAGGCTCTAATCTTCTCCCTCCTTTTTCTGTGGTCCTGGGGGGAAGGCATTCTGTTCATTATCCCATGAACAAAAGCAAGAATGTTGGTGAATGGAGCCACTAGAAGGCCGAATTTTTAGAAGTGAAGGGTACCATGGAGGGTAAAATTTACTCAGGACCACCTCTTACTTTTATGGTTTTTTAATTGACGCACAATGCATGCACAGAAGAGCACACTGAAATATACGGCTTGCTGAACTTTTACTAGAACATTGCAGAACAGGAGGAGAAAGGGGACAGGTATCATATATTCTCCTATAACTAGGCCCAGAAACAACCATCAACTTCCATTTTTTTTTCACAGGCTAGGGCATGTCACATCGCCCACCTACAAGAGGAAGGGAGAACTGGACATGGGTAAGATTAAGAATCTCTATGGCATTAAACACAACTTTGGCAAAGTCATTTTTCCCCCCACTGAGTTTTCTTATACGTATCAGTTTCTCTCCTTTCCCCAGTTTCGGTGGCCCACCTCCAACCATCCCAACCCAATATGCAGAAGAGGAAAGATTTTGTCTCCAGTGTGTTCATCCAATGATAAATTCTGAAGCTCCTGATTGATTTGATTTGGGCTAAATACCACTAACTGACAGTGAAGTCACCGTGACTACAATTCGAGGTTCAACTTGAAACAAAATGATAGCTAAGAAACATTCTATAAGGCATATCTTCTGCAATTTTTAACAACTTGCAAAGAAATTTTGCAAGTTGTTCAATTTTGCAAGCCTCTATGGGTAGAGGGTACAAGGACACCTGATTACACCAAGAGAGGTGCACAATTTAGAGAATCACTGATGATACCAGGAACAAATGTAAAAATAATCACAGATCCTTTGATATTAATGCACATTGTCCTAATGACTGCCATTACTGGCTGTGGGGCCACATTCCATAATGAGCCTTTTTTGGGACTTAGCGTTGCATAGAAGTGCCAGAGATACCGTTTCTATTAATGAATGTGTAGTTCTAAAGCTGGAACAATGGCAAAACTGTATTATTCTGTGAACGAAATTCTGCTGAATTCACAGACAGGTGACATTGTGTGGGCATTAATGTATATGGAGCTCTCTTTTGTAATAAAGCTGCTATTATCTTTAACACAATGATGCAGAATGTGCCAATATCGGTAGGTGCCGTTCTCCGAGACTTAACTCTTTGTGATCTGAGTTAAGCAGCTCCTTGGGGCCCCGTCAGTGGTTTCCAACCTCAGCAAGTCACAGCCTTGTTTTTACTTTATTTTCTTTTATTACTGCTTCCACCCTCCCTTTCTTTCTTCCTTTCCTTGTATGTTTTTATAATGACCTCTTTCACATCCAGATTCTTCTCTGCATGGAAACCTGTATTGTGCCCATTTGTCTGAGGCCATAGTCGACTGACGGCTGGAATCATGGAGTCTGGGGGAGATGCACCCTGTACTTTGCCTGCGGCTCCTGTCCCATTCCCCGCCAATCAGGGCTCCATTGGGTAGTATCGTTTCTCCCAAAATAATGCATTCTCCAAGGGCAGTGACTACTGGGCGCTGCAAAGGGACATGACCCATCACCACTGAAGAGACTTAGACACAGGATGCTGGTCCAACAGAGGGCCACTGGAGGAGCGAGAAAAGCCCTGGTTCTTGTGGGCCTGATCACATGTGGCGTCCGAAACTTTCCTTCCACGAGGGCAGAAGGCCGACCTGGGCTTATTTTCCTCTTCTCCATTATCCGCCTGCTGATGATCCACTTTCAGGATTACCTGGGGGAAGGCAGCAGCCTTGTTCCCTTTGGCCTTTGCACTGTTATCAGTCCCCATCCCGGGCCCCCGGAGCCTGCACTCGGCCTGCCGCCCAGCAGTTGCAGGGAGAGAACCGGGAAGGAGCGGCCACCACATCCCTGGGCAGCTATTTCTGTCAACTGAAAAGGCCATTTAAGCAAAACACTTAATTACCTTTCCTCCTCCCTGCAACCCCTGGGAAAGTATGAGCCAGTCAGATAATGAGCTTAGAGAGAGCAGCAAGCTTGGCGAGGGCCGAGATTTTCATCAGGCAGAGGAGTGTCCTCACCCGATCCCATCACGGAATGGGGAGCCGAGAGCAGAGCAAGAGGGGGACATAAGCATGCCCCTCTGCAGTGCGGCTGTGTTATCTGACCCGTCACGCTGCACATTCTTGGAGCATTAGAGAGCTTCTAATTGCCAGGTTAAGCACCCAGGCCTGGCCTATGCGTAGCCCGTCCTCTGGGATGGAGACCACTTTCGACAGGATGCAAGGAGCATCCTCCCTGGGCACCGCCCTTGCCAGCGATCTCAAGCCCCTGCGCCCAGGTTTCCGACTGAGAAAATGAGGATATCAGACTTGGAGGGTCTCCAAGGTAACTTTACATTTGATAATGCTAGAAAAAAATGGCTGCGGGTGCTGGGGAGATGGGAGGCGGGTCTCCTCCAAGCGAGTGAGCGGACTGGCTGCAGCTGGGGGAGGCGGGGTGGGGCCTCTTGTTGGTAGGAGCTGAGCCAGCGGGGGCGGCCGTCCTGGGGTTGCCAGACCAGTAATAGGGGTTCCGCCTGAAGAGGTGCAGCCTGCCAAGTGAAAGAAATAGGGGCTGACACTTTAAGGTAAGAGAAGGCGCTGCCCTGCCGGGACAGCCTGGCATCTTCGAAGAGCTCATACCAGCCCGGACTGGGAAGGGTGACAGATCCCCTGCCTCCGTGACAGAGCTTGCTGGCCATTGTGTTCTGGCCCCTATCCATTCTGACCTCAGCGTGTCTCATGATTTCTGTCTCCTTGTCTGCCCTGCTTGGACCTGGCATCTGCCCTGGAACAGCCTAACAAAGGACAGAGGCCATGCAGCTTCCCGCCCACTACTGCAGGCCCCACCACTGGGCCCAGTCTAGATGCTGCCCACTGGGCCCCCTCCCATGATTGGAATGTCATAGCCCACCACATTTTTCCTGCTGGCCAACCCTCCTGCATGCCCCTCTGGGGTCTGGCCTCACCTTTCCTGCTCACAGGCTGCCATCTTGCTCCTGCCTGGGTTGTAATTCTGTGCTGCCTCCTGTCCCTGGCAAAGGAGACTCAGAGGGCAAGACAAAAGGGGAAAATGAAGATTACAACACCCCCATGGGGGCCAGATTGGAGGACTGAGAAAGTCACTCCATTTTATTCACTCCTCAAATTGCTAGGGGTTATACCAGTACTAGGTGATGGGGTTACAGCACTGAACACACAGACAAAAGCCCCTCCCCCAGCAGAGTCTAGTGCTGGGGAAACAGACAGGGACTAAAATAAATAAGGGAAAATTAAACAAAATAAAAAAACTAAAAATATATAAAAAAATAGGTGTGTTAGAATTTAACCACTACTATGGAGAAAAAGCAAAGCAGTGAAGGAATACAAGAAATATGAGGCAGAAAGGGGTTTGCAGTTCTAGATTGGGGTGGTCAATGGAGGTCTCACGGAGAAGGGATATTTAATTAAAAAACTGATGGACACCAGGAAGGAAGCCATGTAGACATCCGGGGAAAGAGGACTCCAGACAGAGGGAACGGCAAGCGCAAAGGCCCTGAGGCATAATCTTGCTTGGTGAATGAAAGGAATGCAAGGAAGTTGGTGTGGCTAGAACTGATGGAGTGGGGTAATGCAGTTAACTGTGGGGGAGGAAATGAGGGGGTGGTTTGTGGGGAGACTGTGTAGGGCTTTGCAGACTACTCGTAAGAGTTTTATTTTGAGTGAGTTGAGGGTCACTTCAGGGTGTTGACCAGAGGAAGTTGTTGTCTGATTATGTTTGTAGGTTCACTCTGACTGCGGAGCTGAGCGAACAGAGAAAGAGGAACAAGACAGGGATGGGCGCCCAGTTAGGAGGCGGCTGTGATCATACGGGTGAGACGTGCTATGACTTGGCCAAGACTGGCAATGGTGGAGAAGGTGAGTAATACAGTCTATACTCAGAGATGGAACGCCATGATTTGCTGATCACCTGGATGTGGCATATGAGCAAGAGTGGAGACAAAGATGTTTTAGAGTCACTAGTTCTGAGCAACCACATGGATGGAGCCATTTATCATTAATGGCAAGGAGAAGGGGGGGCCGATCAGGAGCTCAGTGTTGCAACTGTGTATTTGAGATGCTTTTTGGTTGACCACGTTGGGGGAGGACTCCAAGTGGAGTCTGGGGCTCCTGAGAGGAAGCAGTCAGATGTAAATTTGGTGCCCACCATGAATAGATGCCAGATAAGGACAGAATGAGATTACCAACGGAGTGCAGATGGAAAGCAACAGAGAGAGAGAGTTCGGGCCTGAGCTTTGGGGCTGTAGCATGAAGAGGCCAGGGAGGCGAGGAAGGCCAGGAAAAGAGGCTGGGAATCAAAGGCCCAGTGAAAAGGAAAACCTGGAGAATGGGGGATGCTGGATGGTAGATATAGGAAGAAGTGGTTATCCATGGCCCCTAAGGCTAGGTCTGAAAATGACGACTGGTCATAGCAAAGTGAAGGCTACTGTCAAGCCCCATTTTCTGCAGAGTGAACCCTCCAATATGCTTTGATTGCAGCTCCTGGCCTCTACCTTTGCCTTCGGGTGGGTTTGTGGGTTCAGGTCTGGCTAATCACTGTGATTGGCTCAGAGATGATCACGTGACCTGGACGGGGCCGATGGGACTCCTCTCCAGGCATTTTCTCCGGGAGCTGTCAGGATAGATTGGCCCCCCTCTCTTGAGTTGCTACGTGTTGGGATATATAAGTCCTGCCTCCTCACAGACATCCTGCTTGTCATGCACAGTCTCTCTTTCTAAGGTGGAGAGAGAGAGGTCCCCAACAATTGCATTTGAACCAGCTCTGGATACAGCTCTGCTAAGTCCTGCTACTCCTTTGGACTCCATCTTATTTCCTAGCCGATTAACTATTTTAAGCTGTTTCAAATCAGCCCTCTGTCTCTTGCATCCAAAGGTGCTCTAGCTATATCCCTGAAGCCCGCTATTCAACAGCGGCAGAGAGTGTGCGTGTTGTTGACTCCCTGGTCATGCAAAGACCACCGAACTAGGGCCTTAAGCCCCTGGTCAGAGACCCTGGCAGTCCTGGCCTCGCAGCCCGCTAAATGCAACCTTACTAAGCGACCCCTGGATTCAGGACTATTCTTAGCTGTCTGAAATTGCATGGAGGAGTTCAGCCTGGGGAAGGACCAAACAGGGTCACCTCCCTGCCTCCTCCTGTAGCAGCCTCTGACGCAGGCCTGAAATCTGGGGCAGGTAGGATTGCAACCAGAGAAGCTGGGGAAGGGCATCAAGTTCCACTGGTGACCCAAGAGGTGGCATCCTGTGGGGCCGCCGGGGCGCAGTACTGGGAGTTCCCTAAGAGATTATGAAAGCCACGGTGGGGTGTGTGTGTGTGTGGGTGTGTGTGTGTGGGGGGGAATGCTGTGGGCTTAGAGGGGGACAGGGTCAGCATCTGGGGAATGCAGATGAAGTAATGGGAGACCATGGCAGGGAAGCAGTTGCTAAAACAAACTGAATAATTCTGTTGGATGAAGTGGCTCTGGCCTAGAGCTGTTTTTAAAGGGCCAGCTACGCACAAATTGCAGTGTCTTAAAGACACCTGTGCAATGGAGCACAGGTCCTCTTATTCTGGCTTTTGGCTCTGAAGGTCCAGTATGTCACCTTTGGGTGTCTTCTCCATGGGTCGAAAGGGAAAGCAATTTGTTTTTACACGTCTTCTGGCTCTGCGTGCAGATAGGGTGTTCAGACGATCTCCTGGCTTTCTTGTACTTGGGCAGGTGCACGGGGAGAGCCCCAATCTTCTCTTTCTTTTCTTTTCTTTTTTTTTTTAAAGATTTTATTTATTTATTTGACAGAGATAGAGACAGCCAGCGAGAGAGGGAACACAAGCAGGGGGAGTGGGAGAGGAAGAAGCAGGCTCACAGCGGAGGAGCCTGATGTGGGGCTCGATCCCATAACGCCGGGATCACGCCCTGAGCTGAAGGCAGGTGCTTAACCATTGTGCCACCCAGGCGCCTCGCCCGATCTTCTCTTTCTGCACCCTGACAAAAGAAATGATGCTCTGGTGATAATCCCTGGTTGCTTACGCTACGCACCCGGGTAAAGCCTTCAGAGAGCTTTACGGTAGCTGGGCACCGGAGGTCTTGGTATAAATCCCTTCCTCTCAAGTTGTCACCTCATTGCTTCCTTCTCCTTCAGGATTTCTTTTGTTCTTGGAGAAGACACACCTTTCACAGCCACCCTTTCATCACCTGACTGCGGTTGAGACTTCCGTCCAACCGCAGACTTCACCCCCCCGTCATGGACCAGGAAGGATACCGATTTAATAATCCTCATTAAATGTAGTGCCACACAGTGGAAATCCGTAGTATTTGACAGACACCGAAACGCAGCTGACTTGTTGCTTAGATAATTACAGGTAGTGTTTACCAGACTAAGCACATTTGAAGGAAGGGTGAATTTAATGCGTTTAAAGGAAAAACACCATCAAGCTCTTTAAAATGTCACATTGCACCCAAACAATTGATTCTGGGTACACATAAATCTGTATTCACAAAAGCAAGTTTTCGAGGATTTCTGGCAGGCGGTGAGTGGTTGTTTTGCCTACTTTTTATTTACTGCAATAAAACGACATAAAACCCCTATCGTTCACTCTTTTTTTTTTTTTTCTCACTTTGGTTTTCTCCCACAACAGGTCTGAAAACAAATGTTTTTCTTAATCCTCTAATGAAGTATGTTCCTGGTGGCACAACTGAATTCTGCTTTCTAAATCATAAGCAGAACATGTTTTCCAAAATCTCTCCACACTTCCTGTAGGTGGGATGCAAGTTGTAGGTGAGGAAAAGCCTGGAAGCTCAGAGGTAGAGAGGGTTGCGCCCCCCCCTGCCCCCTGCCCCCTGCCCGGGAGTGTACTTGTCATTCTCGGGGCTCTAGTGCTTTGGGGGCCACATCATGATCTCTGGGAAGGTAAGCAGAACCAGGGTTCTGGTGCATTAGCTAAGGAAGTGCTACCTGCTCTCCCGGCAAAATCCCCACACCTTAGCAGCTTTGTATACTAGAAGTTTCTATCTTGATATGTAACAGTCCTGGCTGATACTTTTCGTCGGGCAGCTCTCCTGCACAATGTGAGTCAAGGGCCTAAGCTCCTTCCATCCCGTGGCTCCCAAGACAGTCCCCAGAGTTGACTCTTCCAGCCAGCTGGGAAGAGAACAGCGCATGCGCGATTGCACGTGGTTTTATGACCTGGGATTGACGCATATCAGTTCTGCTCATTTTCCACTGACCAGAGCAGGACTGATGCTGGACATTGGCCCCCCCTCCATGTCAAGGGAGGCTGGGAAGTGTAGTTTAGCTGTGTGCCAGTGTTGAATACATATATAATAGTTTCTGCCTCCTGTGGCTGTTCTCTCACTCCAAAAGTATTTGGGAATACTCGTTGGGGCAGGCCCCGAGAGACCGAGCAAAATCTGTTATTAAATTAATTTCCTTTATTTGCTACTCAGTTCTGCTTTTCTATTTTTATTTCATTAGCTTCTGGACTGGAATGAAACATCTTAAAATCTTGGTCTACAACAACCTCTCAAAAAATGAAAAAAAGAAAAAAAGAGTCTATAGCAAAAGAAGTCGACTTGATCTTGTTCTCTTGTAAATCATTTGAAAATGAGAGGCTCCACACCAAAATATCCTGGTGGCCTGAGACAGAATCAAGATCTCTCCCTCCCTGTCTTTCTAGAAGACCTGGATAGCATTCATCCCTGGGTGAATGTCCCCAAGGACACTGGACCTTGCTCAGTAGGTTTAGGTCCCCTACCACGGATGAGTCAGCTCCCACACCCGGACAGTTGTGCAAACAGCGCTCCAGCCCACCACAGAGTAGCTGTGAAGTTATTGCAACTTGTTTAACCTTTTAAGGCTTAATATTCTGTAAATTATTCTCTGTGGCCCCTTATTCTATGGAAACGGGGTGGAGGAGTCCCATCTCCTGGGGGCATCGTAAGAGTTAAGTTAGATATTGAAGGAGAAATCACCCAGCACAGGGCCTGACATCAGCGAGACATCAGTCACTCCCAGTTTCCTTCCTGCCTTTTTCCACACAGGGAAAGGTACGACACCCAGGCCTTTGTCAGAGTGGCAGTGCCTCTGTAAGTAAGGCTCCCTCTCCCCGACCCCACTGACTTTACCAGGCTCCAACCGCAGCAGTAGTTCTCTCCAGTCAGGCAGAAGTCAGAGGTGCTGAGCGTGAGGAGGGAGTGGGAGCCAGACAAAGGAGCAATTACCCCCACATGACTGCCTACTAAGAATTCTGGCTGGAGAAAAGGCTTCGCTGCAGTCTGTTTTTGCAAATTCTGCTTGGGGAACCCAAGAGGTAAGGCTTTCGGGCAACAGGATAGCCCGGATCTCATTGTCCCAGAATTCAACTTAGCTAACCTCTGGCATTTTCTGTGCTCTGTCTCCTCTCTCACATATTCCCTTGATTCATCAGTGTCTCTCTATTCCAGTTAGCACAGTTCCCATGGATCAAGCTCAGCTAACCCGAGCATACTTGACACAGATACACAGTCAGACACAGACACGGACACACACACACACACTCTCTCTCTCTCTCTCTCCCTCCCTCCTTCCAAGAGAAGTCTTGCCTCTAAATGGAGGATGTTTGTATACTGTGGGCTCGGCTATGCCTGAGGACATGTTGGAAGATGAGAGTCACTTCCCCCAGCTCTCCTGAACTGAGTCTATGAGAACCAATTATAATCCTTACATCTTCTCATTCTTATCAGGCTTATTTCTAACTTAGTTCTGGTATCCCACTTTGAGCCAGTCAGAGGAAAAAAAAACAACAACAACAACCCTTTGCATTGGCAAGACTACTGCACGACTGCACGACTGACAAGGAAGATATTCTGGGATAAATCAGGGAAAGCCTTGGCTGTTTCGATAGTAATCCTAAAGATCAACAGAAGAAATTTCTTGAAGTGGATGGATAAAATTCTTAGAATAATCCTGCCCAAGCCCTCTAGAATTCCTTTATGATGCCTTTATATATTTCAGCCTTTCACATAAGAAGATTTCAGACTGTCGCCCAAATGAATGTGCAGTGCTGTTGGCTAGGAGCATGCCACTGCCAAAGGGATTAGACTGGAACGTGTCTTTGGAAAGGGTGTTTTGAGAGAAAGTCCCATTGATGCTACCTAAATTTCTGGGGAAATGTCTTCAGCAAGTTTTCAGTGTGGTGCACATACGAGAGCTTCTCTCACTCTGTTGGGAACGTCTGGGAAAGTGAAATGACCCAGTGGGCCAGGTCAGCATTGACCTAGCTAGGAACTTGGCCAGTGGACTGAACTGAAGAGCTGGCAGGGCTTAAGGGCAAGGTGTGGTCTGGAAGGCAGGGCTGAGACTGGGGTGCAAAGTCCCAGGTGCTGTGGATTGATAGTGGGTGGGGATTTTACTGGGATTGGTGCAGATGGGGTATATTCACTGTGTGGAATCGGGACCAGAGATGGAAACTTGGCTGGTGCTTGAGAAGCACAGGAGCCAGAAGCTGGGGCTAGAACTGTAGCTCATTCTCTGAAGTTTTATTTCTCATCGGGAAACTTCCTTTCATAGTCTCCCTTCCTCTGGTCCAGCATCTCCCAGAATTTGATGTCAACGTAACACAAAGAAACTGTATGTGGAGGTTACTTACGATTGACCACTAAATTCTGTTTGTCTAATTATCCTTAAAAATAAAGGGCATGCACTTTTTTAAAAAAAAATATTTCTTTATTTGAGGAAGAGTGGTAGAGAGTAGGGGAAAAGGGCAGAGATAGAGGGAGAGAGAATCCCAAGCAGACTTCATGCTGAGTATGGAGCCTGATGTGGGGCCTGATTTCACAACCCTGAGATCACAACTTGAGCCAAAACCCACTGGCCACCCAGGCTTCCCAGGGGCATATACTTTTTAAATTGAGGTAGACTTGACATACAATAAACTGCACATTTAAAAACTGTACGCATTTAAGAAGTCAAATGTTCTACACCCATGAAAACATCATCACAGTCAAGGTATAGAAAACAGCCATCACTCCATAAAGTTTCTTTGTAACTCTTTGTAGATCTCCCCATCTCTGTCCCTTTCTTCCTTACTTCCTCTTCCCCAGACAAGCATTGATCTTCTTTTTATTACAGTACATTCATTTTCATTTTCTAGGATTTTATATAAATGAGATTATACTGCATACAGCTTCCTTTTTTTTGTGATCTTTCTTCACTCTTATTTTGAGATTCATCCATGCTGTTTGTGTATTTCCAGAGGTCATTCCTTTTTATTGCTGAGTTATATTTCAACAGATGGATATTACAACATTTGTTTATCTGTTCCAAATTTTGATGGGCATTTGGTTGTTCCCAGGTTTTGGATATTATAAGTAAAGCTGCAATGAATATTTATGTATAAGTCTGAGTAGGAACATATGCCTTTTTTTTTTTTTGTCAGGTAAATATCTGGGGACAGAAAGACTGACTCATACAGTAGGTATACATCTAATTTTTGAAGACCCTGACAAACTGTTTCCATTTTGTGGTACCATTTTGATTGGTACACTAGCAATGTATGAGGGTTCTAGTTCTTCTATGTCTTCACCAAAAACCGATAGAATCTATCTTTGTAACTTCAGGCATTCTAATAGATGTGTTGTGGTATCTTGTATGTCCTTAATGACTCCTGATGTTGAGCATGTTTTTATGTGCTCATTTGCCATCTGTTTATATTCTTTCGTGGCTGTTCAAATCCTTCGTTCATTGTTCCTAAGTTGTTAGTTCTCTAATTATTGAGTATTGATAGTTCTTTATATCTTCTTATGCAAGACCTTTATCAACTATATGCCTTGCAAATTCCATGTGGCTCATCTTTAATCCTCTTAATGAATGTGCATTCCTTCCACAGCCTCTCTAGTTGCTGGGTAATATGACTTGAGTTCTTGCTCATGGAACATGAGTGGAAGTGAAGTGTGCTATTTCTGGATTCAGTCCTTAAAACAGTGTGTGTGTGTTTCTCCAGGCTCTTTTTTTATGTCCTCAAGCCAGTGATCCAGCTTTGATCATGCTGGTGAGGACTCTGCCCTGGGGATTTCAGAATGACCTTGTGTAGCAGATTTATTCACCTCTGACCTATTGTAAGGTAGAGAAATACATTTCTGTTTTCTTTTAAGCCACTGAATTTTGGGGTCTCTTTGTTACCCCTCAGCAGCTTAACCTTACCCTAACTGATATACCAAGGAAGTTACTCCTTCTTCTTCCTTCCTCCCTCTCACTTTGAGCACATTCCAACAGAAGTTCAGTTTGGTTGCCCTAAGGATGAATTCATTTTTCTAGACAAGAGAATAAAATTCCTTGAGCAATCAATAAGGCACCGTGCTATGTATCTTGCCTAAAAAGAGGAAGAAGACTCACTTCTTGCTCTGGAGAAACAGATGGTCCAATAAAAATCTTTTAAGTTTATGCCTACCCAGTTTGAAGTTATAGAGTTGGTTGTTCAGTGGTTTAGGGACAAAATTTTGCTGAGCTTTGAAGAATCTACAGAAATGCAGAAATTTGGCTTCAAGTTGGTGTTTTTCTGTTGATACTCCGCAAAAAAAAAAAAAATCACATTAAGATGAAACTGAACTTTGGCCCCTCTGCCTGCCAACTATGAACAGGGTCTCCATGTCTAGATACCTTCAGCCCTACCCTCAAGGTAAGTCTCTCCAAGTTCAGTGAAGTTGGGCCATTGTCATTTATCTGAGTTTTTATGGGCCATGGACTCTTGATGTAATTCAATGAATTTACTTCTTTCGAGAACCTAACTGAAATTTACACACAAGGAAACAGATTCAGAAAGGAAAATTAACTTATCTATGGCCACAGAGCCAATTAGGGATGGAAGCAAGTTATGTAACCAGTCCTGCTACCAAAGGTCTAAGCCCCTTCCTGCAAGCTCTGCTGCTTTCCATGGGAGCAGCTTTGGACTTAGGTTACTCAGATTATTGCTTCGGGCTTTTATCTTTTCATGGAAGAAATAACCTCACAGAATCTGGTTCTGCTCCCACAGCCTCTTCAGCCTCAGGCTTGAGACCAGCCTCTCTTACTCAGAAGAATTTGTGCAACTCTGTACTTCTTTATCTTCAAGCATCAGCATGTTTGACTCTTGTTTTCAATCCAGAACCTGCCCTGTTTTTATAGAACCAAAATCCAGCTTCGTTCTGAAAATGAAATGACAAATGGTCCCTGGAAAACAACACTTTAGAACAATCCAAAGTCGAAGTGTCTGGTTGGATACTTTCATTACCAGCCTGTTACCTTGGTAAAGACTTTCAGACATATCAAATCAGGGGAAAAGGAAAGAGACTCTTTCTTTTTCTTGTTGTTCCAGATCAGATAACGTTGCCTGATTAGTTCCTCCACTGTGAATTCACACCGCATGTACCCACATGCCAGCCCTTTGCTGAAAGGCCATCAGCTATATTGCTTCCTGCATAATCATTCATATTTTGCCTCACGCCTTCCCTTCTCCACCTCTGTTTCCGGCTCCTCCCCCTGAAATAGCAAAATGCTTGCAAAGAAAATGTGTCAACAGGTGAAATTTATAGGAGTTTCCTGGCCCACACAGAAATGTGAACCACAGGCATCCCCAAAGGAGAGATTTTCTTACCCAGACACTTACTCTCTTGAATATACCCCGATTCATTCATATATGAGTTCTCTAGAGAAACCAGTTATCTTTTTTAGGGAATCACAGTGTGGAGCTCCTGTTTGGAAAGAGTGGCTTTGATGAATGCCAGTTGGGATTATTTAGTTGCAGTTACAGAAAAACCCAACCCAAACTAGCTTAGTCAAAAAGGGAATTTACTGATTCAGAAGCTGAAAGAGCTAACCTAAGGTACAGCTCTATTCGGTGCTCAAGCGTATCAGTAGCACCTGCTTATTTTTTTAATCTCTATTTCTTTGTTCTGGCTTTCTTTATGTTGACTTCAGCTTTAAGTTTTATGGGTACCAGAAAGGTCCCTGCTAGCCTGATTTGTTCTCCTATGTTTTAGATCAGAGGTTATGAGTGAGAGTCTCTTTCCCAGAAGACTCAGGGAAAATGTCATTGCATCTCATTTGGCTCTGACTAGAGCCATGTGATCCATGAACATCAGTGGACAAGGAAATAAGACAAGCTGAAGGCTCAGGCCTGGGTCACAAGCTCCACCCCTGAGGCTGGGTTTGGAGTCAGGTTTAACGGGACTGCGTGAGAATCATGTATGGACAGAAGGATTCAGGCAATGACCACTACAGTGAGTTTTGCCTTGTAAGAGAAGATGTGTATGTGTCACATAATGTTTGTCCCCACTTCACGAACCAGCAGCACACCTTGAAAATAGCAAGCATCTATTCATGTAAAATAAGAATCCACATCCAAAGCCAGGCTGACTTAGAAAGGGTTACTTTCTGATTTGACTTCCAGCAGTGAGACTAGTTTGCCAAAATTTGGCTGTAAGTGGGTCAGTATAGAAAATGTACTCAAAAGTGTCTATAGCAGGACCATCTAACATTCTTTAAAGAATGAGGATCTTCCACTGATTTGGTATTGAAGCCTCTTGCAATAAACCTTTCTGATTGGTTTCCTTGAGTTTTTGTTTTGTTTCCTATGGTGACTATGATATTTTAATTATAAGGACCTCTGTAGCATGATTAGGCTGGCTCTGAAGAGAATGGAAGAGTTTATGGCAGAAAGTTGAACCTGGGAAGCCCTGAGAAGTATTTTGCCTACACAATGACACACACACACACCAAAAGAAGTTCTTGATGTTGCTCTTTCTTCCGGTCACTCAACTTCTTCATGCATCTTTCTAAATAAACATTTTGGATTAGGATTTTTATTTTTCTTGTCAATTTTTGACCTAAAATGTTCAACCTTTAAAACACTGAACAACTGTTACTGCTTATGTACTTCCTCTCTTCAAACACTTGATTGTGTATCAAACCCTTTCTGAGCACTTCATGCACATTATTTCATGTACTCCTCATAACTGCTCTAAGACACAGAGACTATTATTATTCCCATTGTATGGAAGATGAAACTGACCTAGAAGAGGTTAAATATCTTGTCCCAGGTTACACAGTGCGAGCCAGAGGTCTTAACATCATGCTACATAAGTAAAACAAAGGTTTTGCCCCTGCGCCCCATGGTATAGTACAGAAGACAGACCTATAAATGAACTACAGCATTAAATATTATATTTGCCATAATAATGATCTACACTGGGGCAAGTGAGGATGCGAAAGAGAGACAGAGAGAGCGAGAGAGCGAGAGAGCGAGAGAGCAGTCACTTCTTTATGAGGGTGGGGAGGGTTTGAAATGGGCATTGGTACAAGTTATCGAGAGGAGGCTAGGCTCAGGTACATGAGAAGGTTCTTTCCAGCTGGAGAGTTAGGGCTGAGAATAGCATCCCAGAGACTGGAATGTGTGCAAATAAAGCATCAAGGCATCTAAAAGAAATGCATGATGGGAGCATTGCAAGCTCTTTGGCCTGTCTGGAACATAGAGTTCAAGAATGAACAGAGGAGGACCAAGACCCAGTCCATGAGAAGCCTCGATGTAGTGAGAGGGCTTTAATCAGAAAAGCATGGGGAACCACTGAAAGGCTTTAAGAAATAGGTGACACTTATTCATGACCAGTATATTTTTCAATTTTTATAATTCCCAAGCTTGAATTATTTTTGGATTTTTTTAATTGTGTAAAATATACACAACATGAAATTTACCATTTTAACAATTTTAATTGTATATTCAGTGGCAGTAAATACATCATAATGTTGTACAACTGTCTGTAATACCCATTTCCAGAAAATTTGCATCAGCCCAGACAGAAATTCTGTACCTATTAAACAATTCTTCCCCTTTTCCCCTATAACCTGTATCAGTCAATGGGAGCTGCCTTGAAAACTAAGGAGGAACAAGTATATAGATCCTCAATGTACATTATTACAAAGAACACTGATTTGTGCTCTTTTAAAGGGAAAAATGTCAATGACACTCTACATTTTAGGGATGAGAGAGTCTGTAAGTGGCATGTGAGTGAATTCCTGCCAAATCTGCAAGATGATGGGGCTGTTCCATTATTACTAAGATGCCCATCTGTAGTTTTCCTGTGAAAGGAAGGCCACTAACATTGCTGATGAACATCCCATGGCATCAGATCAGCCATTAAACACACATTGAGCACCTGCTGTGTGCATGGTCATGTGTCAGGTTCCATAAATAAAAAAGAGTAGGCAGTGATCCACACTTTAAAGGAATCCTAATGTAGTTAGGGAGAAGAACATGGACATGTCCATCTATGACCTAAGGCAGGATAGAATCAGTTTGCCCTCAACCCCTGACCTGTGTTGATTATACCTTCTCACTGCACTGTGTGTAGCTCTTCACAGCACTAATCACATTATACTTTTTTTAAAAAGATTTTATTTATTTATTTGACAGAGAGAGAGAGAACAAGAAGGGATAGTGGCAGGCAGAGGGAGAGGGAGAAGCAGGCGCCCTGCTGAGCAGAGAGCCTGGCATGGGGCTTGATCCCAGGACCCTGGGATCATGACCTGAGCAGAAGGCAGACGCTTAACCAATTGAGCCACCTGGGTGCCCCCACATTATACTTTTACATCAGTTTGAATGCCTCCTTGTGTTATCCATCAGGCTGTTCATTCTATAATGGTAGACATCTTGTTTTTGCTCATTACTGTCTCTCCAGTGTCTAGCATAGTTCTTGGCACATAGAACGTGTTCAGCAAGTATATATTGAATGAATGGTTGCTATAATTAATTTTTAAAAATATTTTATTTATTTATTTCTTTAGAGAGCACAAGTCGAGGGGGAGGGGCAAAGGTAGAGGGAGGGTTGGATCCCAGGACCCTGAGATCATGACCTGAGCCCAAGGCAGAAGCTTAACCGACTGAGCCACCCGGGCACCCCTGGTGGCTATCGTTATTTATGTGTGCATATACGTGTGTGTATTATGGTAACTATTCATTCTATACATGTGTATGTATATTTATATATACAAGCCATAGGTTTTGAAAACACAAAAAATCCACAACTAAAATCCAAACCAGTTTTTAGAGAGCTACTGCTTTGGAATCAATAGGTTCTTTGAGGCCTTCACACTATTTTAACTGTGACTGAGACTTCCGTGGGTGCCCAGCTCTGGCAGTTAGGCATATGAAGTGCACCTGTCTCTCGGCTCTTTGTGGGAGCTGGCCTCACCAGCAGTGGTCACAGAGCAGGTGCCTGGTACCCAGCGAGCGGCTTCGTCAGGCTTCTAAGGCGTTCAGAGAAGGCTCACACTCTCACTCCTCAGCGCTCATCAGTCAGAAGACTATTTATAGCCCTCAGCACTCCTCTTAACTCCTGCCCCCTCACTCTCAGCAGACAGCCTCACCTCATGACTCATTGAGAAAACTGAGGTCATCCGGGTGCTTTCTGTCACTTCCTACTTTCTACGTACAACTTACCTCTCCCCAGTCCGGCCTCGGCTGAGCCTGCCCTCCAGCAGGGAAAGGTAGGAGGGACACCTCGGAGAGTGGCTAAGCCCCCCCGCCCCAGAGTCTGCCTCCTCCTGTCCCTGGTGCTCTCCTTCTATTCCTCACCACAACCCCTCTGAGGAGTCTCTGTAAATCCCTCCTTCGTTTCTCCCCATGCCCCCTCTGCCCACGAATAGGCTCCTTCTCATCACTTTCCTGACAATTACTGCGACAGCCTCCTAACCGTCTTGCATTTCCATTTTCCCTCTTGCAAAGTGCAGTCAGAAGGATTCTTTTAAAATGAGGGTCATGGACAATTCCCCCTGCACTGGCTCCAACTCCCCCGCTTTTCACTATTTCCAGAAATCATCTCAGAACGTAGATAGTTAAGATTGATACCTAATCGTCTCTAATTTTTCCATCCCTTCCTTCCTGCCTCACTCTGAAAGTAAATCATTTGCATAGGGGAGTGTTTACGCATAGTGATACATTTCTTGGGGTGCATCTTATGACACATAAGGCCCAGAGGGTGTGAGACATCTTGACTCAGTCACAGGGACTGGTCTTCCCTCTGCTCCTCACCACCTTGTCAGGCACCTCCTTTCTTGTCTCCCAGCTTGCTTCTCACTCCCTCCCGCCCCCTGCTCCCTGGCTGTGCTCCCAGTACCCCTTGGAAATTAGGTTCTTGTGACTCCCTCATTGCTACTCTCATTTGTTCCGTCCTTACCTTCTGCTTTCGATAGCGTCGATCCTGTTTGCCTTCGGACTTCCCACCATATTCCTCTTTTCCCTCCTGGCTCTCTAATGGTTCCTTCCACTCCCCCCCACCCCCCAACCCCGGGTGTCTCTTGTTCTGCCTGCCCTTGAATGCTCCGGTTCTGGGCACTGCCCACCACTTCCTCTCCTAGCTCTCTAAGCTTGCTGTGGGTGGTTTAACCCCCTCACAGACTTCTCGTGCATTCTTTATCCGGCGTGTTAACACACACAGTGTATTGTGTACGTGACTCTTAGCAGTTCAGTGTCGTCCTCCAGGCCTTCTAGCGCTTAGCAGGTCATTGTGGAGGCTTGCTTACTGGGCTGTAGGCGTTACTCCAAAAATCAGATTGTGGTTTTCTGAAAGTTATTCTCTTTGTTTTATCATCGAGATGATTCCTGAGGACAACAAGCATTCTGATGACATTTGAAGACGAAGCACACATTTTCTCAAGTCTTCAAGACTTGAGAAATTTCTGGTTCTTTTCTTATCTTCCACCACAATACTTGCTGACCTTAGGACATGCTCCTCAAGTTGGGTCCTGAAGGAACCTTTCTGAGCCCCAAACAAAGAGTGGGGGGCCTGTTGCTGGGGCCCTCCTGCTTTGATCTGTGCCCGGCAGCGTCCCCACCCCCTCTTTCTCACCCAGTGTCATCAGCTCTCCCTTCCACTTTCCTGTCCTCACCCACCCACGGAACCCGATCCTTCTGCTGACCTGGGACCAAATGCTCATTACACAGACGCTCCAAGCCCAGCTCTTTGCAGCGGAGGTGGCCTGAAAAAGAGAAAGGCTTCCTCTCAAGGAACACCTGTTACAGAGGCTCGCACGTTTGCACGGGTTTTTCTAGAGAAAAACATACAATGTCATGTTGTGCTATAAAGGTGAATATTTTTCCAAAAAAGTGTCTGCATTTGTTTCCTCCTGCTGTTCTAACAAACGATCACAAATACCATGACTTAAACTCACACAAATCTATCTTCTTATGGGTCTGGAAGCCAGAAGTCTGGAAACAGTTTTATTGGGCTGACATCAAGGTGTCCACAGGGCTGGTTTCCTCTGGAGGCTGTACACGACAATCTGCTTCTTTGATTCCTTCCACACCTCACCCTCAACCCCCTGTTTCCAGGATTGCATCCCTTCCTTCCTCCTCTCCTCATTACTCAAATCTTCCTTGTCTCTCTCATAATGACCCTTGCGATTACATTTAGGGTCTACCAGACAATACAGGATAATCTCCCCATTTCCAGATCCTGAATTTAATCACATCTGCAAAGTCCTTTGGCATATAAGGTAGCATTCACAGATTCCAGGGATTAGAACATGGATCCTTTTGGGGGACGGTATTTAGCATAATATAGTACACAGTGGGGCGCCTGGGTGGCACAGCGGTTAGGCGTCTGCCTTCGGCTCAGGGCGTGATCCCGGCATTATGGGATCGAGCCCCACATCAGGCTCTTCTGCTATGAGCCTGCTGCTTCCTCTCCCGCTCCCCCTGCTTGTGTTCCCTCTCTCGCTGGCTGTCTCTATCTCTGTCAAATAAACAAAAAACAAAACAAAACAAAACAAAACAAAACAAAACAAAACAAAACTATAGTACACAGTATAGCATACACACTGAATTTCACCTGCTTCTTGACTGTTCACGTATCTTTGTGCCACTTTCTTGAGTTTTATTCTGGTCAAAAATGTTACTTAATAAGACTATGGATTTCAGGGGCACCTGGGTGGCACAGCGGTTAAGCGTCTGCCTTCGGCTCAGGGCGTGATCCCGGCGTTGTGGGATCGAGCCCCACATCAGGCTCCTCCGCTGGGAGCCTGCTTCTTCCTCTCCCACTCCCCCTGCTTGTGTTCCCTCTCTCGCTGGCTGTCTCTGTCAAAAAAAAAAAAAGACTATGGATTTCATAGCTATGGATTTTCATAGCTATGGATATGGGTATATATGAAGTTGCTTATTATTGGTGCATTTTCCCATGTATTTTATAAAACATCTTTTCAAGGTAAGCTGACACATCTTTAAGAATTTAGAGGGTATGATTTCTATGTTGCCAGTGTTTGTATTTAACTTCACAGAAAAAAATCGTCATGCCGATATCATATATAAACTCTTTCAGCCTGTGGAAAGAGCCCGTACGAAGACATGTAAATGTATTGTGGGAGTTGCGTCAGTGGTGGGCAGATGTTGGGCTGGTTGCTCAGATGCCAGCAAATGGTGCCACCTTCTCTCTAGCCTACTAAACTCCAGCGTCCAGACTGACTCATGGTCCTCACCGCCCGTTCCACTGACTGCACCACCCAACTCACCTCCAACTTCCCCGGCTTGTCCTTTGGTCTCTTCAGCTTTGCCTAATGCCTTCGACACCCAGTTGGAGAAATTTCCATTGAACTTTTATCCTTTGCCCAGCTCCTTCCTTCAGGACTTTCTTTGGTAATCTTACCTACTCCTGCAACTTCAACTCTCATCCATGGGGATAAATTCCAGACTCATGTTTCGAACGTAAAATTCTAAAAACGAAGTGCTTCTTAGTAGTTTCTCAAGTGCCTTTACTATTTCTCTTGGTTTAAGATGTTTTAAAGATCTGTTTTAATTTGCAGAGGTTATATATTTTTGTGATCCTTCTGGGTTGAATATTTGGTTTGGCAATGCTCTTTTTATAAACGTAGATAAAAACCAAACCTTACTTAATNTCCTAGTTCTTATGTTCCATAGATGAGAGAAATCATATGATAATTGTCTTTCTCTGCTTGACTTATTTCACTTAGCATTATCTCCTCCAGTGCCGTCCATGTTGCAGCAAATGTTGAGAATTCGTTCTTTCTGATAGCTGAGTAATATTCCATTGTATATATGGACCACAACTTCTTAATCCAGTCATCTGCTGAAGGGCATCTCGGCTCCTTACACAATTTAGCTATTATGGACAGAGGTGCTATGAACAATGGGGTGCATATGGCCCTTCTCTTCACTACGTCTGTATCTTTGGGGTAAATACCCAGTAGTGCAATGGCCGGATCATAGGGTAGCTCAATTTTTAACTTTTTAAGGGACCTCCACACTGTTTTCCAGAGTGGCTGAACCAACTTGCATTCCCACCAACAATGTAGGTGGGATCCCCTTTCTCCACATCCTCTTCAACATTTGTTGTTTCCTGCCTTGTCAATTTTTGCCATTCTAACTGGCGTAAGGTGGTTATCTCAGTGTGGTTTTGATTTGAATTTCCCAGATGGCTAATGATTTTGAACATTTTTTCATGTGTCTGTTAGCCATTTGTATATCTTCTTTGGAAAAGTGTCTGTTCATATCTTCTGCCCATTTTTTGATTTGTTTATTTGTTTCTCGTGTTAGAATGGAGATTTAAACAGAGCTAATGGGTCCGTTCGCTGCTTCCCGTTTGTAGCACTGAAGGAGTTTTAAATATGGTGCTCATGCAATAAATAAAATCACACTTCCCAGCTCATATCATAATATAAAATAAAATAACACTATGCATTATAAGTATATGTTTGCTAGTAAACAGACTATCTTCCAGATAGAACTGCGGGCTAGTGTCTTTAGGTCAAATATCTCAAATCTCTAGGAAAATCAAGCTCAACGAAAAGGAATAATAAATCACAAATGAAATGATAAGGCTTTCTTTCATTGACGTTAATACAGTTTTTTGGTCTTGGGCTATCATTTGTTGATAATATTGATACATGTAGTTTTTAGCACTTCCTCTGAGAATTCTTTCCATCTGATTTTTATATTTATTATATTTATGATAAGGGATAGGAACAGTTATATATTGTTGGGCTTCATCTCTGAAGTAGAATTTTCTAAATACAACTCCTGTAAGTTTTAGTTCGTTTGCTAGTTAAATGGTTGTCAAGTTCAGGCAGAGTCAGATATATGTCCTGTGCTTCTAAATTTCTCACGGAAAAACATTTTACAATCTATTTTTTTATATTGCTTGTGCTTATTATAATTTCTGTGCTTGTGGAAAATTACCATACTCGGTGGTATGAACTGTTAGTAGTTTTATATAGACTTTCAGATTTCCTTCCACTGGTTTTTTCTAATAACTTCTAAAACCATGGCAATATTTTATTTTACTTTATTTATTTTATTTTATTTTATGGGGGATGGGCAGAGGGATCGAGGGATTCTTAATTAGGCTTCAAACCCAGCATGGAGCCCGAAGCAGGGCTTGATCTCACAACCCTGAAATCAGGACCTGAGCTGAAACCAAGAGTCAGATGCTTAACTGACTGAGCCACCTAGGTGCCCAAACCATATTTTAAATACATTTATCATAAGCCATTTTTGGGAAGAAACTAACAAACAGAAGTGGGCAGTGATCCTTCATGGAATATATTTATTTTTTTCACTCATTCTTTCCCCATTCGCAGATCTATTCATCACTCACTATTGAGTGTTTGCTGCGCATGGCTGTATAGTCCCTGAGAAGATAAGCATTATTTGCCATAGAGTTTGCTTTTCATGAGCCAATAATCTAATTTGGGACTTGTCATTAAAAATAAAATCTACAAATAAATTCTCTCTCTTCCCTTAGACCATGAGACCTGTGACACAGAAGGCTCAGCTACCTTTTTTTCTGTAGAAAGAGTGAGATCTTTGGTCTGATTTTGACCTGTGTTTGAACCTGGACTCTCCTTCGCTAACAGCATGATCATTAACCAAATTACTTAGCTTGTTTGGCCTCTACTTTTCCATCTTTAAAATAATGGTGTAGGGTAGGGGTGGGAATGGGTGGGTAATAATAATCACCTTGCAGGGTTGTTTGTAAAAGCAAACATGTCTGGCACTTAGTAGGTATTTAACAAATGTTAAATGAATAAATACCGTGGGTGTTCAGAGAAAGAAAAATTCACTCCCAGTTTGGCTGAACAGAGAAGGTTTCTAGAGGACTATTTGTTCTTATAGAATCTCAGGGATGGGTACACTTTGGAAATATAAATAATTCCCTCCCTTTTAAAATAATTTTCTAAGGTGGTTCAGTTGGTGAAGCATTGAACTCTTGGTTTTGGCTCGGGTCAAGATCTCAGGGTCATGAGATGGAGTTCTGCGTAGGGCTCCACACTCAGCACAGAGTCTGCTTGGGATTCTTTCTCTCCCTCTCCTTTTGCCCCTCGCACATGATCGCTCTCTCTTTCTCTCTCTCAAATAAATAAATAAATCTTTAAAAAATTTAAAAATAAAATGAGTTCCTATTTCCTTTTCCTTCTGTTCGAATGAGCTCACAGTTTCTCTGATCATGCCGTCTGTAGTCCTTACTTACACCTCTTCCAAAGGCAGCACATAATCGACGGCCAAACTTGTGGGGAAGGACTCCCAACACATCTTAAGGAGTGGAAGGCACACAGACTGCTCATGGAGAATGGGGTGGGTTGATGGATGTGTGCCAGACGGTGGCAGGTGGCTGTTTTCGTACAGTAGTCAGCAGCAAACGAAAGAGGTGTGTGGGGGTCACTCTCCCCAGAGGCCATTCATTTTTCTACAGCTGAAAGGGTAATAAGTTGATCCAAAACAAGACTAAAAATTCAAAAGAATTATGACAGATCAGTCAAGCACCCCTAAGTCTATCTGGATAAAAATTCATAAGCACTTCCAGTGTTACAAAGCTGTGACCTCTGCGGAGGCTTAAAGGGGAGGACCAGAGCTGAGCTAGAAGGGCTGTTCTATCCCATAAATGCATAAAAAAGATCCAAATTAAAATGAAATACCTTTTATATTGGTCACAGCCTCCTAACCTTAAACTGTGATTGAAACTATTCTAAGTCTGAGGCAAGCAAAGTTATTTCCCAAGTTATAAACACCTAACTTAAACGATTGTCCACAACTATGGATGATTGGCTGGGTACTGGTTGCCCTCTGTGCACATCCACCCAGGCTGTCTTGGGCCCACAGTGCCACCTGATCACCAATGGAGTATGGCAGACTTAGTGGCATGCACTAGTGGGCCTCCTGCCCTCCCTTTTTTACAGCTCAATCAATTCAAGTTCAGATACACCTGTTCTCACATACCTCATTTAACATAATTCCTTGTTCCCCTATATCTTCCAGTTCTTGCCCAATTAGATCTGAAAAACAGTTATTATTAGTTTTTCTACTAAGAATTTGATGTTTGGGTGCCTGGATGGCTCAGTCAGTTAAGCATCTGACTCCTGGTTTTGGCTCAGGTCATGATCTCAGGGTCATGAGATGGAGCCCCTCATAGGGCTCCACCCTTGGTGGGGAGCTGCTTGAGATTCTCTCCCACCCCCTCTGCCCCTTCCCCTACTCACACTTGCCTCCTCCCCCTCTCAAATAAATAAATAAATAAAATCTTTTTTTATTTGACACAGAGAGAGAGCACACAAGCAGGGGGAGTGGGAGAGGGAGAAGCAAGCTCCCTGCTGAGGAGGGAGCCTGATGCGGGGCTGGATCCCAGGATGCTGGGATCATGACCTGAGCCAAAGGCAGCCGCTTAACCAACTGAGCCTCCCAGGCACCCCTAAATAAAATCTTTTTTTTTTTTTTTTAAAGTTTGATGCTATGGAATTAAACAAGGAATACAGACTCTGGCTCTTACTGAGTTTAAATCTAAAGTAGAAAATCATTTTTCTCTATGCCTATCTCTCTATGAAATGAAATGAAGTGCGGAGGTATTCTGATCAGAATCAAAGTGATCATAATGAAAAGTCATTTTTACAAATTTCTTTCTTTTTTCAATTATTTCTTCTCTCTCTCTCTCTTTCCCTCTCTTTTAAAATTTTAGTTATTATTATTATTTTTTTAGAATAGGCTCCACGCCCAACACCGGGCTTGAATTCACCACACTGAGACGAAGACTTGAGCTGCAATCAAGAATCAGACGCTTAACCAACTGAGCCACCCAGGCGCCCCTCTCTCCCTCTCTCTTTCACTCTCCCTCTCTTTTTAAAACCATTTTATAGCACCTGGTCTGTTTATGCACTTTTGCCCTATTTATATGACTCTGTTCTATTTTTCAGTTATACTATAGTATGGAAAAAGTGCGGTTGCTGGGTGGGGACCTCTTTGTCTCCCGCTTGCCTTTTCCTTTTCCCGGTGAAATCAGATATCCACAAGAAAGGCCTAAGATCCCAGCACGTGGTGGCAAATGAGCAGAATCGCCGGTAATCTCCCTCTCCTTCTGTGCTTCCATTTCCTGCCTATCGAACATACCAGCGAGCTCTTCTGCAGCGCTGGCAGGATCAAAAGTCAGGCAAAGATCGTTTGGGTTCCATTTCTATTATGAAATAATTGTCTTATCTGCATGATAATACACACATATATTCCTGCGAAATTATCTCCATCCGAAGCATTCATTCATGCCCCAGAGAGGATGATGGATGTCCCAGATACTTACATGTTGCGGTGAGATCAGAGGGGGTGGAGCGGGGCAGCTGGCCAACTGTCTGGGTGGCTCTGTCAGGGGGATGAGTCATTCCAGCAGCTCTCGCTGTACCACCCCTGATACTGGTTTTAATAGGTCCCACTGGAAGAAGGCCAGAGGCCTTATACCAAAATGTAGGCCCATTTTTCATTTTTTGGCAATAGTGGGTTTCCTCTATTACCCTTTTCCCCCAGAAAGCCGCAGCCAGGCCATTAGGGGCCCATTGCAGATGGACCGTGTTTCCCCCAATGTGATGCTTTGTTCTGAGGCTTCCATTCCTGGTTTATACTTTATAGCTGCTCCTTGAAATATTTACTGAAACGTGTTACAAGGCTTGGGCCAGCTCTTAGCCTAGACCCCAGATAATTTCCTTTACTCGGAATCGATAGCACTCCACGATCCCTGGGCTCCTTCGCATCCGTCCACAAGGCTTATAAAATTGAAGACCCCAAAAGCCTTCAGCCGCAGACCACGGTTTGACCTTGGTCTTGAAGCGGAGCATAATTAAAGGAAATGCTCTGCTCTGGGTGAAGCACCGTGAACGCGCTGCACGCCGCCCCCATCCCCCGGACTGCCGGTGGAGCACGGGACTGGCCTGGGTGCACCTAAGACCACCGAGGCCGCGCGCCAGCCATGGCCTTGGGGCCCGCGGGTCCGAGTCGCTTCGTTGCCAGGACGTGGGCGGGAAGGGGGCATGCCCTGCTTGGGGAGCTTTTGTGCTCTTGGGCTAGACTGAGAGCCTCGACTTGACCGCCCTTGCTGTCCTATTGTCTAACCAGTAGTGTTGGGGGGTGGAGGAAGCTGGGGGAGCGCTGATCTGAAGATTTCTTTAGAACCGCTGTCCGGGCTTCCCCCAGACGGCATCCGAGACGGCCTCCGTGGCCAGCCTGCTGGCGGCTGCGGCTGCCTGGCTAAGGGGCGCGCTCGCGCGGCTGGTAAAAGAAGCCGAATGATACAGGCCGTGGGAAGAGGGGTTAATTTATTTTGCAACTGGCAATGTGATTATATGAGCGTGCCCGTGTGACCAAGACACGCACACGGCAGAATTGCCCGCTTGTGCGACGTGGTGAGGCCCAAGTGATTACTTTATTCCTTAGATTGGGACTGATTTGGACTAAGACACCTGGCAGCTTAGAGTGTTTATTTATCTGCCAGTTTTGGCCATCAGTCCCGGGCGAGGGGCCAGGCTGGTGAGACAGAGATGTCTTGGTCAGGGAATGTGGAAATTTCTAGCTTCACTTTTATCTACTTTTATGGCCATCTTCATTTGTGTTACCGTTTGGTTTTCTGTGACCCTGGAATACACCCAAACCATAAGATTCAGAGTGAACCTCGGAAGATTTAATGTAATTCATTTTGAAACTAGTTGAATGTTTACTCTAACAAGTCTAACGAGTTCGAGGGACACTTTGAATTCGCGAATTTTCTTCTCTCTTTTTTGGTGTTAGCCGACAAAATCCACCATAATAGAGACCTTGGGCTTTGTTAATGTATGTTGGACCTCTGCTCCCATCTTTATTTGCCAACCAACCCTGTTGGATTAATGTTTCCCTAATGAAGCTCCAAAGAATTGGATATCATTGGGTCAAAGGACTTACATAAATGCATTTTTCTCATTAAATTCCAATTTTTCAAAACCATTACCCTATTATATGATAAATATTCAATGTTAAAATGGATAGTTGCAAAATCAAATTAGCCTAGTTAGGGGATATTTACTTTGAGAAATTCCTGAAAACAACATTCGTGAAGGTTGAGGAAAAAAAAAATAGGTAGGAATAATTTACCTAAGATCAAAAACATGCCAAAGACCAAAGCATTATTTCTCTGAAAGAAGTTATTTGGAAAAACTCAAAACATCTGGTTTCTATTATAAAATATATGAGTAGAACGAGTAGTGGTTTTTGAGACATCAGCTTCTATACTTCTGGAATTTTATAATCGCTCTGTCCCTGTTTCTTTAAAAACACAACCAAACCTCTGTTTTTACTATTTATGTTTTATTCAGTTGTTGGGGAGCGGTGGTGGAGTGAGTGTGGGGGGACATGTCACAAAATGATATTAAAGGAGCCCCATGTGATTTTTCCCCTTTACTTTTCATATCTCAATTCCCTGGCCATTCAATTTAGTTTCTGAGGCGCTGACAGCTGGTAATACGCTAAACTGCAATCCACTTTTCAAAAGTTATTGATATTTCCTAACTGAGGTTTAATGGTGTGACTTGGCTTAGGTGAAAATGTGCCAAGGTCTTGGGTCTCCTGTGCCTCATCCAGGTTTGTTACAGTTCCAGGAGCTAGAAACCACGTTGCCTCATCCTCCCAAGGCAGATGAATCTCAAGTACATATTACTTTCAAAATGCTTCTGTACAGACCGACCGAGAGACCAAACAGTGATTCTTTCTTTTGGGCTGTTTATGTGTTCAATTTATAAAAGCTGGCAAGTCTAAATGATTTAAAATACCCAATTCTGCAAAATTAATATCCGCCTACATTATAGAAAACAGTCCAAATTTATTTTAGCAAAAAGCCATTAGGAAAAAAAAAGGTCAATAGATCTGGGATGAGATAGTGGTGAGGGTTGCACAACATTGTGAATGTACTGAAATGTCACTAAGGGTAAATTTATGTTGTGTGTGTTTTGCTACAATAAAAAAAAAAGTCAACAGAAAAAGTTTATCTTAGGGGCGCCTGGGTGGCTCAGTCTGTTAAGCGTCTGCCTTCGGCTCAGGTCATGACCCCAGGGTCCTGGGATTGAGCCCCTCATCGGGCTCTCTGCTCAGCAGGGAGTCTGCTTCTCCCTCTCCCTCTGCCTGCCACCCTGCCTGCTTGTGCTCTCTCTCTCTCTCTCAAAGAAACAAATACAATCTTAAAAGAAAAAAACAAAGTCTATCTGATTCTAGTGGCTTAGAATGTTGGTGTTGATGATCATTGCAGCTGTGTGGTTTCCAATGAGGGAGAGCGAGAATCAAGTGGAAGCAGGGGGGTAATATTCCAAACCCAAAGTTGTTTTTGCTGGAAACTAAATTATATCTATGGCAAGTAGCAGATAATTTGAATATTCTTCTTAGTATAGCAGTTTCCTCACAATGAGGGTTTAACGGTTGTGGTGGTCACTATTTGTAACCAAACCAAACCAAACCAAAGCAAACCAGCTTAGAGTCCATAACAGAGTAATTGTCATTTTGGGCAGATAAAAACAAACAGCACGTATTGCTAGGCTAGTTGACCACCAATTTCTCCCTGGGTTGTGTCCTCCCTGTAGCATTCATGGCGTGATGAAAAACTGCTCCTTTGGGTAAAATGGTCATCAGGTAAGAGAAAAAGTTAAGTAAAGGCAGAAAATGTATTTAACATGTGGAGAGTTGGGTAAACCCATAGCTATCGGGAGAAACATAATGAAGGATGAATTAAGGGCATATATGAACATTTCTGATTTGTAGTATTTGGGATTCATCCAGGTCCCCAGTCTTTCTCTCCTTTGTGAGTGTTAAGGATATACTATAGTCTGGGGCGCCTGGGTGGCACAGCGGTTAATCATCTGCCTTCGGCTCAGGGTGTGATCCTGGCATTATGGGATCAAGCCCCACATCAGGCTCCTCCGCTAGGAGCCTGCTTCTTCCTCTCCCACTCCCCCTGCTTGTGTTCCCTCTCTCACTGGCTGTCTCTATCTCTGTCAAATAAATAAATAAAATCTTTAAAAAAAAGATATACTATAATCTATTTTATTCAGTAGATCAAAACTGTAATGAATGTGCTGAAAGTCATGGATTTCCACCTTAAAATGGCATGCTTTTAAGTAAATCGAAGATATATTTGTTAAGCAACTACTGTTTGCAAACCATTGTGCTAGATGTTGCTAAAGAATATGGAGCTTACTATAACACAGACTGTTCTCCAAGATCTAGAAATACCATAGACAGAAAAGACAGGTGCCCAAAGGACAATAATACTGTCATGGAAAAGAGTGTTCAATGCTGAAATTGAAAGTGGCCTGGAGGCTCACAAAAGAGAGAGAAAGAGAGTGAGCAAGAGTTAGCTTTTGGTGATGAGAATGAGGAAAAGAATTTAAAAGGAGAAGTGTTTGAAGAGCGGGTAAGAATTTGGCAACCTGAGAAAGCATTTTAGGTGGCAGAACTGAAATGATAAGGCAAAGGCACAAAATAGGAAATGCCCAGGTGTTGGGAAAATGTCTACAATTTTAGCTTGGCTGGGAGTCAGTTGCTTGTAGGAGATCAATGAGATTTGAGATTAGAAATGCAGATCGGTCCTAAATGTCAGGACTAGGCATGTTGTATTTAATCCAGAAAGCAGTGGGAAGACACTGACAATTTCTGAGGAGGCAGTGAAATGATCCAAGTTGTGCTTCACTGCTAGTGAAAACTAAACCGGGATGATTTGGGAAGAGACCTGTAGAGAAGAAGCTGGTAGAATGCCCTGTGAGGAAGAGTGAGCAGAAGGAATGGGAAACTGGGCCAGGCTGGTGGCAGCAGGAAAAAATAAAAGAAGAGGCAGAATCTACATTCAATTTGGCAGCTAACCAGGTGCAAGTGGATTAAGAAGACTTAGGAGAAGACAGCAACTTAAGTGTGTCCAGGCTTCCCCCAAATGTGTGCCCCCCTCCTGAAGCCAGCAGGATGCTGGACTGGAGGGTACAAGGACAGCACCACCTCTGGCTGATTCTGTTGGAGAAAGTTGATGCAGGACTTATTCTCTGTGTGCTTGGCAAGAGCCTGGAGTTAGTGGAAAGAGCCTAGGTGAGGCAGATAAAATAAATTGTATCTTGGCCTGCAAAGAGGGTAGTGTTTTTGGTGTAAACAGAAGGGAGGACTCCTGGTTTCCAGTGTGGCATGTAAAAAACTTCAAAGTCATTACTGCCATCCTCACAAGAAGAAGAAAGGTAACAAATGAAAAATCAACAAGTCTTATTAGATCCATCAGCAAATTGTGGTCATAGGACAAACCACTGCCTTCAAGTAGGAGACAGATAAGTAGAAACAGAGAATCACAGTTTGTTGGACAGAAGTCGATGAGCAGAAACCTCCATGAAAACCAGTACTAAGTTTCTTTTCCCCAGTACGTCACACCTAACTTTCAACAAAAAATTACAAGGCATACTAAAAGACAAAAAGCATAGTTTGAAGAGACAAAGCAAGCATCAGAACTGGACTCAGATATGGCAGATACGTTGGAATTATCAGACTGGGAATTTAAAACAACTATGATTAATAGGCCAAGAGTGCTAATTAAAAAAGAGGACAGCATGCAAGAACAAATGGAAAATATAATCAGAGAGATGGAAACTCCAAGAACCAAAAGGAAGGCTAACAATAATAATAATAATAATAAAAATTTAACAGAAATGAAGATTGCCTTTCATGGGCTCATCAATACACTGGATACAAGTGAACAAAGAATCAGGAAGCTTGGAGGAATGTCAATGGAAACTTCCAAAAAAAATGCAAAGACAAAAGAGAATGAAAAAGTCAAATGAGAATATGCAAGAACTATGGGACAATTACAAAAGGTGTTATATATGCATAATAGAAATATCAGAAGAAAGAGGAAGGAGTAGAAGAAATGTTTAACACAATAATGACTGAGAATTTCCTAAAATTAATGCTCAACACCAAACCATGGAGCCCGGAAAGCTCAGAGAACCCCAAGCAGGATGAATACCAAACGCAACCCCTGGGCATATCACATTCAAACTGCAGAAAATCAAAGACAAGGAGAAAATCTTCAAAGAAGCATGAGGTTGTGAGGCACTCTAAGTCTACCGTAATTGTAGAGGAGCAAAGGTAAGAATTATAGCAGACTTCTTTTCAGAAGCTATGCAAGTGAGAATAGAGTGAAATATTTAAAATGTTGAGAGAAAAAAACCCATCAACCTCGAATTCTGTATCCAATGAGATACCCTTCAAAAGTGAAGGAGTAATAAAGACTTCTTCAGATAATCAAAAATTGAGAAAAATTGTCACCAGTAGACCTCTCTTGTAAAAAACGTTCAAAGAGGGGTGGCTGGGTGGTTCAGTCAGTTAAGCATCTGCCTTTGGCTTAGTCATGTTCCCAGGGTCCTGGGAGCCCCACATCAAGGCTCCCTGCTCAGCGGGGAGCCTGCTTCTCCCTCTCCTCCCCACTCATGTTTTCTCTCGCTATCTCTGTCTCTGTCTCTCTCTCTCTCAAATAAATAAATAAAATCTTTAAAAAAAAAAAGAAATGTTTAAAGAAATTCTTCAGGGAAAAGGAAAATGACATAGGGCAGAAACTCAAATCTACATAAAAAAGGAAGACTGTTAGAGAAGGAATAAATGAAGGTAAAATAAATAGCAGAGAGGAAAGTGATGCTGGATTCAATAACTATGCGTGGCACCTCTCTCTGCTCTCCAAGGTAAACTGTTGGTCTGTAACAGGTGGGTTCCTTCTTCTTTTTTTTTTGAAGATGGGTGAGTGTGGGGAAGCCAGAGAGCAGAGAAGCATCTTCCTGGTGTCTTACCAAGGACCAAGAAACCATTGGACCACATGAAAAGGTATGATAGCATCTTCCATCATCCAGGGAGTCCCAACAGTTGAACCTGAGCCCCAACGCACAAAGGAGAATAGTAGCACCCTCGAGGGGGCATGGGAGCTGGAATAAGGGAGAACAAATAAATAGACCTGGCTCCTAATGAAACTGAACTGCTAAAGAAGACAGACACCAACCTGAATGAAAATAGGAGCGTAGAGCAGATTTAAGAACAGTACCAAAAAGATTTTTGAAATGAAAAACCCATGATGTTGTTTAACATTAAACAACTGGTAGGTAGACTGAAGGTGAAAATGGTCATTGTTGAGAAGCAAAGAGTGGAGGAAATGTCTTAAAACACAGAACAAAACAGTTACTAAGAGATGGAAACAGTAAGGACAAAGATAAAAGACCTGGACTATATAGATCTATAAGACATGGCATGTGGACTAAAAGAATTCCAGAAGAAGAAAAAATAGAGATGGAGGGGACACAATAATTGAATACATGAAGAAGAAACATACAAATCTGCAGTTTGAGAGAATTGCATAAGTTCCAGGAGAGACTGATGGAAGGGGAGAGTGAGGATAAAGGTGTATATTTGGCATATTCTGGNATAATTGAATACATGAAGAAGAAACATACAAATCTGCAGTTTGAGAGAATTGCATAAGTTCCAGGAGAGACTAATGGAAGGGGAGAGTGAGGATAAAGGTGTATATTTGGTATATTCTGGTAAATTTTTTTTTTAAAGATTTTATTTATTTATTCGACAGAGATAGAGACAGCCAGCGAGAGAGGGAGCACAAGCAGGGGGAGTGGGAGAGGAAGAAGCAGGCTCCTAGCGGAGGAGCCTGATGTGGGGCTCGATCCCATAATGCCAGGATCACGCCCTGAGCCGAAGGCAGACGCTCAACCGCTGTGCCACCCAGGCGCCCCCTGGTAAAATTTTTAACCTCTATGGCTTAAAGAGAAAATCTTTCAAGTTTTCAGCTAGGAAGAATAAATTAACATGAGAAGGAATACAATTAGACTAGACTCAGACTTTTTACCTGTCCCCCTTTGTATTAGAAAGTGAGGCAGTAATATGCTTAGGCTACTGAGAAGGTAATACCAAGACAAGGATTCTATACCTAGCCAAGATGACATTTATCTGACAAAATAAAGGAAAGGTGTTGGTGGATTTGCAAGGATTCGAGACTGTGTCAGGGCACCTGGGTGGTTCAGCCATTAAGTGTCTGCCTTTGGCTCAGGTCATGATCCCAGGGTCCTGGGCTCAAGCCCACATCCGGGCTCCCTGCTCGGCGGGAAGCCTGCTTCTCCCTCTCACACTCCCCCTGCTTGTGTTCCCTCTCTTGCTGTCTCTCTCTCTGTCCAATAAATAAATAATAAATAAATGTTAAAAAAAAAAAAAGACTGTGTCACCCAATAGGATGACTAATTTGTCCTGGTCTGTCCAGGACTTTGTCTACTTCAACACTGAAGTTCTGTCTCCTGGAAAACCCTCCAGGCTTAGGCAAACTGGGACAACTGGTCACCTCATAATATACTCATATGAAGAAAACCAACCTTAAGTGAAAAAAAAAAATAGAGACTTTGGGGTGGCGTAGTGTTCTCAACCAGGAATGTTTTTGTCTCCTTTCCCCTCCCTGGACTTTGGAGATTTTTCTGGAGATACTTTTGGTTGTCACAACTGGGGAAGATCTCACAAGTGGGTTCTGCTACTGGCTTCTGTGGGTAGAGGCCAGAGATGTTGCTAAACATCCGTCAGTGCAGAGGACAGATGCCAAACGAACAGTCGTCTCGCTCAAAATGTCAGCAGTGCCAGGGTTGAGAAACTTGGGCTAGGAGAGGATCATGACATATGGAGAGACTGTTGAGCTGCAAACTTGCTATATTTACGTCTATCTAAATGCAGGTGGAGATGTCTTGGAATGTGCACTGTAAGAACTAATGAAAGTTTCTTGAAATAAGAGATGAGTTGCAAGGAAATCCTAATAATGAGCTAAAGGTACAAAATCATCTCTACGAAAGCTAGTCATTGGGGAAGGGACAGAAGGCTGGTGAGATAGGAGGGGCATTAAAATATTTGAAAAGATCTCAGTTTATAAGCTATCTTAGAGAAGAAAACCATAGGTATCCTGTTTTCATGCAATAATAAGAAAATAGGGTTGCTCGTCAGTGCCAGGAAAGGGAATTAATGGAAGGGAAAAGTATATCAGGACTCCGGTATTAACCAAGGGTCAAAAGGGATAGGGCAGCAACTGGATCAGAACTGTGAAAACAAGAGAAGTGAGGCAGATGGTTTGGGGGAGAGAACTCTCTTGCCAGCCAGAGTTTTGCCAACTATGATTCTAATGTCATTGTTTTATTTCTGTACAATTTAAAAATCCATAACCTTTAAATAAATATGGGTGGTTTAGGTCAAGATCCTTAATTAGGGAGAACAAAAACAATTATTGCTTCCCCCCTCAAAAATTATGTAAGCAGGTCAGTGGGGTTGTGATGATTGGTTACTATTTGTCTCCTTCCCTAGACCCTAGTCTTCATGAGGGGAGGAATGGGTCTCTTCTTTCTTATCATCTTAACCCTAGTACTCTATGAATGTTTATGAAACAAACAAATAACACACCCTCAATCTATATTACAGAACTAGATACAAGGAGTAAAAGGCCTCTAGCAACATAGTATCTGTGAAAAGTCCAGGAGGTTGTATATCTTACTGAGATTTATGAAAATGGAACAAAGGAGAACGTAAGAGTAAAATGCACGACATTTCAATCTAGTGAGGGCTGACTTGAAAACTTGAAAAAGATTCAATTTGCATAACATAAAACTTGTGAAAGAAACTTCCTCCCTAGACCAGGGTTGCCAGGTTTAGCATATAAAAATACAGGACACCCAGGGAAATCTGAATTTCAGATAAACAGTGAATAATCGCTTGCACAAGTATGTCTCAAATATTGCAAGGGGCATGCTTATACTAAAAGAATATTCATTGTTTGTCTGAAATTCAAATTTCCCTGGGCGTCCTGTATTTTATCTGGTGACTCTACCCTAGACCATAATCAAAAGCAGTATTTCTTGACCAGCTGAAGATTATTCAGAAGAAGTGTTACATTTTTTCAAGTTAGTATTTTAAAAATATTATTCAAATATAACAGCTATTAATTGTTTTAGCAGCAAACATCTTCTAGAACTTTTTGTTCCTGTGTCCTCTTAATATATTTTTCCTCCCCACCCCATTCCATACTTTTTTTAAAAGAAGATTTTATTTATTTATTTGAGAGAGAGAGAGAGAGAGTGAGCATACGTGAGCACGGAGAGGGGCAGAGGCAGAGGGAGAAGCAGACTTCCAGCTACTCAGGGAACCCAACGTGGGCCTCAATCCCGGGACCCTGAGATCGCGACCCAAGCAGAAGGTAGATGCCTAATGGACTGAACCACCCAGGCGTCCCCCATTCCATACTTTCTAGGAGACCTCGATCCTGCCTTCCAAAGTTTTTTTCTGGAATATAGTCTCCAAGGCTGTCAAGGAAGTGCTGTAGTCATAATAGTAAAAAGAAATTATATTTGTGTGGTGCTTTTACTTCTGCGTTCATGTAACGCTCACAGTAGTGAAGCAGTAAGGATGACCAACCACGAGCCGAAGGCGCTGAGCCCAAGGGAGCCAGGTCTGAGAGTGCAAAGCAAATGAAGACAGGCGGCTTTTATAATCGAACACAAGGCTGCTCTCTCCCATTTGAAAAGTGAAATATTTGATAACGCCTGTCAAAAGATGTGAAGTTAGAATATTTGCCTAAGGCACTGATATATAAAAATATCAAATACCAGAGTGAACTGAGAAACAGATACCAGATGTAACTTTTAAAAGGAAATAACCAGGAAATAGTTACTTAACTTGGACGTCTGGGTGGCTCAGTCGGTTAAGTGTCTGCCTTTGGCTCAGGTCATGATCCCAGGACCAAGTCCCCTATTGGGCTCCCTGCTCAGTGGGGAGCCTGCTTCTCCCTCTTCCTGTCTCTCCCCCTGCTTGTGCTCTCTCCCTCTCTGACAAATAAATAAATAAAATCTAAAAAAAAAAAGTTACGTAACTCTTGGGTTTCTTAATCAAGTCATGCATATAAAAGAGATTAGACATTTGGAGGAATTTTGAATTTGATTCCTCTGGTGAAAGCGATTCTGTGATTTTTTTGTTCCACCCCTCACCTAGAAGGAGGGGCTAAGGATGGGGTTGAAAGTGTCAGGCCTGAGGCTCAGGGTGGGGACCGTCCACGTACTTATTGTCTGATCTCTACCTTCCAGCTCCAGAAATTGAGAGGGAAACAAAGCTGGGTCAAAGAAATGCTCTGGGGCAGGACAAAGGGGAGTGGGGTGGAAGTGCATTCCCTTTATTGGTGTCAAAGGGACATGAATGTTTCTTGCAAAAGAGGTAAGTACTACCTCCCTGGGGAGAAAGTCAACCTGGAGCTGTGTGCAATAAACCACCAGGAAACCAGGAGCCAAGTGGGGAGCATTAGCTGGAAGAAGAAAGCACATGGCCGACCACATGAGTTCCACAGTTGGGTTCTTACAGGAACCCCCAATAGGGTACACGAAGGAATCCGTTCTCGAATTTGCCACGTCCAGAGAGCTCAAAGCCAGTTTATGGTCTTACCAGTGAAGTTAGAACATTCTGCTTCTCTTTCCCCCACTCCCTCCTCATGTTCCAACTCAGAGGAGAACTTGGTAGGAACTCTGGGGGTGGCAGTGGCAGTGGAGGTGATCATAGCCAGGAGAAACTGAGCTCAAGTAGCAGGCCCATGATATGCCTAGCTGGAAGAAACGAGAGAGACAGATCTCAGAGCTGAATGAAGGTTGAAGGCATCTTAATTTCTGATTTGAGTCATGTGAGATGACTGTGGGAATTTCTAAGCATGACCAACACAGTCATGGGGCTCTACTGAAGTTTTCTTCAGCGGTGGGAGGAAAAGGGCTTCCCCATAATTTTGGATGGACAGTGGGAGAATTCTAAAATTGCATCCTGGTTATACTTCAAAAATATGCAACATATTAACATTACTCATCTTAATAATAAAACAAACCCCTGAAATACAACATGCCTAGAACCCTTGAAGTCCCATGCAGAAGCTCCCCCATCCCATTCTTTACCTCCACTTGATCAATATCCTGATACTTGGTTTATTTTTGTTACCTTTCTTTTCTTTGCAGAAGTATTATGTATGCTAGCGTTCTATAATGTGATGCTAGATTTGAACTTTATTAAATGGTGTCAGACCAGATGTATATATTTTCCTATGACTTGCTTATTTCACTAGATATTAAGTTACTAGGATTCATCCATAATGAAACATGCAGCTATAGTTTCTTTATATTCACTGCTATACAGTATTCCATTGTATGAATATTCACCAATGTATTTATTGATTTTCCTGTCAATAGGCTGGATTACTGTCTTAGACATGGGCTTCTGTGCAAGACTTTGCACATGTCTATAGCTCAGAGTGGGGTTGCTGGGTTGTGTGGTATCACTTCTTAATTTTTACCAAATTGTTTTCCAAAGTAGTTGAATTAAATGATAACCTCCCTTTTCCACCTGAAACCTTCCTCTGAACCCCTCAAGAGTTCCCACTTCTTCTCATCCCAGGCAATACTTGCTATGGTCAGACTTTTTAAATATTTGCCAATCTAGTGGGTTTGACATGATATCTCATTGTGGCTCTAAGCTACATTTTCATGATCACTAATGGGCCTATTTATCACTGTTATAAATTAATGCGGTTCCGTAATGTAATTAAATTGCAATTGTAGAAATCGGTTGAAAAGGAGGAATTAGACGGGTCACTCTATTTGTCTCTAATTTGTTCTCTATCTACTGAAATGTGTGATAAATTCCTATGGGAGAAAGTCGATCTGATTTTGGGGTTAGCCAAAAAATGGCACCAGGAGTCCCAGGACATATATGGGCACACAATAGGTCATTCTACCCTTACTTCCAGAGCATATCTGTGGGAGGCTCTGCTGGCCACACATGTGCCTGAGTCTTTCCCTGGTTTATTTTTTCCCTGTTGCTCGGTCAGTGGATGGAAAGTGAGGGGATGTTTCGATCGTCACTTCTACAGTGTCCATATTGCCAGCAATGGGGAGTTGAGCTCAGGAGATAAAGTCCTTGATGCTGCCCCTTTCCAAAGAAGTTATTAAGAATCTCCCAGAAAGCAGGTTCATGGCTTTGTTTACCATCCTGACTCCAGTTTGGTTTCCTAGAAACAGGTGCTTCCTAATCCCTTCTGCTGTAATCTGAGCAGCACCCCCCCCCCTTTGATTATTCTCCTTAGCCATCAGCCCCCTCTGGGAAGCATGGCTTTCCTTTTTGGCCTGCATTCTGACTTTTTTGCCTGTACGGAGATATATCACAGTTCAAATCTCCTTCAGATAGTATGTTCTAGTGTATAACTTATTTAAAGTCCTCACGTTGGCTTAAACCCACACAGAAGAACCCAGAATGACTGTGTTCTGTGTTTGTAGTGCTTTACAACATAGATAGTCTACTCTCCTCTCCAGAAGTCCCACTTACTTCCCTTTGTTAATTATCCTGTCCATGCTATCTGTGGTAGGCTGAGTAACAGCCATAGGGTTTTTGAGAATGTTATACCAACAGAAACGATGCCACCTTGGACTGAAAGAGACATAGAGAGGCCAAATGAAAGAAGGTGGGGGACTCCCCAGGTTCTACAGGCAGGAGACAGGCTGACAAAAGTACTTAGCTCTGCGGGCGCCTGGGTGGCACAGTCATTAAGCGTCTGCCTTCGGCTCAAGGCGTGATCCCGGCGTAATGGGATCGAGCCCCACATCAGGCTCCTCTGCTATGAGCCTGCTTCTTCCTCTCCCACTCCTCCTGCTTGTGTTCCCTCTCTTGCTGGCTGTCTCTGTCAACTAAATAAATAAAATCTTAAAAAAAAAAAAGTACTTAGCTCTGGACATGTGCTACCCTCCAAGAAAAGAGATGACTTCAAGGGTGAAGCTGTGGGCCAGGAATCACAGAAAAGCATTCCTAGGTCCAAAAATGTAATGGAGTTTTTGCCTGGTTGCATTTGAACATTGGGCAATGTCTGTAACTCTTACCTATGCATGGCCCCTCATAGTTTTGGAATATATAACTTATTTTCTAATTTCACAAGTCGACAGAAAGAGAGGAATTTGCTGCTGGATGAGTTCCATGAAGAGACTCACCTATACCTGATTTGGATGATTTAGATGAGATTCGGGGCTTTGGAGCCAATGAGACCTGGATGAGAGTTTGGACTTGTAATGAGCTAAGACTTTTGGGGATCTTGGGACGGGGCTGATTGTGGTTTGTATGCGGGATGGGTGTGAATCTTTGGGGGCCAGAGAGTCGACTGTGGAAGGCAGCAAAACAACCCCAAATATGTCCATGTCCTAACCCCCAGCACCCGTGACTGTTACCTTATAGGGCGAAAGGGCCTTTGCAGCTGTGATTAAGTTAAGGATCTTAACATGACAGATACCTTGAATTTCCAGGTGGGCCCAATGCAGTCACAAGGATCCTTCTAAGAGGGAAGTAGGAGGAGTCAGAGGCAGATGAAAAGGCCACATTAAGCAGACTGAAGTGATAGGACCATGAGCTACGGATATCAGCAGCTTCTAGAAGGTAAAAGAGAGAAGAAGCAAACTCTACTCGAGTCTCCAGAAGTAACGTGTTCTTCTGGCACCTTGACATAAGCCCTCTAGGACTCGTGTTGCTTTTCTCACTGTCAGAGCTCTAAGACAATAACTTTGTGTTGATTGAAGACACCAAGTTTGTGGAATTTGTTATCACAGCACTAGGAAACACTATCCATTGGGCCAGGGTCCTGAAATGCTCTTGTACCTTCAAGAACAGAGCAGTTGTAGGAAAAAGAACGAGGAAAGAGACTTCTTTTGCCCCCGAGGTGGACTATTTCATTATAATTGGTGAATTTTCTTTTTGTCAAACAAAATAATGTCTTTAAATGAGCTATAAAGAAGAAACTGAATTATTTAAAGCCTTTTATAAAATAAATGTTCTATAACCGAGCAGATACTTCCTGGGCTACAATACTTCAGCTTTTCCTAAAGATCTAAACTAACTTCACTTAAAACACCTCCTCCCTAGAAGGCCTAAGTCCTCTTAGGAAAAAACCTAGCAGTGATGCATAATATTGCATTTGCCAAAGTGGCAGGAAGATCGCATTATTTGTATTCCTATGAAATCCCAGTAGGGAAAAATGCTGTGGTTAAAACTTGTGAGGTGAGTTTTTGATGGCACTGGTTATTTAGAGCAGGTTGGGGCAGATCTGGCAAGACACTGAAGTAAAATGGGCGAGCTTTTGATTTTAGGAAAAATTCTTCAGAATTTAGGAAAAACTCTTCTATGTCGTGTGTATTCCCTTCTTTTGCTTGATCAGAGATGCCAAACATACAATATTTAACTCACGTACGCGTGGATATATGGATGCAGAGTTTCCCACTGGAAAAGACATCTGAAAAATAGCTTTAGACTTTGCAGTATCTACGATGCAGAGACAACTAACTTATTAGCTAGCGTTTTTGTCTCTTACCATTTGCGGTTTTGTTTTTAGAAAATTAAATACCAGTTCATATTTATGGTACACGTGTCAGTCACAGTCCAGTCAGGAACCTAGATATGTGGGTTATGCACGTGATGAAAGATCTGAGAGCCAATCAAGGAGAGTGGGGAGACCTATCGCGAGGTGCTGCTTCCTCCTTTAGTTCTAGAAGGCCGAGAGGAAGAGGTGCTGTATGATTTCCTGCTGCTGTTGTAACAAGTCACCGTAAACTTAGTAGCTTAAAAGTAGCACAAACTTACTATATTATAGTTCTGAAAGTCACAAGTCCAAAAGGGCCAGAATCAAGGTGTTAGCAGGGCCGCCTTCCTTTCTGGACACTCTAAGGGAGAATCTGTTTTCTTGCCTTTCCAGCTTTCAGAGGTGGCCCACATTTCTTGGCTGCTGGCTCCCATCCCCCGTCTTCAAAGCCGGCAATGGCTGATTGGGTCTTTCTCATGCTACCTCTTCCACGTTTAAGAACCTTTGTCCTTAATCCATGATAATCCAGGATGATCTCCCTCTTTTGAGATCAGCTGATTAACAACTTTACTCCCACCTGTGACCTTAATTCCCCTTTGCCAAGTATCGGGACATTTCTCCTAAGATAATAACTTTGTGAAGTAGGACATGAACATCTTTGGCGGGCCATTATTTTGCCTTCCTTGAGTGGTATTGCTGGGGCTGGTAGCCAGGGTGGTACAGTAGGAGCTGGGCCAAAGCAGGAATTATGACCCTGGAAGGAGAGGCAAAGACAAGACGGTGGAAGGGGGGAGAAAGAAACACCTTGGCTCCTCACTGCACCATAGGAAGTTTTTACTAGGGAAACTCCACGCTCCAACCATTTGACTTCTCTCTTTTCTTTTCCTTCCTTCATGTGGAATCTCAGAAACCCTTTATTGGGTGCTAGAGAATATATTCTTCTTCTATTTATACTTTACTGCATATATGGCAACTAGAGACAACTTTATGAAGTGTATAACATAATGGAAAAAAGACTAACCCTGTTGAAATTGCCATATGGAGGGGCGCCTGGGTGGCTCAGTTGGTTAAGTGTCTTCCTTGGGCTCAGGTCATGATTCTGGGGTCCTGGGATCAAGTCCCGAGTCTGTCTGGGCTCCCTGCCGAGCAGGGAGTCTGCTTTTCCCTCTCTCTCTGCCCCTCCCCCCCTCTTGTGTACGTGCGCGTGCTCTCTCTCTCTTATAGATAAATAAAATCTTAAAAAAAAAAAAAGAAATTGGCATATGGAGCCACATACAAATCCTTTCCTTATATCAGGTGATGGTCTGAGTTGCTTGTGTGGGGAAAATCATTAGAGCCATTCTCCATTAGCACTTTTCAAAATAATGGATAGTGTGACAATTTGTACCCCACGCACCTGTAGTTATAGCATTCTTCCTGGACTTAGGCCAAATGAGGTGGATTTGGGAGTTCAAAACCTGTGTGCCTTATTCAAGCCTTTCCCAAATACTGGGGGAAAAAAATGGCTCATTATAATGTACTCAGTAATAAAAAAGAAAAAGATCATTTTTATGTCACCCTGCAGAAATTTACAGCAAATGGGATTCAAAGGATTATTGCATGAAGGAAATGCCAATGTTAAATCTATAGACAGTCTCCTTAGCACCGAATGTCATAAATTAACAAGCACTGGTGGGAAGGTGTGGTGAAGGAGAAAATAGTGAGGCACTCAGCAGATCTTCGTGTACCTTTCTCTCTGAAACACACATGCTCGGTTGTTCTTGGGACCCCTTCCCCACCCCAGTGACAAATCGCTGCCTTTATCCACTGTGGTTTGGGATTCTTAGGCTACCTTGACAATGGTGTTTCAGTAGCTCCCTGCAATGCCAGCATCAGGTGTCACAACTCCTGGGGTGACCAGGTTAATGGCTGTGCTGTTTTCCCCGGAGGAGCGGGGATGGACAGGTGGGGCTTTGTCTCTGCAGGAATCGCTGGAGGCTCCAGCAGTCCTCTGCTCCGAGGCACCTCTGTGTTAGAAGCAGGAGAGGAGGTGTGGACTCATCCCCGTATTTCTGATTCGGTGCTGTCAGGCATTTTCATTGAGGTTAGGCATGGACACGTGGATTGCCCTCTTACTGCTACCTCGTTGATGATGAAGGTAGAGGCCACAGCTAACATTGCCTAAACTCTACACACTGGGAAGTGCTTTGCAGCCTTGCGTCGGTTTATCCGCAGAAAAACTCAGATGATGGTACTATTACCTTCTCTTTGCAGCATGAGTAAAGTGAGACTCAAAAGTTTGGGTAACTCTTGTGGGTGGAATTGTCCCCCCACCCCATCCTGCTCACATGTTGAAGTCTTAATGCCTGATACCTCAGAATGTGACTCAATTTGGGCATAGGGTCTTTAAAGAGGGAATTACATCGAAATGAAGTCATTGGGGTGACCCCCAATCCAATATAACTAGTGTCTTCCTAAGAAGAAGAAATGAGGACACAGACACACACATAGAGGGAAGACCAGGGGAAGACACTGGGGGAAGGCAGCCATTTGCAAGCCAAGCAGAGAGGCCCTGGAGGAAACCAACCCTGCTGACACCTTGGTCTTGGACTTCTAGCCACCGGAACTAGAAAACAGAAAATAGAAAATTAGATTTCTGTTACTTAAACCACCCAGCCTGTGGTATTTTACTGTGGTAGCCCTAGCAAAGTAATACAGTAACATCTGCAAGGTGACACACTGGGGAAACCTGCCTACGGAACCTACGTCTTCAATATAAACCGTACAACTTTTCCAATAATGTGTCTCAAGTACTACATATAAGCAGTAGCTGATCTTCTGAAAGGACACGTTTTAAAATACTGGATATGTCTTTATCTCCCTTCCTTTTTATAACCTGCACCAAATTTTGAAAGAAGTGGCTCCTTAAGCCGACCTTATGCTACCCTGGTATCCAGTTATGTCTAGGTGAGCTGTGAAATTTTCAAAACAAAACTCAAGTTTTCTTTAATTAAAGGGGGGGAAAAAACCCAACTATGCAAAACAGCTTTTGGTTTTTAGGGGTAGTAGGCAGGTTTCAGGAAATCAAACAATACGGTTTGGAAATTCCCCCAAAGACTGGGGCTTTCTGACTCCACAGCAGGCGCAAGCAACCTCTCCCAAAAGTGGAACCCTTTTTATTTTCCCAAAGGATTGAGACTCTGGGCAACAGGGGAGGTCTAGGCCTGGAAAGCAGGCTCAGGGCAGACCTCTGAGGTGCACATGGAGGTGTCCGTTTCCCAGCTGGGAGCCTGAGGGTGGGGGCGGGGGGGAGTTGGGAGGCAGCCCTTACCCGCCCCCCCCACCCCCTGCCCAGCCCAAGTTGGGGGGGGAGCTTGGTGACCTACAGGTTGATCCTGACCTCCTGGTTGGGAATGTCTGCCCTGGAGGATCTTTACACACTGTGTATTTTGAGTTTTCCGAAAGACTGAATGCAGTGGCAATGGGAAACTTGCTCTCACTCTGTTCTCTGGCCTACTGTGGGGTTCACGTTAATAGATTAACACTCACTGCAGCACAGGGAGCTGCATGTTTAGTGTTTCGTGGCACATCTGCTTTTTTTTTTTTTTAATGCCTTAAGAAATGCATTCCATTACTTACTTTTTTTTTAAACTAATTTATAAAAAGCAACATTTGCCCAATTTCCTGGTTTCAGCCATAGACACAGTTCACAGGCTTTCTGAATTTTCATTGGATTAGCATTAGCTACTTCTTTATCGGTTTCTTTCCAAAATCTACCTGAGAATGACAAAAGAATGGTAAATGACAGTTTTTGTTGCAGTCATGTAGATTTCAACAAAAAAGAAAGGGTTCAATACGTGGTCAATGTAAAAAAAAAATGTGATAGTGGCAGGTCTGATGGAGCTATGACCTTGCATGTAATCAATAGGCCGCTTCCTCTTTCGGCGGGCAGGCGGAACAGACTTCTGTGTGTTTTTTTCTTTTTTTTTTTTTTCAGCAAAGTCAGTTACCTAAGGATATTAAAATTTTCATTGATTATGCTGGGTGTTCTGAAAATTGAAGCAGCTGAACTCCAACCCAACCCGGTGGCCCTCCAGCCACCGTTCAAAATGGGTGCGACAGCCACAAACACATGCTGCCACCTACAGGCCAGAGAGGGGATGTGCGCGGCCAGAGGCCCGTCCTCGGCCTTCCAGCCGCTTGTCTGTCTCAAACTCCCTGATTTCGGAGGCTTTTTCTTCTACCCATTTCTCTACACGATTCAGAAGATCAGAATCTGGATTTATTCGAATTTCTTGATTTTGTTTTAGAATACAAAGTGAAACCCTTTATTCTGTAGGGAATCATTATTCGTTATAATGAATCTTAAGATTCTCCAAGACTCATATATATAATAAGTAGGAGGTGAATATTGAAAGAGGAGCCTGGAGAGAATAATTTGCTAGACACAGGGTCCGAGTTGGTCATGCAGACACTTCATATTTTTCTTTGCTCCTTTTCCCCACTCTCAGATCAGCATGTATCAGGATCTCAATAATGCTTCTCACTGTGAAGTGTCACTCATTGAGACTTAAATCACACTCACCAGTCTCTGAATTTAAGAGATGGACAGAGGCCTGCTAACTCCATCTTGGGTTAGTGCTATTAGAAAGTGTGTCCTTCTGTTGGATTAAAATGTGTTCACATGCTGGGCGTTGGACCTGGCCCTGTGTTTTGGAGTGATGCCGAGAAAGCAAATTCCCTCTGTCACGGGACAATGCTTGACATGCATGAAGCAGTCATCATGGTTCCCAGGGCTTTATCCTCGAGGCTGAAGAGCCTGTCCGACTTGGTTCTACAAGACTCGACCACTTGGTCTACGTAGACTTGGTTCCTACAGCCTCAGCCACCTGGCCACCTGCTTCTCTGGCCGTCATTGTTCATCCCTGAGGCCTCTCCATAGCACCGTATTTTGCTTTAATGTCAGTAGCAGACCAGTGTGGAGGTGACGGACAGTATAACCTCCCACCTGCAGACCCTGCTTTCTGTCCTCTCCAGCTCAGACAGCAGCTTGATAAGCAAAGAGAGCACTTTACACAGTTGAAGCGCTCTGCGGCCACTATTAAAAAGTTCATGTGGTCATTGGGGAGAAGCGTGAGTGGGATTACTTTGCTGAGTTCTCACGGTACCCTGCCTTTGCACCTGACAGATCAGCGAGGGCAGCACAGGCGGCTCTTTCAGTCCTGCCCGAGGGTTTCCAGTATATCGCGTGTGCATCTCAGTGGGGTAGGTGTGAGCGGAGGCTGTTTTGTGGAGGCAGGAGAGAGAGTTCTGTATTTTGCAGCCTCTGCTCTGTGTGAAGTTGGGAAGGAGGCTATGACTGTGTTTGGGATCTGACTCTGTCCTTCTGGCACCCAGACCCTCTTATTTTGGAAGATCCCATCTCCACTCTTGAACTCAAGGTCATTTGTTCCCTTTCTCCTCCTGAGACCTGTGTTGAGTGGGAGGTGGGGTCTGCCGTCATTTATGCCAGAGGTAGACTTCATTCACAGGCTGGGTACTCTGCTTTGCCATCCTGGGTGCTTTGTGTATTGGGAGTCTTCTGTATAATTTGAACAGAGGCTTATCTTCTATTAGAAACTTCAAGAATCCAGGATCACATGGGGAAATGGGTTTGGGGGCCATGAATCTTCTTGATGCCCCTAAAATTTCTTCAGAAAGTCTATCTTAAAAAAGCTCACAGTGTGGTATGTGAGAATCATGGCATACGTTAGCCCCAGGTCGGGGCAGTGATGGAACCAGACATTTGCCCACAGTGATTATGATGGTTCTGCTCATGAAACAAGTTAGTTTAGAGTAATCATGAGATCAGATTAAAATTCCCTTTTAGGGAAAATGATATATAGATTTGAATACTGGTTCCATGCTATGTCTGAGGGCTGGTTATTGTGGCATGGGGGGTTAACTCAGACCAATGTTTCTGCTAGAGCTTTTAATTATGTGTAATATCCAAAGTGCTCTTCAAACATTATTAACTCATTAATCCTTGCAACACTCCTGGGAGGCAGATTGGAGGCAAGGCGATTAGCCCATTTTCCAGACGGGGACATAGAGGCACAGAGGATTTCAGCAACAGAGGATTGCAAGGCTGCGTGAGTCAGAGCTGGGCAGAGAACAGAGCCCACTCATGTTCCACCCCCAGTCTGGCTCACTGAACCCTCTCTCCTCCCAGGAGGAAAAGCCAGTAACGGTTGGGTCTTGGGAATTGTCTCTACCTGTTTTTTGAATATCACTGTGGGGCAACAAACTGAACAACTTGCCAAGAACAAAGGCAAAAATTTATATTTTTTTCTTGAATTGTAAAACCTCTGCCCTTTAAGAGAATAAGAGATGTGTATGCTAATTACCAAAATAAAATTGGGCAATCACTTAGAGAGAATACCAAAGTCCTCAAAGTTTTCTAATAAAGACCCTTAAACTTCTCTTACATAGAATCAGGAAATTCCATTTGGCCAAGCAGAAATGAAACTTGAACTTCACAAGGGTTAGGATTCAGTTTGAAACTGAGAAGTACTAACATCTGTCTTTTAAGTTTGACAAACAACGTTTTCTCCTTGGTTTCACTTGAATGCAGGCTGGTTTCACATGGACTTCATTGTCATTTTAGTGGAGTTGGAGGAGGGGCCACCGTGTGATCCTGGTGGGCGTCAAAGAGGATAGTTAATGTCCACGGAGCCACTGAAAGCATGGGACCTGGGGTCAAAGGGCTCCAGAGACCAGCTTGAAAGGCAGAATAGCAAATTCAGTGGGAAGTCATGAGCCTTCTTGGGCTTTTGTCTTTATTTATCATTCATGTTTGTATTCAACAAACATTTATAGAGTATCTATTATATGCCAGTCGTTGGCTGGGTGCAAGCAATTCTAAGATGAGTAAGACATAATTTTCATCTTCCAGGAGTTCGCAATCAAGGAGCAAATATAAACAAGCAAACAAATGATTATTATATAAAGTAATGAGTAATTGTAGAGGTATTTACAAAGTCTAATCAGGACAAATAGGTTTGAATGGTTCAGAGAAATCTTCCAAGAGGCATCTCTTAAAGACCACAGAGAGGAAGGGTGTGAAGGACGAGGAGTTTGCTGAGGGGTGTGATGGGGCTAAACTTTCAACGGTTATCCATTTGCTGATGTTTGTTCTCAGGATTGACAGTATCATTTACAGCAGCAGCAAGCAGCTACTGAATCCTTGACGTGTTCAAGCTGCTATTCTGGGCTATTGGAGATGCAAAGACACGCTGGAAATGATTTTGGTCCTCGGGCAAACTGTAATCTGTTTGAGAAAACAGGATATACTTTAAAGGACAAATAGCAATACAACGTGATATATATAGTCAGTGCCACTTGAGAACTCAGACAATAAGCACAATAGAAAGGCAGAGACAATAGGGTGGAAAGTGGAAAAGCTAGAATTAGGGATACTTATGGGGGAGCTGTAAACTGCGTTGGGTCTAAAAGGCGAACCTGTGGTGTTTAGGTGAGAGGTATAAGAAAAATTCTGGACAGAGGAAAGAGAATGAAAAAGTCTGAGAGAGCAATAGAAATGAGAGAGAGAGAGAGACACGGAGAGACAGATGGGGCATATTGGGTGGAGCAAACACAAGCAGGGCTCATGTTAGAAGCGAAATGGGATCCAAACAAGAAAAGACAAGGCATTGCTGTTTTTGCCTAATGACGATGACACCTGCGGTACCCTTCCTCTTCTGAGGGCCAACGCGCCCAAGCATCACTCGACTCTTTTGCACCAAGCAGTGCTCTCGGATCTCACGTCCTGGCTAGGAAGACTGGGCTTTGATTTTAGAGAACTGGGAGCATCCAAAGACTGTTGAGTAGGCAAGCCTAATGATGAAGATGTAGGATTGGTTGCCAGAGACTAAATATTCCCAACAGAAGTGGCTCAAAGAAGAAAACGTTTCTTTCTCATGTAAAAGGCTGGAAAACAGATTGTCCAGGGGCAACCCAGGCTCCTGCTTTCTTGTTACTGTAGCTTGCAAAGCTCCCATTGCCAAGGCCATTTTGTGGTTTGAGTAGGTGCTGGCGGTGAGGCCCTTTGTCCACACCCCAGTCAGCAGGAAGCATGCAGGGTAGAAATAAAGGTACACCCTTTCCTTTCAAGGAGAGATTTTGCAAATTGTATACACCACTCCTGTTTGTCTCCCATTTCCCAGAACCTAGTTACTTGGCCACACCTAGCTACCGGCGAGGACAGGAAATGTACTTTCTATCAGCCATGTTCACAGCTTCCTAAGGAAGAAAAGGAAAGGGTATTGAGGGCATCTAGCAGGATCTGTCACCATGAGTGAAAGGACATTTTTAAAGAGATGATAAACATACTTATTTTTAAAAACACAATTACTTCGATGACTTGAATGATATTAATTATTCATAAGCCTCCAGTTTTGCTCAGAGCAATGGGAAAGGTGACCAAAGAGTAGCCTAAAACATGGGAGCCATCTTCTGCTACCTTGTTTTTCACTCTCCAAAGTGGTTAATTCTGTTGCACCCCACTGCATGTGCATGGATGATGAAGGATGAATCTATTTTATACTTGACCAAAGGGTCTTTTCTGAAATTTTTTTTTCCTGAATAACCCAATTTAACAGGAAGGATAGCCTCCTGAATATTTTCATGAGGCAAGTTGTCTTTCCTATGACAGTGACTATCGATGGCAATAATCATGACTCACAATGCATTGTGAGGCATATACCATTGACCTGTTAATCACTATTTTATTAATCATCATTTTATGGCATAGACAAAAACAATACAAATGAAGTGAGAGACTGGTCTAAATCAGTGAGTAAATTCCAGTGAGTAAATTCCAGCACTAAAAATTATACCAGAACTTCAAATATTATATATATATATGTTGACCCTCTGGAGAAGTTGATTTGTCTTCTCCACAAAGGCTTTAAAAAGGCACAACTTTCAAGTCATGAGTTCTTTTTTTTTAGATTTTTCTTTTTTTCATGTCAAAAACAGCTTGAGACATAATTCATATTATATACAATTCACCCATTTAAGTGTGCAGTCAGTGGCTTTTAGTATATTCACAGAGTTGTGTGTCTATTACCACAATCAATTTTAGAACATTTTCATCACCCCAAAAGGAAACCTCATATTCCTTAGCCAACATTCCTCAATCCCCCATATGCTTTTCACCTTCTCCAGCCCTAGAGAAGCACTGATTTATTATTTCTGTGGATTTGCTTGTTGTGGACATTTAATGTAGATGTATGGTCCTTTTGACCAGATTCTTTTACTTAGCATAGTGTTTTCAAGGATTATCCATGCCATAGCATGTATCTTTTTATTGGGGAATAATATTTTATTGTTTGGATATACCGCACTTAATTTATCCTTTCATCAGTTGCTGGACATGCGAGTTGTTTCTATTTTTTTGGCTGTATGGATGATGCTTCTATGAATATTTGTGTACAGATATTTGTGTGCACATACTTTTTCATTTCTCTTCAGTGTGTACTACAGGAATGGACTTGCTGAGTCACATGGTAACATGACCACATATTTAGACAACTACCAGGTTGTTTTTTAAAGTGACCCCATCATTTTATATTCCCACCAATAGAGTATGAGGGTTCCAATTTCACATTCTCACCAACGCTTGATTCTAGCTATCCTACTGCATGTGAAGTGTATTTCATTGTGGTTTTCATTTGCATTTCCNATGGTAACATGACCACATATTTAGACAACTACCAGGTTGTTTTTTAAAGTGACCCCATCATTTTATATTCCCACCAATAGAGTATGAGGGTTCCAATTTCACACATTCTCACCAATGCTTGATTCTAGCTATCCTACTGCATGTGAAGTGTATTTCATTGTGGTTTTCATTTGCATTTCCTTGACAACTAGTGATGTTGATCTTTTTTTTACCATGCTTATTGGCTATTTGCATATTTTCTTTGGAAAAATGTCTATTTGGATCCTTTGCCACCTTTTAAAAATTGGGTTTTCTTTCTTTTTTATTATTGAGTTGTAATAATCTTTATATATTTTTAATACAAATCTCTCATTGGATATATTATTTGCAAAAATGTTATCCCATTCTGTGGGATCCATTTTTTTTACCCCATTCTGGTCAATGTTTGCAAAGAAGTCAGCTGGGATTTGGACAGGGATTGTGTTGAATCTGTAGATAAATTTGGGGAGTATTGCCATCTTTTTAAATTAAATAAAATTTTTTATTCAATTAAAAAAATTTTTTTATAAAGTAATCTTTCTGCCCAAAATGGGGCTCAAACCCATGACCCCACAATCGACTGTTATATGGTCTGTCAACTGGAGCTAGGCACTCCAGGAGAATTGCCATCTTAACAATAGTCTTAAGTCTTCTAATCCATTAATGCAAGATGCCTTTCCATTTATTTAGTTCTTTAACTTTTGCCCAAAATGTTTTATAGTTTTCGGAGTATAAGTTACACACTTATTTTGTTAAATTTATTTCTAAGTGTTTCTTTTTTTTTTTGTTGATGTTGATGCTGCTGGAAATGTACTTTTTTTCTTGATTTCTTTTGCATTTTTCTCATTGCTCCTGTTTAGAAACACAATAGATTTTTGTATATTTTTCTTGTATCTTGCAACCTTGCTGAACTTGTTTATTAGCTCTAATAGAGTTTTTTAGAGGAGTCTTTAGGATTTTCTGTATACCAGGTCATGTGCTCTGCAAATAGAGCTAGTTTTGACTCCTCCTTTCGAATCTGGATGCCTTTTATTTAATTTCCTTGCCTAACTGACTTGGCTAGAAATTGTAAATTCTTGAGAGAATATTATGGATCATCATGACAAGTTCCATGCCCTTCCCAAGCTCTCTACTCCTGAATGCCATTGCTGGGCTAAGCTGTCATCCAGAATTTACCGCCAGGCGCAAAGGAGGAACATGTCTTAGGAAAACAGAAAAAGGGAAAAGTGAGGGGGGGAAAGAGAGAAGCAAGAGGCAGGAGAGGAGGTGGAAGGAGGTAGTTGGAGGAGGAAGAGAAGGCAAATGACAGAAAAAGCCAAGGGTTGACTCTAGGGCTGAAGGTCACCTCTCGGAGCTCTGTGTAGGCGGTAATGACAGCAGTGAAGCTGTTGGGTTTTATACCCTGCCTGTCCTCCACCAGGAAGGGCAGGCAATAATGCTATAGCTGAGTGAAGGGTTTCATTTCTTTTATGTAAAGTGGAAGAACATCAGACCCTTATGCAAGATGGGCAGCGTTAGAGAAAATAGCATCAAGCTGGCAGGTGACAATGTAGGTTTCCATGTAGAAGCAGTGATGCTGTCTTTGTCAGTGACTTTGGGCCAAGACTGGAAGGTGAAGCATCATTTGTGTTGTTGCTCTTCCTTGGCCCCTGACGATAATCTGGTTATAGGTGAAAGGTAGCAATGACAAAATAATCAAGGGGAGTACATTTCAATCTAAATGGCCCTCCTCCCAATACTGCTCTTTGCAGAGGACCAAAGGTAGCCATGATGATTATTGATTTGCAATTCATTTGTTCGGTCTCTGGGTGAGGATGCTTGTTTTGAAATGGATAATCCGAGGGGAGTGAGATCCAGAAAGAGACTGGTATTGGAAAGAAGTACGACTTTTCAGAGGCTTTCGGGTCATAAGTAAATATTTTGGGGGTACGTGACTTTTTAAAGAAAATTAATCCAAAAATGTGCATGTCAGAGACAGGCAGCATGAGGCTGTGAACTGTGCCACTTCTGGAATAACAAAAGGCAAACGGGACCCTTAAGGAAATGGGCTGGCTTAGAATTATGAATCACTGAGCCCATTTCTTAAAGTGATTAATGATGAATCACTGTTTTAACTTTGCATGAAATAATAGGACTGCATCTGAGGAGCTCCATTAATCATCATAAGAATTAGGCTTGTGCCAATTCATTACTGCAGGGTCGACATGTGCTGAACAGTTGAGTCGAATTTCAGGAAGGGGTGAACTTTGGGCAAGTGCTGGCTTAAAAGAATGCAAACATTAGGGGTCTATTCTCTCCTGGATGGGTGGGGATTTATGAGTGGAGAATAGATCCTATTATATCATCCTTCTTGCGGACTCCTCCTCTAGAAGCTTAACAAAACACTAACTACAAAGTCTTCTGGCTTTTTGGTATTCAGGGGCATGATACAATAGATAACTGACATATATCATAAAATCTGAAACTTTTATCTGTTGCTCACTTTACACGTTTCATGTATTCAGAAAGTGATTAACAATCTACTGGACACTTGAATTTCAGCAGGCATGAACGTAAGCAAATTTAGCCCATTGCTCTTTGAAGAGCAAATTCAGCCTTGCAAAATTTCTGCTTTTTAAAAAACTCTTTATTACAGAAAATGAAAACCTGAGCTCCTGGCAGCGTAAGGAAGAAACTCGGTCCATACAAACAAGAAATCAGGCTGGTGTCATCATTTGGCCACTTCAAAGCTCTGGAAGCTGAAAGGGAAGTTAAACAGTTGTTTTGACAGTTTTAAGTTGATGTGCTTCAAAGATTATATAGAAAGCATGTATGTCTCCTTTGCAGTGGCCAGTAGTAATGGGAAATCCAAGCGGAGTTCATGCAGTCCTTAACTCCATGATTTTGATAGGGTAGGAGATAAAAACCCATCCAAGTTGCAAAAGAGATATATTGTTTTATCTCAACATTATTAGTCTTTACGAATCATGAAGCACATTCAAATCACCATTTGGAAACTTGACTTATCTTATACCACCAAATCTTGTGCGTGTGTGTGTGTGTGTGTGTGGCAGAGAGAGAGAGAGACACCTCAAAATCATATGGGGTTTTTGAAAATCAAAGATTAGATCAGAATTTTAAAATTTCTTTTATTTTAAAAGACTATAATAGAGATTTTTAAAATATAGATTTTCTTAAAGCAGCTTTGATCAACCTTTATAGGAAGAACAATAAAAGGAATCTGAAAAACAAACCTGAATCACTTAGACGTATATAAAGAGCTACTGTACACAGGTTACACACACACACACATACACACACACACATACACACACACACGTACACACACATGCATACACACATACATACACACGATACACATACACACNCACGTACACACACATACACACACACACATACACATGCATACACACACATACACACGCATACACACGCATACACACACACACACACACACACACACACACACACACACACACAGAGTTTTGCATAAAGCTTCCATCACTGAAATTCAATAGCTTCTNTACACACACACACATACACACACACACGTACACACACATGCATACACACATACATACACACGATACACATACACACACATACACACACGTACACACACATACACACGCATACACACACACATACACATACACACACACACACACACACACACACACAGAGTTTTGCATAAAGCTTCCATCACTGAAATTCAATAGCTTCTCCACAGATCGCTCTGACCCCAGATTCTTCCTCACTCAGTGCATTTCGCATACCACAGAGAACTTCTTACAACAGAGAACATGTCTGATACCTGCCTTACTTAAAACTCCAGTGAGGGCAATAGTAACGGTTCTTAGCTCCCAGGGCCTGGGCATCTGAGGGCAGGGCAGCAGAGGATGGGGCCAAGGTGGCAGTGCGTGGCATGGGTCGTTAGAGCCCATGTACACACCAAGTACCATCTCTGTTCCGGATAAGGGCTCACAGATTCTTGTACAGATTGTAATTCATAAATAATCAAATGAATTTCAAGGCACATATTATTACATGTTTCTATATGTATGTCCTTAATCATAGGGTATTAAAAATACAACTGTTTTCATGTTGGCGGTGCCTGACCTTTTTTTTTTTTTAACTTTAAAAAAGGATCTTCATACTCCAAAAATGTAGCAATCAGCAGCTATAGGATAAAGTACAAACTTGTCCTGGACCCCATAAACCGTCACAACCAACTTGACCCATCGGACCCGTTGAGCCCAGTCCTTTGTGGCTCTTTCTACCTTCTACCCCCAACTTCCTGTTTGCTCCCAGGATTCTCCTTTGGAAGCTGATTGGCATTCTCCCAGCAGAGGTTTGCGTGTGTGTGTGTGTGTGTGTGTGTGTGTGTGTGTGTCTTTTTCTACTGCTCAGTCTTGCAGCATTTCCATATTCCTGTCTACTGGAGTATTTTTTATATCATACAACCATTATTTGCCTGCCTGTCTCCCCCACTAGACAGCAGATCCTGCCACGTCTTCCTCCTTGGATCCCTCTTTCTACCAGTTCCCCAGCAGAGTGGGCATCCATGGTAGGCTCTTGGGTAAACTTTATTTAACTGAGATACATTTTAAATAGGAAGCCAGAGCCTGAATTCACAAGTGGTAGGGGAAGGCCATAAACAAAACTCTACCCCCAAAAAACCAAACAAAAAACCCCCATCAAAACAGCCCGTGAGCACACACATTAGCTCTAGGTGGGTGGCTAGCTGTCAGTCTGAACAGCCAAATAAAACATTTTCTAAAGTGTTGAAGACACGGCACACAGGAAAGAAAGCTTGATATAAAAAGAACTTAGAGTCAAGGCTAAAGCAGGTTTTGGAAGCCTAACAGAAAAACAATCCTGGGAACAGGCTTCAGATACAGGCTGGGCGTAGGAGAGGCAAACAATGAGGGTGGGAGGGTTAGAGATTAGGAAAATGAGCCCTGAGCCCAGGCCTGCACCACACACCACAGAAGGAGCTGCTGGCACCTCGAGGCGGCCGTGCGTGGTGCTGGGGCGGCGGAGCCCTGGGCACGTTGACAAGCAGCCCAGGTGCAGGCTGCTTGGACCGGCTGCGCGGAGGCACTCAGCCATGTGGAGATGCCTGGTTTTGTTCCCCTGCACACGGAGGAGACACAGCGATTGCAATTTTACTGGGTTAACTCCCAGGTACTGTGAAGGTTATAGATAAGAATCCGCCTGACTCTGCTTTAAGGGGTGTAAGCTGCCATTGGAGGGAAGAGTCTAGGCTTCTTATCTCTGGATGCCCAGAGGCAAGCAAAGGACCGGGTAGTCCGTGTGGGTTGGAATGAATGAGGCAATGAGGAAATGTTAAGCCCAAGTACATAGTTCCATGTGTAACTGCCTGAAGAAGAGCTCAGGCAATGATAGTCCCCCAGTTTTGAGAAAGAGGACCTCAAAGTATGTAAGGGAGCCAGCCAAATGCTCCCCTCCTTCATTCCCCCATATGAGCGTCCTAATGGATTTTGGACACTTGGAAGGGTGACATCCCTGTTACCCTGACTGAGAAAGCAGACCAGATAAAAAGCAGGAGGACAGGGGCGCCTGGGTGGCTCAGTCGTTAAGCGTCTGCCTTCGGCTCAGGGCGTGATCCTGGCGTTCTGGGATTGAGCCCAACGTCAGGCTCTTCTGCTGGGAGCCTGCTTCTTCCTCTCCCACTCCCCCTGCCTGTGTTCTCTCTCTCGCTGGCTGTCTCTCTCTCTCAAATAAATAAAATCTTAAAAAAAAAAAAAAAGCAGGAGGACAACTTGAAACCATGAAAGGCAGGTCCCGAAATTAGAGAGAGTTAGGAGTGATCTGAGCACCAGACAGAATTCAGGTTAGAAGACTTCCGTTTCACTGCCAAACCTGACTTACTATCACTATGCATGAGGACTAATGTGGAGCTGGTGGCTGGTTCTCTGTGAAGAGAAGCCTTGTTGCTTCTTCATCTGTGTCTCCCACTGCTTTGAAAGCATTATTTTATTTTATTTTATTTTATTTTATTTTATTT